>NC_064631.1:61630866-61933896 GCF_023864275.1 Schistocerca cancellata | reverse complement strand
GAATCTAAAACTGCTGACACAGGAAAAGGCACAAAACATAGACAGTAAGAAGACTCAGTCATCTTGTACTTAAGTCGGCATTGTGCCTTCTGTATTTAATTCCGATGCGATTTCAGTGTTTCATCGACGGAGTGAAGGTCCAAGGGATACAGTAAACCTGAAGTGAAGCATCGGAATCTAAAACTGGTGACACAGGAAAGGCTCAAAATATAGACGGTAAGAAGATTCAGTGTTCTTGTACTTAGGTCGGCATTATGCCTTTTGTATTTAATTCTGATGCAATTTACGAATTTCATCGTCAAAGTGATGGTAGAAGGGTTACAGTAAACCGGAAGTGAAGCATCGGAATCTAAAACTGCTCTCACACGAAAGGCTCAAAACATAGACGGTAAAAAATCTCAGACTTCTTGTACTTAAGTCGGAATTGTGCCTTTCGTATTTAATTCCGATGCAATTTTTGTGTTTTATCGTTAAAGTGAAGGTCCAAGGGATACAGTAAACCTGCAGTTGTTCATCGGAAACTGAAACTGGTGACACAGGAGAAGCTCAAAACATAGACAGGAAGAAGAGTCAGTCTTCTTGTACTTAGGTCGGGATTGTGCCCTTTGTATTTAATTCCGATGCAATTTCTGTATTTCATGATCAAAGTGAAGGTCCAAGGGATACAGTAAACCGGAAGTGAATCATCGGAATCTAAAACTGGTGACGCAGGAAAGGCTCAAAACATAGACAGTAAGAAGACTCAGTCTTCTTGTACCTAAGTCAGCAATGTGTTTTTGTATTTAATTCCGACGCATATTTTGTGTTTCATCGTCAAAGTGAAGCTCCAAGGGACACAGTACACCGGAGTTTAAGCATCGGAATATAAAACTGGTCTCACAGGAAAGGCTCAAAACATAGGCGGTTAGAAGATCAGTATCCTTGTACTTAAGTCGGTATTGCGCCTTATGCATTCAATTCCGAAGCAATTTTTGTATTTCATCGTCGAAGTGAAGGTACAAGGGACACAGTTAACCTGCAGTTGTGCATCGGAATCTAAAACTGGTGACACAGGAATGGCTCAAAATATAGACGGTAAGAAGACTCAGTCATCTTGCACTTTTGTCGGCATTGTGCCTTTTGAATTTAATTCCGATGCAATTTCTGTGTTTCATCGTCAAAGTGAAGGTCCAAGGGATACAGTAAACCTCAAGTGAAGCATCGGAAACTAAAACTGCTCTCACAGGAAAGGCTCAAAACGTAGACGGTAAGAAGACTCAGTCTTATTGTACTTATGTCGGCATTGTGTGTTTTGTATTTAATTCCAATAACATTTTTGTGTTTCAACGTCAAACTGAATGTCAAAGGGATACAGTAAACCTGCAGTGAAGCATCGGAAACTAAAACTGCTCTCACAGGAAAGGCTAAAAACGTAGACGGTAAGAAGTCTCAGTCCTCTTGTACTTAAGTCGGCATAGTGGCTTTTGTATTTAATTCCGATGCTATTTCAGTGTTTCATCGACGAAGTGAAGGTCCAAGGGATACAGTAAACCTGAAGTGAAGCATCGGAATCTAAAACTGGTGACACAGGAAAGGCTCAAAATATATACGGTAAGAAGATTCAGTGTTCTTGTACTTAGGTCAGAATTATGCCTTTTGTATTTAATTCCGATGCAAGTTATGAATTTCATCGTCAAAGTGATGGTAGAAGGGTTACAGTATACCGGAAGTGAAGCATCGGAATCTAAAACTGCTCTCACACGAAAGGCTCAAAACATAGACGGTGAAAAAGCTCAGACTTCTTGTACTTAAGTCGGAATTGGGCCTTTCGTATTTAATTCCGATGCAATTTCTGTGCTTCATCGTCAATGTGAAGGTCCAAGGGATACCGTAAACGTCAAGTGAAGCATTGGAATCTAAAACTGGTGACACAGGAAAGGCTCAAAGCATAAACAGGAAGAAGACACAGTCTTCTTCTACTTATGTCGGCATTGTGCTTTTTGTATTTAATTCCGATAACATTTTTGTGTTTCAATGTCAAACTGAATGTCCAATGGGTAGAGTAAACCTGAAGTGATGCATCGGAATCTAAAACTGGTCTCACGGGAAAGGCTTAAATCATAGACGGTACGAAGACTCAGTCATCTTGCACTTTAGTCGGCATTCTGCCCTTTGTATTTAATTCCGATGTAATTTCTGTGTTTCATCTTCAAAGTGAAGGTCCAAGGGATACAGTAAACCCGAAGTGAAGCATCGGAATCTAAAACTGGTGACACAGGAAACGCTCAAAACATAGACAGTAAGAAGACTCAGTCTTCTTGTACTTAAGTCGGCATTGTGGCTTTTGTATTTAATTCCGATGCAATTTCTGTGTTTTATCGTCAAAGTGAAGGACAAAGGGAAAGAGTAAACCTAATGTGAAGCATCGGAATCTAAAACTGGCCTCACAGGAAATGCTCAAAACACAGGCGGTAAGAAGATTCAGTCTTCTTGTACTTAAGTCGGTATTGCGCCTCATGTATTTAATTCCGAAGCAATTTATGTGTTTCATCGTCAAAGTGTAGGTCCAAGGGATACAGTAAACGAGACGTGAAACATCGAAATCTAAAACTGGTGACAGAGGAAAGGCTCAAAACATACACGGTAAGAAGACTCAGTCATCTTGTACTTAAGTCGGCATTGTGCCTTCTGTATTTAATTCCGATGCGATTTCAGTGTTTCATCGACGGAGTGAAGGTCCAAAGGATACAGTAAACCTGAAGTGAAGCATCGGAATCTAAATCTGGTGACAAAGGAAAGGCTCAAATTATAGACGGTAAGAAGATTCAGTGTTCTTGTACTTAGGTCGGCATTATGCCTTTTGTATTTAATTCTGATGGAATTTATGAATTTCAACGTCAAAGTGATGGTAGAAGGGTTACAGTAAACCGGAAGTCAAGCATCGGAATCTGAAACTGCTCTCACACGAAAGGCTCAAAATATAGACGGTAAAAAATCTCAAACTTCTTGTAGTTAAGTCGGAATTGTGCCTTTCGTATTTAATTCCGATGCAATTTTTGTGTTTCATCGTCAAAGTGAAGGTCCAAGGGATACAGTAAACCTGCAGTTGTTCATCGGAAACTGAAACTGGTGACACAGGAGAAGCTCAAAACATAGACAGGAAGAAGAGTCAGTCTTCTTGTACTTAGGTCGGGATTGTGCCCTTTGTATTTAATTCCGATGCAATTTCTGTATTTCATCGTCAAAGTGAAGGTCCAAGGGATACAGTAAACCGGAAGTGAAGCATCGGAATCTAAAACTGGTGACGCAGGAAAGGCTCAAAACATAGACAGTAAGAAGACTCAGTCTTCTTGTGCTTTAGTCGGCATTGTGCCTTTTGAATTTAATTCCGATGCAAATTCTATGTTTCATCGACAAAGTGAAGGTCCAAGGAATACAGTAAACCGGAAGTGAAGCATCGGAATTAAAAACTGGTCTCACAGGAGAGGCTCAAAACATAGACGGTAAGAAGACTCAGTCTTCTAGTACTTAAGTCGGTATTGCGCCTTATGTATTTAATTCCGTAGCCATTTTAGTGTTTCATCGCCAAAGTGAAGCTCAAAGGGATACAGTAAACCTGCAGTTGTGCATCGGAATCTAAAACTGGTGACACAGGAAAGGCTCAAAATATAGACGGTAAGAAGAATCAGTCATCTTGCACTTTAGTCGGCATTGTGCCTTTTGAATTTAATTCCGATGCAATTTCTGTGTTTCATCGTCAGAGTGAAGGTCCAAGGGATACAGTAAACCAGAAGTGAAGCATCGGAATCTAAAACTGCTCTCACACTTAAGGCTCAAAACATAGTCGGTAAAAAGACTCAGTCTGCTTGTACGTAAGTCGGCACTGTGCTTATTGCATATAATTCCGTTGCAATTTATGAGTTTCATCGTCAAAGTGAAGGTACAAGGGTTACAGTAAACCGGAAGTGAAGCATCGGAATCTAAATCTGCTCACTCAGGAAAGGATCAAAACATAGACGGTAAAAGGACTCAATCTTCTTGTACTTAAGCCGGCATTGTGCCTTTTATATTTAATCCATAAGCAATGTTTGTGTTTCATCATCAAAGTGAAGGTCCAAGGGATACAGTAAACCTGAAGTGCAGCATCGGAATCTAAAACTGGTCTCACAGGGATGGCTCAAAGAATAGACGGTAAGAAGACTCAGTCTCCTTGTACTCAAGTCGGTATTTTGCCTTCTGTATTTAATTCCGATGCAATATTTGTGTTTCATCGTGAAGGTGAATGTCCAAGGCAGACAGTTAACTTGAAGTGAAGCATTGGAATCTAAAACTGGCCTCACAGGAAAGGCTCAAAACATAGACGGCAAGAAGACTCAGACTTCTTGTACTTAAGTCGGCATTGTGGCTTTTGTATTTAATTCCGATGCTATTTCAGTGTTTCATCGTCGAAGTGAAGGTCCAAGGGATACAGTAAACCTGAAGTGAAGCATTGGAATCAAAAACTGGTGACACAGGAAAGGCTCAAAACATAGACGGCAAGAAGACTCAGACTTCTTGTACTTAAGTCGGCATTGTGGCTTTTGTATTTAATTCCGATGCTATTTCAGTGTTTCATCGTCGAAGTGAAGGTCCAAGGGATACAGTAAACCTGAAGTGCAGCATCGGAATCTAAAACTGGTCTCACAGAGATGGCTCAAAGAATAGACGGTAAGAAGACTCAGTCTCCTTGTACTCAAGTCGGTATTTTGCCTTCTGTATTTAATTCCGATGCAATATTTGTGTTTAATCGTGAAGGTGAATGTCCAAGGCAGACAGTTAACTTGAAGTGAAGCATTGGAATCTAAAACTGGCCTCACAGGAAAGGCTCAAAACATAGACGGCAAGAAGACTCAGACTTCTTGTACTTAAGTCGGCATTTTGGCTTTTGTATTTAATTCCGATGCTATTTCAGTGTTTCATCGTCGAAGTGAAGGTCCAAGGGATACAGTAAACCTGAAGTGAAGCATCGGAATCTAAAACTGGTGACACAGGAATGGCTCAAAATATAGACGGTAAGAAGATTCAGTGTTCCTGAACTTAGGTCGGCATTATGCCATTTGTATTAAATTCCGATGCAATTTATGAATTTCTTCCTCAAGTGATGGTCGAAGTTAAGGTCCAAGGGATACAGTAAACCTGAAGTGAAACATCGGAATCTAAAACTGGTGACACAGGAATGGCTCAAAATATAGACGGTAAGAAGATTCAGTGTTCCTGAACTTAGGTCGGCATTATGCCATTTGTATTAAATTCCGATGCAATTTATGAATTTCTTCCTCAAGTGATGGTCGAAGTGAAGGTCCAAGGGTTACAGTAAACCGGAAGTGAAGCATCGGAATCTAAAACTGCTCTCACACGAAAGGCTCAAAACATAGACGGTAAAAAAACTCAGACTTCTTGTACTTTAGTCGGAATTGTGCCTTTCGTATTTAATTCCGATGCAATTTCTGTGTTTCATCGTGAAAGTGAAGGTCCAAGGGATACAGTAAACGTCAAGTGAAGCATCGGAATCTAAAACTGATGACACAGGAATGGCTCAAAATATAGACGGTAAGAAGATTCAGTGTTCTTGCACTTAGGTCGGCATTATGCCTTTTGTATTTAATTCTGATGCAATTTATGAATTTCATCGTCAAAGTGATGGTAGAAGGGTTACAGTAAACCGGAAGTGAAGCATCGGAATCTAAAACTGCTCTCACACGAAAGGCTCAAAGCATAGACGGTAAAAAATCTCAAACTTCTTGTAGTTAAGTCGGAATTGTGCCTTTCGTATTTAATTCCGATGCAATTTTTGTGTTTCATCGTCAAAGTGAAGGTCCAAGGGATATAGTAAACCTGCAGTTGTTCATCGGAACCTGAAACTGGTGACACAGGAGAAGCTCAAAACATAGACAGGAAGAAGAGTCAGTCTTCTTGTACTTAGGTCGGGATTGTGCCCTTTGTATTTAATTCCGATGCAATTTCTGTATTTCATCGTCAAAGTGAAGGTCCAAGGGATACAGTAAACCGGAATTTAAGCATCGGAATATAAAACTGGTCTCACAGGAAAGGCTCAAAACATAGGCGGTTAGAAGATCAGTATCCTTGTACTTAAGTCGGTATTGCGCCTTATGTATTCAATTCCGAAGCAATTTTTGTGTTTCATCGTCGAAGTGAAGATACAAGGGACACAATTATCCTGCAGTTGTGCATCGGAATCAAAACTGGTGACACAGGAAAGGCTCAAAATATAGACGGTAAGAAGACTCAGTCATCTTGCACATTTGTCGGCATTGTACCTTTTGTATTTAATTCCGATGCAATTTTTGTGTTTCATCGTGAAAGTGAAGATCCAAGGAATACAGTAAATCTGAAGTGAAGCATCGGAATCTAAAACTGCTGACACAGGAAAGGCACAAATAATAGGCAGTAAGAAGACTCTGTAATGTTGTACTTAAGTCGGTATTCTGCCTTTTGTATTTCATTCCGATGCAATTTCTGTGTTTCATCGTCAAAGTGAAGGTCCAAGGGATACAGTAAACCGGAAGTGAAGCATCGGAATTAAAAACTGGTCTCACAGGAAAGGCTCAAAACATAGACGGTAAGAAGACTCAGTCTTCTAGTACTTAAGTCGGTAATGCGCCTTATGTATTTAATTCCGTAGCAATTTTAGTGTTTCATCGCCAAAGTGAAGCTCAAAGGGATACAGTAAACCTGCAGTTGTGCATCGGAATCTAAAACTGGTGACACAGGAAAGGCTCAAAATATAGACGGTAAGAAGACTCAGTCATCTTGCACTTTAGTCGGCATTGTGCCTTTTGAATTTAATTCCGATGCAATTTCTGTGTTTCATCGTCAGAGTGAAGGTCCAAGGGATACAGTAAACCAGAAGTGAAACATCGGAATCTAAAACTGCTCTCACACTTAAGGCTCAAAACATAGTCGGTAAAAAGACTCAGTCTGCTTGTACGTAAGTCGGCACTGTGCTTATTGCATATAATTCCGTTGCAACTTATGAGTTTCATCGTCAAAGTGAAGGTACAAGGGTTACAGTAAACCGGAAGTGAAGCATCGGAATCTAAATCTGCTCACTCAGGAAAGGCTCAAAACATAGACGGTAAAAGGACTCAATCTTCTTGTACTGAAGCCGGCATTGTGCCTTTTATATTTAATCCATAAGCAATGTTTGTGTTTCATCGTCAAAGTGAAGGTCCAAGGGATACAGTATACCTGAAGTGCAGCATCGGAATCTAAAACTGGTCTCACAGGGATGGCTCAAAAAATAGACGGTAAGAAGACTCAGTCTCCTTGTACTCAAGTCGGCATTGCGGCTTTTATATTTAATGCAGATGCAATTTTTGTGCCCCATCGTCAAAGTGAAGGTCCAAGTTATACAGTAAACCTGAAGCACCGGAATCTAAAACTGGTCTCACAGGAAAGGTTCAGAACATAGACGGTAAGAAGATTCAGTCTTCTCGTACTTCTGTCGGCATTTTGCCTTCTGCATTTAATTCCGATGCAATATTTGTGTTTCATCGTGAAGGTGAAGGTCCAAGGGAGACAGTATACCTGAAGTGAAGCATCGGAATCTAAAACTGGCCTCACAGGAAAGGCTCAAAACATAGACGGTAAGAAGACTCAGACTTCTTGTACTTAAGTCGGCATTGTGCCTTTCGTATATAATTCCGATGAAATTTTTGTGTTTCATATCAAAGTGAAGGCAAGAGTGATACAGTAAACCTGCAGTTGTGCATCGGAAACTGAAACTAGTGACACAGGAAAGGCTCAAAAAATAGACCGTAAAAAGCCTCAGTCTTCTTGTATTTAAGTCAGCATTGTGCGTTTTGTATTTATTTGCGATGCAATTTCTATGTTCGATCGACAAAGTGAAGGTCCAAGGGATACAGTTAACCTGAAGTGAAGCATCGGAATCTAAAGCTGGTGACACAGGAAAGGCTCAAAACATAGACGGTAAGAAGACTCAGTCTTGTAGTACCTAAGTCGGTATTGTGCCTTATGTACTCAATTCGAAGCAATTTTTGTGTTTCATCGTCAAAGTGAAGGTCCAAGGGATGCAGTTAAAATGCAGTTGTGCATCCGAATCTAAAACTGGTGACACAGGTAAGGCTCAAAACATAGACTTTAGGAAGACTCAGTCTTCTTGCTCTTAAGTCAGCATTTTGCCTTTTGTATTTAATTCCGATGCAATTTCTGTGTTACATCGTCAAAGTGAAGGTGCAAGGGATACAGTAAACCTCAAGTGAAGCATCGGAATCTAAAACTGGTGACACAGGAAAGGCTCAAATCATTGACAGAAAGAGGACTAAGTCTTCTTGTACTTAAGTCGGCATTGTGCCTTTCGTATTTAATTCCGATGCAATTATTGTGTTTCGTCATCAAAGAGAAGGTCCATGGAATACATTAAACCGGAAGTGAAGCATCGGAATCTAAAACTGCTGACACAGGAAAAGGCACAAAACATAGACAGTAAGAAGACTCAGTCATCTTGTACTTAAGTCGGCATTGTGCCTTCTGTATTTAATTCCGATGCGATTTCAGTGTTTCATCGACGGAGTGAAGGTCCAAGGGATACAGTAAACCTGAAGTGAAGCATCGGAATCTAAAACTGGTGACACAGGAAAGGCTCAAAATATAGACGGTAAGAAGATTCAGTGTTCTTGTACTTAGGTCGGCATTATGCCTTTTGTATTTAATTCTGATGCAATTTACGAATTTCATCGTCAAAGTGATGGTAGAAGGGTTACAGTAAACCGGAAGTGAAGCATCGGAATCTAAAACTGCTCTCACACGAAAGGCTCAAAACATAGACGGTAAAAAATCTCAGACTTCTTGTACTTAAGTCGGAATTGTGCCTTTCGTATTTAATTCCGATGCAATTTTTGTGTTTTATCGTTAAAGTGAAGGTCCAAGGGATACAGTAAACCTGCAGTTGTTCATCGGAAACTGAAACTGGTGACACAGGAGAAGCTCAAAACATAGACAGGAAGAAGAGTCAGTCTTCTTGTACTTAGGTCGGGATTGTGCCCTTTGTATTTAATTCCGATGCAATTTCTGTATTTCATGGTCAAAGTGAAGGTCCAAGGGATACAGTAAACCGGAAGTGAATCATCGGAATCTAAAACTGGTGACGCAGGAAAGGCTCAAAACATAGACAGTAAGAAGACTCAGTCTTCTTGTACTTAAGTCAGCAATGTGTTTTTGTATTTAATTCCGACGCATATTTTGTGTTTCATCGTCAAAGTGAAGCTCCAAGGGACACAGTACACCGGAGTTTAAGCATCGGAATATAAAACTGGTCTCACAGGAAAGGCTCAAAACATAGGCGGTTAGAAGATCAGTATCCTTGTACTTAAGTCGGTATTGCGCCTTATGCATTCAATTCCGAAGCAATTTTTGTGTTTCATCGTCGAAGTGAAGGTACAAGGGACACAGTTAACCTGCAGTTGTGCATCGGAATCTAAAACTGGTGACACAGGAATGGCTCAAAATATAGACGGTAAGAAGACTCAGTCATCTTGCACTTTTGTCGGCATTGTGCCTTTTGAATTTAATTCCGATGCAATTTCTGTGTTTCATCGTCAAAGTGAAGGTCCAAGGGATACAGTAAACCTCAAGTGAAGCATCGGAAACTAAAACTGCTCTCACAGGAAAGGCTCAAAACGTAGACGGTAAGAAGACTCAGTCTTATTGTACTTATGTCGGCATTGTGTGATTTGTATTTAATTCCAATAACATTTTTGTGTTTCAACGTCAAACTGAATGTCAAAGGGATACAGTAAACCTGCAGTGAAGCATCGGAAACTAAAACTGCTCTCACAGGAAAGGCTAAAAACGTAGACGGTAAGAAGTCTCAGTCCTCTTGTACTTAAGTCGGCATTGTGGCTTTTGTATTTAATTCCGATGCTATTTCAGTGTTTCATCGACGAAGTGAAGGTCCAAGGGATACAGTAAACCCGAAGTGAAGCATCGGAATCTAAAACTGGTGACACAGGAAACGCTCAAAACATAGACAGTAAGAAGACTCAGTCTTCTTGTACTTAAGTCGGCATTGTGGCTTTTGTATTTAATTCCGATGCAATTTCTGTGTTTTATCGTCAAAGTGAAGGACAAAGGGAAAGAGTACACCTAATGTGAAGCATCGGAATCTAAAACTGGCCTCACAGGAAATGCTCAAAACACAGGCGGTAAGAAGATTCAGTCTTCTTGTACTTAAGTCGGTATTGCGCCTCATGTATTTAATTCCGAAGCAATTTATGTGTTTCATCGTCAAAGTGTAGGTCCAAGGGATACAGTAAACGAGACGTGAAACATCGAAATCCAAAACTGGTGACAGAGGAAAGGCTCAAAACATACACGGTAAGAAGACTCAGTCATCTTGTACTTAAGTCGGCATTGTGCCTTCTGTATTTAATTCCGATGCGATTTCAGTGTTTCATCGACGGAGTGAAGGTCCAAAGGATACAGTAAACCTGAAGTGAAGCATCGGAATCAAAAACTGGTGACACAGGAAAGGCTCAAAACGTAGACGGTAAGAAGTCTCAGTCCTCTTGTACTTAAGTCGGCATTTTGGCTTTTGTATTTAATTCCGATGCTATTTCAGTGTTTCATCGTCGAAGTGAAGGTCCAAGGGATACAGTAAACCTGAAGTGAAGCATCGAAATCTAAAACTGGTGACACAGGAGTGGCTCAAAA
The DNA here is from genome assembly GCF_023864275.1 of Schistocerca cancellata. Lineage (NCBI taxonomy): Eukaryota > Metazoa > Arthropoda > Insecta > Orthoptera > Acrididae > Schistocerca > Schistocerca cancellata. The sequence goes on along the minus strand of NC_064631.1, from coordinate 61,923,186 downwards.
CATAGACGTTGAGAAGACTCAGAATTCTTGTACTTAAGTCGGCATTGTGCCTTTCGTATTTAATTTCGATGCAATCTCTGCGTTACATCGTCAAAGTGATGGTCCAAGGGATACAGTAAACCTCAAGTGAAGCATCGGAATCTAAAACTGGTGACACAGGAAAGGCTCAAATCATTGACAGAAAGAAGACTAAGTCTTTTTGTACTTTAGTCGGCATTTTGCCTTTTGAATTTAATTCCAATGCAATTTCTATGTTTCATCGTTAATGTGAAGGTCCAAGGGTACAGTAAACCTGAAGTGAAGCATCTGAATCTGAAACTGGTGACGCAGGAAAGGCTCAAAACATAGACAGTAAGAAGACTCAGTCTTCTTCAGTCGGCATTGTGCTTCTTGTATTTAATTCCGATGCAATTATTGCGTTTCATCGTCAAAGAGAAGGTGCAAGGAAAACAGTAAACCTGAAGTGAGGCATCGGAATCTAAAACTGCTGACAGAGGAAAGGCACAAAACATAGACAGTAAGAAGACTCAGTCATCTTGTACTTTAGTCGGCGTTGTGCCTTTTGTATTTAATTCCGATGCAATTTCTATGTTTCATCGTCAAAGTGATGGTCCAAGGGGTACAGTAAACCGGAAGTGAAGCATCGGAATCTAAAACTGCTCTCACACGAAAGGCTCAAAACATAGACGGTAAAAACACTCAGACTTCTTGTACTTAAGTCGGAATTGTGCCTTTCGTATTTAATTCCGATGCAATTTTTATGTTTCATCGTCAAAGTGAAGGTCCAAGGGATATAGTAAACCTGCAGTTGTTCATCGGAAACTGAAACTGGTGACACAGGAGAGGCTCAAAACATAGACAGGAAGAAGAGTCAGTCTTCTTGTACTTAGGTCGGGATTGTGCCATTTGTATTTAATTCCGATGCTATTTCTGTATTTCATCGTCAAAGTGAAGGTCCAAGGGATACAGTAAACCGGAAGAGAAGCATCGGAATCTTTAACTGGTGACGCAGGAAAGGCTCAAAACATAGACAGTAAGAAGACTCAGTCTTCTTGTACTTAAGTCGGCAATGTGCCTTTTGTATTGAATTCCGACGCATTTTTTGTGTTTCATCGTCGAAGTGAAGGTCCAAGGGACACAGTTAACCTGCAGTTGTGCATCTGAATCTGAAACTGGTGACACAACAAAGGCTCAAAACATAGACGGTAAGAAGACTCAGTCTCTTTGCACTTAAGTCAGCATTGTGCCTTTTGTATTTAATTCCGATGCAATTTCTGTGTTTCATCGTGAAAGTGAAGGTCCAAGGGATACAGTAAACGTCAAGTGAAGCATCGGAATCTAAAACTGATGACACAGGAAAGGCTCAAAGCATAGACAGAAAGAAGACTCAGTCTTCTTGTACTTTAGTCGGCATTGTGCCTTTTGAATTTAATTCCGATGCAATTTCTATGTTTCATCGTCAAAGTGAAGGTCCAAGGAATATAGTAAACCTGAAGTGAAGCATCGGAATATAAAACTGGTCTCACAGGAAAGGCTCAAAACATAGACGGTAAGAAGACTCAGTCTTCTAGTACTTAAGTCGGTATTGTGCCTTTCGTATTTAATCCATAAGCAATGTTTGTGTTTCATCGTCAAAGTGAAGGTCCAAGGGATACAGTAAACCTGAAGTGCAGCATCGGAATCTAAATCTGCTCTCTCAGGAAAGGCTCAAAAAATAGGCGGTAAAAGGACTCAATCTTCTTTTACTTAAGCCGGCATTGTGCCTTTTATTTTTAATACATAAGCAATGTTTGTGTTTCATCGTCAAAGTGAAGGTCCAAGGGATACAGTAAACCTGAAGTGCAGCATCGGAATCTAAAACTGGTCTCACAGGGATGGCTCAAAACATAGACGGTAAGAAGACTCAGACTTCTTATACTTAAGTCGGCATTGTGCCTTTCGTATTTAATTCCGATGATATTTTTGTGGTTCATATCAAAGTGAAGGTAAAAGGGATACAGTAAACCTGCAGTTGTCCATCGGAAACTGAAACTAGTGACACAGGAAAGGCTCAAAAAAATGCCCGTAAGAGACCTCAGTCTTCTTGTATTTAAGTCGGCATTGAGCGTTTTTTATTTAATTGCGATGCAATTTCTATGTTCGATCGACAAAGTGAAGGTCCAAGGGATACAGTTAACCTGAAGTGAAGCATCGGGATCTAAAGCTGGTGACACAGGAAAGGCTCAAAACATAGACAGGAAGAAGACTCAGTCCTTTTGTGCCTTTTGTGAAGGTGAAGGTGTAGGACCAAGGGAGACAGTATACCTGAAGTGAAGCATCGGAATCTAAAACTGCACTCACATGAAAGGCTCAAAACATAGACGGTAAGAAGACTCAGACTTCTAGAACCTAAGTCGGTATTGTCCCTTATGTACTCAATTCGAAGCAATTTTTGTGTTTCATCGTCAAAGTGAAGGTCCAAGGAATACATTAAACCTGAAGTGAAGCATCGGAGTCTAAAACTGCTGACACAGGAAAATGCACAAAACATAGACAGTAAGAAGACTCAGTCATCTTGTACTTAAGTCGGCATTGTGCCTTCTGTAGTTAATTCCGATGCAATTTCTATGTCTCATCGTCAAAGTGATAGTCCAAGGGGTATAGTAAACCTAAAGTGAAGCATCGGAATCAAGAACTTGTGACACAGCAAAGGCTCAAAACATAGACAGTAAGGAGACTCAGTCATCTTGAATTTTAGTCGGCATTGTGCCTTTTGTATTTAATTCTGAAGCAAATTTTTTGTGTTCGATCGACAAAGTGAAGGTCCAAGGGATACAGTAAACCTGAAGTGAAGCATCGGAATCTAAAACTGGTGACACAGGAAAGGCTCAAAATATATACGGTAAGAAGATTCAGTGTTCTTGTACTTAGGTCAGAATTATGCCTTTTGTATTTAATTCCGATGCAAGTTATGAATTTCATCGTCAAAGTGATGGTAGAAGGGTTACAGTATACCGGAAGTGAAGCATCGAAATCTATAACTGCTCTCACACGAAAGGCTCAAAACATAGACGGTGAAAAAGCTCAGACTTCTTGTACTTAAGTCGGAATTGTGCCTTTCGTATTTAATTCCGATGCAATTTCTGTGCTTCATCGTGAATGTGAAGGTCCAAGGGATACCGTAAACGTCAAGTGAAGCATCGGAATCTAAAACTGGTGACACAGGAAAGGCTCAAAGCATAGTCAGGAAGAAGACTCAGTCTTCTTGTACTTTAGTCGGCATTTTGCCTATTGAATTAGTTCCGATGCCATTTCTATGTTTCATCGTCGAAGTGAAGGTCCAAGGGTACAGTAAACCTGAAGTGAAGCATCTGAATCTGAAACTGGTGACACAGGAAAGGCTCAGAACTTAGACAGTAAGATGACTCAGTCTCCTTCAGTCGGCATTGTGCCTTTTGAACTTAATTCCGATGCAATTTCTATGTTTCATCGTCAAAGTGAAGGTCCAAGGAATACAGTAAACCGGAAGTGAAGCATCGGAATATAAAACTGGACTCACAGGAAAGGCTCAAAACATAGACGGTAAGAAGACTCAGTCTTCTTGTACTTGAGTCGGTATTGCGCCTCATGTATTTAATTCCGAAGCAATTTTAGTGTTTCATCGTCAAAGTGAAGGTCCAAGGGATACAGTAAACCGGAAGTACAGATTCGGAATCTAAACTGGTCTCACAGGAAAGGCTCAAAACATAGACGGTAAGAAGACTCAGTCCTCTTGTACTTAAGTCGGCATTGTGGCTTTTCTATTTAATTTCGATGCAATTTCTGTGTTTTATCGTCAAAGGGAAGGACCAAGGGAAACAGTAAACCTGAAGTAAAGCATCGGAATATAAAACTGGTCTCACAGGAAAGGTTCAAAACATAGGCGGTAAGAAGACTCAATCTGCTTGTACTTAAGTCGACAATGTGGCTTTTGTATTTAATTCTGATGCAAGTTTAGTGTTTCATCTTAAAAGTGAAGGTCCAAGGGATACAGTGAACTCGAAGTGAAACATCGGAATCTAAAACTGGTGATACAGGAATGGCTTAAATCATAGACGGTACGAAGACTCAGTCATCTTGCACTTTAGTGGGCATTCTGCCTTTTGTATTTAATTCCGATGTAATTTCTGTGTTTCATCGTCAAAGTGAAGGTCCAAGGGATACAATAAACCTGATGTGAAGCATCGGAATCTAAAACTGGTGACACAGGAGAGAATCAAAACATAGACAGAAACAATACTCAGTCTTCTTGTACTTTAGCCGGCATTGTGCCTTTTGAATTTAATTCCGTAGCAATTTCTATGTTTCATCGTCAAAGTGAAGGATCAAGGGAAAGAGTAAACCTGAAGTGAAGCTTCGGAATCTAAAACTGGTCTCACTGGAAATGCTCAAAACACAGGCGGTAAGAAGGCTCAGTCTTCTTGTACTTAAGTCGGTATTGTGCATTTTGTATTTAATTGCGATGCAATTTCTGTGTTTCATCTTAAAAGTGAAGTTCCAAGGGATACAGTGAACCCGAAGTGAAGCATCGGAATCTAAAACTGGTGACACAGGAACGGCTCAAAACATAGACAGTAAGAAGACTCAGTCTTCTTGTGCTTATGTCGGCATTGTGCTTTTTGTATTTAATTCCGATAACATTTTTGTGTTTCAATGTCAAACTGAATGTCCAATGGGTAGAGTTAACCTGAAGTGAAGCATCGGAATCTAAAACTGGTGACACGGGAAAGGCTTAAATCATAGACGGTACGAAGACTCAGTCATCTTGCACTTTAGTCGGCATTCTGCCTTTTGTATTTAATTCCGATGTAATTTCTGTGTTTCATCTTCAAAGTGAAGGTCCAAGGGATACAGTAAACCTGAAGTGAAGCATCGGAATCTAAAACTGGTGACACAGGAAACGCTCAAAACATAGACGGTAAGAAGACTCAGTCCTCTTGTACTTAAGTCGGCATTGTGGCTTTTGTATTTAATTCCGATGCAATTTCTGTCTTTTATCGTCAAAGTGAAGGACAAAGGGAAGGAGTAAACCTATTGTGAAGCATCGGAATCTAAAACTGGTCTCACATGAAATGCTCAAAACACAGGCGGTAAGAAGATTCAGTCTTCTTGTTCTTAAGTCGGTATTGCGCCTCATGTATTTAATTCCGAAGCAATTTAAGTGTTTCATCGTCAAAGTGTAGGTCCAAGGGATACAGTAAACGAGACGTGAAACATCGGAATCTAAAACTGGTGACAGAGGAAAGGCTCAAAACATAGACGGTAAGAAGACTCAGTCATCTTGCACTTTAGTCGGCATTGTGCCATTTGTATTTAATTCCGATAACTTTTTTGTGTTTCAACGTCAAACTGAAGGTCCAAGGGATACAGTAAACCAGCAGTTGTGCATCGGAATCTAAAACTGGTGACACAGGAAAGGCTCAAAATATAGACAGTAAGAAGACTCAGTGTTCTTGTACTTAAGTCGGCATTATGCCTTTTGTATTTAATTCCGATACAATTTTTGTGTTTCGTCGTCAGTGTAAAGGTCCAAGGGATACAGTAAACCGAAAGTGAAGCATCGGAATCTAAAACTGGTCTCACAGAAAGGCTCAAAACATAGACAGTAAGAAAATTCAGTCATCTTGTACTTTAATCGGCATTGTGCATTTTGTATTTAATTCGGACGCTATTTTTGTGTTTCACCGCCAAAGTGAAGATCCAAGGGATACAGTAAACCATAAGTGAAGCATCGGAATATAAAACTGGTCTCACAGGAAAGGCTCAAAACAAAGACAGTAAGGAGACTCAGTCTTCTTCTACTTATGTCGGCATTGTGCCTTTTGTTTTTAATTCCGAAGCAATTTTTGTGTTTCATCGCAAAAGTGAAGGTATAAGGGATACAGTAAACCTGCAGTTGTGCATCGGAATCTAAAACTGGTGACACAGGAATGGCTCTAAACATAGACGGTAAGAAGACTCAGTCTTCGTGTACTTTAGTTGGCATTGTACCTTTTGAATTTAATTCCGATGCAATTTCTATGTTTCATCGTCAAACTGAAAGTCCAAGGGTACAGTAAACCTGAAGTGAAGCATCGGAATCTGCACCGGGTTACACAGGAAAGGTTTAAAACATAGACAGTAAGAACACTAAAACTTCTTCTGTCGGCATTGTGCCTTTTGTATTTAATTCCGATGCAAATTTTCTGTTTCATCGTCCAAGTGAAGGTAGAAGGGGTACAGTAAACCTGCAATTGTGTATCGGAATCTAATACTGATGACATAGGAAAGGCTCAAAACATAGACGGTAAGAAGACTCAGCCTTCTTGTACTTAAGTTGGCATTGTGCCTCTTGTATTTAATTCCGATGCAATTTCTGTGTTTCATCTTAAAAGTGAAGGTCCAAGGGATACAGTGAACCCGAAGTGAAGCATCGGAATCTAAAACTGGTGACACAGGAACGGCTCAAAACATAGACAGTAAGAAGACTCAGTCTTCTTGTGCTTATGTCGGCATTGTGCTTTTTGTATTTAATTCCGATAACATTTTTGTGTTTCAATGTCAAACTGAATGTCCAATGGGTAGAGTTAACCTGAAGTGAAGCATCGGAATCTAAAACTGGTGACACGGGAAAGGCTTAAATCATAGACGGTACGAAGACTCAGTCATCTTGCACTTTAGTCGGCATTCTGCCTTTTGTATTTAATTCCGATGTAATTTCTGTGTTTCATCTTCAAAGTGAAGGTCCAAGGGATACAGTAAACCTGAAGTGAAGCATCGGAATCTAAAACTGGTGACACAGGAAACGCTCAAAACATAGACGGTAAGAAGACTCAGTCCTCTTGTACTTAAGTCGGCATTGTGGCTTTTGTATTTAATTCCGATGCAATTTCTGTGTTTTATCGTCAAAGTGAAGGACAAAGGGAAAGAGTAAACCTATTGTGAAGCATCGGAATCTAAAACTGGTCTCACATGAAATGCTCAAAACACAGGCGGTAAGAAGATTCGGTCTTCTTGTTCTTAAGTCGGTATTGCGCCTCATGTATTTAATTCCGAAGCAATTTAAGTGTTTCATCGTCAAAGTGTAGGTCCAAGGGATACAGTAAACGAGACGTGAAACATCGGAATCTAAAACTGGTGACAGAGGAAAGGCTCAAAACATAGACGGTAAGAAGACTCAGTCATCTTGCACTTTAGTCGGCATTGTGCCATTTGTATTTAATTCCGATAACTTTTTTGTGTTTCAACGTCAAACTGAAGGTCCAAGGGATACAGTAAACCAGCAGTTGTGCATCGGAATCTAAAACTGGTGACACAGGAAAGGCTCAAAATATAGACAGTAAGAAGACTCAGTGTTCTTGTACTTAAGTCGGAATTATGCCTTTTGTATTTAATTCCGATACAATTTTTGTGTTTCGTCGTCAGTGTAAAGGTCCAAGGGATACAGTAAACCGGAAGTGAAGCATCGGAATCTAAAACTGGTCTCACAGAAAGGCTCAAAACATAGACAGTAAGAAAATTCAGTCATCTTGTACTTTAATCGGCATTGTGCATTTTGTATTTAATTCGGACGCTATTTTTGTGTTTCACCGTCAAAGTGAAGATCCAAGGGATACAGTAAACCATAAGTGAAACATCGGAATATAAAACTGGTCTCACAGGAAAGGCTCAAAACAAAGACAGTAAGGAGACTCAGTCTTCTTCTACTTATGTCGGCATTGTGCCTTTTGTTTTTAATTCCGAAGCAATTTTTGTGTTTCATCGCAAAAGTGAAGGTATAAGGGATACAGTAAACCTGCAGTTGTGCATCGGAATCTAAAACTGGTGACACAGGAATGGCTCTAAACATAGACGGTAAGAAGACTCAGTCTTCGTGTACTTTAGTTGGCATTGTACCTTTTGAATTTAATTCCGATGCAATTTCTATGTTTCATCGTCAAACTGAAAGTCCAAGGGTACAGTAAACCTGAAGTGAAGCATCGGAATCTGCACCGGGTTACACAGGAAAGGTTTAAAACATAGACAGTAAGAACACTAAAACTTCTTCTGTCGGCATTGTGCCTTTTGTATTTAATTCCGATGCAAATTTTCTGTTTCATCGTCCAAGTGAAGGTAGAAGGGGTACAGTAAACCTGCAATTGTGTATCGGAATCTAATACTGATGACATAGGAAAGGCTCAAAACATAGACGGTAAGAAGACTCAGCCTTCTTGTACTTAAGTTGGCATTGTGCCTCTTGTATTTAATTCCGATAAAATTTTTGTGTTTCAACGTCAAACTGAAGGTCCAAGAGATAAAGTTATTTGAAGTGAAGCATCGGAATCTAAAACTGGTCTCACAGGAAAGGCTCAAAACAAAGACAGTAAGGAGACTCAGTCTTCTTCTACTTATGTCGGCATTGTGCCTTTTGTTTTTAATTCCGAAGCAATTTTTGTGTTTCATCGCAAAAGTGAAGGTATAAGGGAGACAGTAAACCTGCAGTTGTGCATCGGAATCTAAAACTGGTGACACAGGAATGGCTCTAAACATAGACGGTAAGAAGACTCTGTTTTCGTGTACTTTAGTTGGCATAGTGCCTTTTGAATTTAATTCCGATGCAATTTCTATGAATCATCGTCAAACTGAAAGTCCAAGGGTACAGTAAACCTGAAGTGAAGCGTCGGAATCTGCACCGGGTGACACAGGAAAGGTTTAAAACATAGACAATAAGAAGACTAAAACTTCTTCTGTCGGCATTGTGCCTTTTGTATTTAATTCCGATGCGATTTTTCTGTTTCATCGTCCAAGTGAAGGTAGAAGGGGTACAGTAAACCTGCAATTGTGTATCGGAATCTAATACTGATGACATAGGAAAGGCTCAAAACATAGATGGTAAGAAGTCTCAGTCCTCTTGTACCTAAGTAGGCATTGCGGCTTTCGTATTTAATTCCGATGCAATTTCTGTGTTTCATCCTCGAAGTGAAGGTCTAAGGGGTACTTTAAACCTGAAGTGAAGCATCGGAATCTAAAACTGGTGACACAGGATAGGACAAAATATAGATTGTAAGAAGACTCAGTCTTCTTGTACTTAAGTCGGTATTGCGCCATATGTATTTAATTGCGAAGCAATTTTAGTGTTTCATCGTCAAAGTAAGGGTCTAAGGGAAACAGTAAACCTGCAGTTTTGCATCGGAATCTAAAACTGGTGACACAAGAAAGGCTCAGAACATAGACGGTAAGAAGACTCAGTCTTCTTGTACTTAATTCGGCATTGTGCATTTTCTATTTAAATCCGATGCAATTTTTGTTTTTCATCGTCAAACTGAAGGTCCAAGGGATACAGTAAACCTCAAGTGGAGCATCGGAATCTAAAACTGGTGACTCAGGAAAGGCTCCTAGCATAGACCGTAATAAGACTAGTCTTTTTGCACTTAAGTCGGCATTGTGGCTTTTGTATTTAATTCCGAAGCAATTTCTGTGTTTCCTCGTCAAAGTGAAGGCCCAAGGGAAACAGAAAACCTAAATTGAAGCCTCGGAATCTAAAACTGGTGACACAGGAAAGCCTCCAAACATAGACAGAAAGAAGACTCAGTCTTCTTGCTTTTTAGTCGGCATTGTGCCTTTTTAATTTAATTCCGATGCAATTTTTGTGTTTCATCGTCTAAGGGAAATTCCAAGGAATACAGTAAACCTGAAGTGAAGCATCGGAATCTAATACTGCTGACACGGGAATGTCACAAAACATAGGCAGTAGGAAGACTCAGGCATCTAGTACTTAAGTCGGCATTGTGCCTTTTGTATTTAATTCCGATCCAATTTTGTGTTTCATCGTCAACGTGAAGGTCCAAGGGATACAGTAAAGCTGAAGTGAAGCATCGGAATCTAAAACAGGTGACACAGGAAAGGCTCAAAGCATTGACGGTAAGAAGACTCAGTCTGCTTGTACTTAAGTCTGCATTGTGGCTTTTGTATTTAATTCCGATGCAAGTTTTGTGTTTTATCTTAAAAGTGAAGGTCCTAGGGATACAGTAAACCTGAAGTGAAGGATCGGAATCGAAAACTGGTGACACAGGAAAGGCTCAAAACTTTGACAGTATGAAGACTAAGTCTTCTTGTACTTAAGTCGGCATTGTGCCTTTTGCGTTTAATTCAGATGCAATTGTTGTGTTCCATCGTAGAACTGAAGGTCCAGTAAACCTGAAGTGAAGCATCGGAATCTAACACCGGTGACACAGGAAAAGACAAAACATAGATGGTAAGAAGACTCAGTCTTTTTGTACTTAAGTCGGTATTGTGCCTTATGTATTTAAATCCGAAGCAATTATTGTGTTTCATCGTCAAAGTGAAGGTCCAAGGGATACAGTAAACCTGCAGTTGTGCATCCTAATCTAAAACTTGTGACACAGGAAAGGCTCAAAATATAGACGGTAAGAAGACTCAGTGTTCTTGTACTTAGGTCGGCATCATGCCTTTTGTATTTAATTCCGATGCAATTTTTGTGCTTCATCGTCAATGTAAAGTTCCAAGGGATACAGAAAACCGGAAGTGAAGCATCAGAATCTAAAACTGGTCTCACAGTAAAGGCTCATAACATAGAAAGTAAGAAGACTCAGTCGTCTTGTGCTTAAATCGGCATTGTGAATTTTGTATTTAATTCCGTCGCTATTTTTGTGTTTCACCGTGAAAGTGAAGATCCATGGATACAGTAAACCGGAAGTGAAGCATCGGAATATAAAACTGGTCTCACAGGAAAGGCTCAAAACATAGATGGTAAGAAGCCTCAGTCTTCTTCTACTTAAGTCGGTATTGTGCCTTATGTATGTAATCCCGAAGCAATTTCTGTGTTTCATCTACAAAGTGCAGGTCCAAGGGATACAGTAAACCTGCAGTTGTGCATCCGAATCTAAAACTTGTGACACAGGAAAACCTCAAAATATAGTTGGTAAGAAGACTCAGTGTTCTTGTACTTAGGTCGGCATTATGCCTTCTGTATTTAATTCCGATGCAATTTTTGTGCTTCATCGTCAATGTAAAGGTCCAAGGGATACAGTAAACCGGAAGTGAAGCATCGGAATCTAAAACTGGTCTCACAGTCAAGGCTCAAGTCATAGACAGTAAGAAGACTCAGTCGTCTTGTACTTAAATCGGCATTGTACATATTGTCTTTAATTCAGACGCTATCTTTGTGTTTCACCGTCAAAGTGAAGATCCAAGGGATACAGTAAACCGGAAGTGAAGCATCGGAATATAAAACTGGTCTCACAGGAAAGGCTCAATACATAGATGGTAAGAAGACTCAGTCTTCTTGTACTTAAGTCGGTATTGTGCCTTATGTATTTAATTCCGAAGCAATTTTTGTGTATCATCGTCAAAGTGAAGTTCCAAGGGATACAGTAAACCTGCAGTTGTGCATCCTAATCTAAAACTTGTGACACAACAAAAGGCTCAAAATATAGACAGTAAGAAGACTCAGTTTTCTTGTACTTAGGTCGGCATTATGCCATTTGTATTTAATTCCGATGCAATTTTTGTGCTTCATCGTCAATGTAAAGGTCCAAGGGATACAGTAAACCGGAAGTGAAGCATCGGAATCTAAAACTGGTCTCACAGTAAAGGCTCAAAACATAGACAGTAAGAAGACTCAGTCGTCTTGTACTTAAATCGGCATTGTACATATTGTCTTTAATTCAGACGCTATCTTTGTGTTTCACCGTCAAAGTGAAGATCCAAGGGATACAGTAAACCGGAAGTGAAGCATCGGAATATAAAACTGGTCTCACAGGAAAGGCTCAATACATAGATGGTAAGAAGACTCAGTCTTCTTGTACTTAAGTCGGTATTGTGCCTTATGTATTTAATTCCGAAGCAATTTTTGTGTTTCATCGTCAAAGTGAAGGTCCAAGGGATACAGTAAACCTGCAGTTGTGCATCCGAATCTAAAACTTGTGACTCAGGAAAAGCTCAAAATATAGACGGTAAGAAGACTCAGTGTTCTTGTACTTAGGTCGGCAGTATGCCTTTTGTATTTAATTCCGATGCAATTTTTGTGCTTCATCGTCAATGTAAAGGTCCAAGGGATACAGTAAACCGGAAGTGAAGCATCAGAATTTAAACTTGGTCTCACAGGAATGGCTTAAAACATATGCGGTAAGAAGACTCAGTCTTCTTGTACTTAAGTCGGTATTGCGCCTTATGTATTTCATTCCTAAGCAATTTTTGTGTTTCATCGTCAAAGTGAAGGTCCAAGGGATACAGGAAACCTGCAGTTGTGCATCGGAGTCTAAAACTGGTGACACATAAAGGCTCAAAACATAGACGGTAAGAAGACTCAGTGTAATTGTACTTAAGTCAGCATTGTGCCTTTTGTATTTAATTCGGACGCAATTTTTGTGTTTCATCGTCAATGTGATGGTGCAAGGGATACAGTAAACCGGAAGTAAAGCATCGAAATCTAAAACTGGTCTCACAGAAAAAGGCTCAAAACATAGACGGTAAGAAGACTCAATCTTCTTGCACTTAATTCGGCATTGTGCATTTTGTATTTATTTCCGACGTAATTTTTGGGTTTCACCGTCAAAGTGAAGATCCAACGGATACTGTAAACCGGAAGTGAAGCATCAAAATATAAAACTGGTCTCACAGGAAAGGCTCAAAACATAGACGGTAAGAAGACTCAGTCCTCTTGTACTTAAGTCGGCATTATGCCTTTTGTATTTAATTCCAATGCAATTTCTGTGTTTCATCGTCAAAGTGAAGATCCACCGTATACTGTAAACCGGAAGTGAAGCATCGGAATCTAAAACTGTTGACATAGGAACGGCTCAAAACATCAACAGTATGAAAAGTCAGTCCTCTTGTACTTAAGTCGGCATTGTGGCTTATGTATTTAATTCCGATGCAATTTCTGTGTTTCATCGTAAAAGTGAAGGTCCTAAGGTTACAGTAAACATGAGGTGAAGCATCCGAATCTAAAACTGTTGACACAGGAAAGGCTAAAAACATAGACAGTAAGAAAACTCAGTCCTCTTGTACTTAAGTCGGCATTGTGGCTTTTGTATTTAATTCCGATGCAATTTCTGTGTTTCATCGTCGAAGTGAAGGTCCAAGGGATACAATAAACCTGAAGTGAAGGATCGGAATCTGAAACTGGTGACACAGGAGAGAATAAAACATAGCTGGTAAGAAGACTCAGTCTTCATGCATTTAAGTCGGTATTGTGCCTTATGTATTTAATTCCGATGCAATTTTTGTGTTTCATCGTCATAGTGAAGGTCCAAGGGAAACAGTATAACTGCAGTTGTGCATCGGAATCTATTACTGGTGACACATAAAGGCTCAAAACATAAACGGTAACAAGACTCAGTGTTCTTTTACTTAAATCGGCACTGTGCATTTTGTATTTAATTCCGATACAATTTTTGTATTTCGTCGTCAATGTGAATGTCCAAGAGATACAGTGAACCGGAAGTGAAGCATCGAAATCTAAAACTGGTCTCATAGGAAAGGATCAAATCATAGAGAGTAAGAACACTCAGTGTTCTTGTACTTAAATCGGCATTGTGTATTTTGTATTTATTTCCGACGCAATTTTTGTGTTTCACCGTAAATGTGAAGATCCAAGGGATACAGTAAACCGAAAGTGAAGCATCAGAATATAAAACTGGTCTCACATAAAGGCTAAAAACATAGACGGTAAGAAGTTTCAGTCTACTTGTACTTGTGTCAGTATAGCGCCTTATGTATTTAATTCCGAAGCAGTTTTTGTGTATCATCGTCAAAGTGAAGGTCCAAGGGATACAGTAAACCTGCAGTTGTGAATCGGAATCTAAAACTGGTGACACAGGAAAGGCTCAAAACATAGACGGTAAGAAGACCCAGTCTTCTTGCACTTTAGTCGGCATTCTGCCTTTTGTATTTAATTCCGAAGCAATTTCTGTGATTCATCCTCAAAGTGAAGTTCCAAGGGATGCAGTAAACCTGAAGTGAAGCATCGGAATCTAAATCTGGTCTCACAGGAAAGGCTCAAAACATTGACGGTAAGAAGACTCAGTCTTCTTTTACTTAAGTCGGCATTGTGCCTTTTGTATTTAAATCCGATGCAATTTTTGTATTTCATCGTCAATGTGAAGGTCCAAGGGATACAGTAAACCTGAAGTGAAGCATCGGAATCTAAACCTGGTGACACAGGAAAGACACAAAATTTAGACAGTAAGAAGACTCAGTCATCTTGTACTTAAGACGGCATTGTGCCTTTTGTATTTAATTGCGATGCAATTTCTATGTTTCATCGTCAAAGTGAAGGTCCAAGGGATACAGTAAACCTGAAGTGAAGCATCGGAATCTAAATCTGGTCTCACAGGAAAGGCTCAAAACATTGACGGTAAGAAGACTCAGTCTTCTTTTACTTAAGTCGGCATTGTGCCTTTTGTATTTAATTCCGATGCAATATATGTATTTCATCGTCAAAGTGAAGGTCCAAGGGATACAGTTAAACTGAAGTGAAGCATCGGAATCTAAAACTGGTGACACAGGAAAGACACAAAATTTAGACAGTAAGAAGACTCAGTCATCTTGTACATAAGACGGCATTGTGCCTTTTGTATTTAATTGCGATGCAATTTCTATGTTTCATCGTCAAAGTGAAGGTCCAAGTGATACAGTAAACCAGATGTGAAACATCGGAATCTAATACTGGTCTCACAGGAAAGGTTCAAAAGATTGACGGTAAGAAGACTCAGTCTTCTTGTACTTAAGTCGGCATTGTGCCTTTTGTATTTAATTCCGAAGCAATTTTTGTGTTTCATCGTCAATGTGAAGGTCCAGTGATACAGTAAACCTGAAGTGAAGCAAAGGAAACAAAAACTGGTGACACAGGAGTGTCTCAAAACATAGACAGAAAGAAAACTCAGTCTTCTTGTACTTCAGCCGACATTGTGCCTTTTGAATTTAATTCTGATGAAATTCCTATGTTTCATCGTCAAAGTGAAGGTCCACGGGATACAGTAAAACAGACGTGAAACATCGGAATCTGAAACTGGTGTCAAAGGAGAGGCTCACATCATAGACGGTAAGAAGACTCAGTCTTCTTGTACTTAAGCCGGCATTGTGCCTCTTGTATTTAATTCCAATGCAATTTCTGTGTTTCATCGTAAATGTGAAGGTCCAAGGGATACAGTAACCCTGAAGTGAAGCATCGGAATCTAAAACTGGTGACACAGGAAAGTCTCAAAACATAGACAGTAAGAAGGCTCAGTCATCTTGTACTTTTGCCGGTATGGTGCCTTTTGTACTTACTACCGATGCAATTTTTGTGTTTCATCGTCAATGTGAAGGTCCAGTGAGACAGTGAACCTCAAGTGAAGCATCGGAATCTAAAACTGCTCTCACAGGGGAGGCTCAAATCGTGGGAGGTAAGATGACTCAGTCTGCTTGTACTTAAGTCAGCATTTTGCCTATTGTATTTACTTCCGATGCAATTTTTGTGTTTCATCGTCAAAATGAAGGTCCAAGGGATACAGTAAACCTGAAGTGAAGCATCGGAATCTAAAACTGGTCTCACAGGAAAGGCTCAAAACATAGCCGGTAAGAAGACTCAGTCTTCTTGTACTAAAGTCGGTAATGGGCCATTTGTATTTATTTCCGATGCAATTTCTACGTTTCATCGTCAAAGTGAAGGTCCAAGGGATACAGAAAAACCTGAAGTCAAGCATCGGAATCTAAAACTGGTCTCACAGGAAAGGTTCAAAACATTGACGGTAAGAAGACTCAGTCTTCTTGTCATTAAGTCGGCATTGTGCCTTTTGTATTTAATTCCGATGCAATTTTTGTGTTTCATCGTCAAAGTGAAGGTCCAAGGGACACAGTAAAATAGACGTGAAACATCGGAATCTTAAACTGGTGACACAGGAGATGCTCACAACATAGACGGTAAGAAGACTCTGTGTTCTTGTACTTAAGTCGGCATTCTGCCTTTTGTATTTAGTTCCGAAGCAATTTCTGTGATTCAACGTCAAGGTGGTGGTCCAAGGGATACAGTAAACCTGAAGAGAAGCATCGGCATCTAAAACTGGTGACACAGGAAAGGCTCAAAACATATACAGAAAGAAGACCCAGTCATCTTGTACTTTTGTCGGCATTGTGCCTTTTGATTTTAATTCTAATGCAATATTTGTGTTCCTTGGTCAAAGTGAAGGTCCAAGTGGTACAGTAAACCAGATGTGAAACATCGGAATCTCAAGTGGTGACACAGGAGAGGCTCAAATCATAGACGGTAAGAAGACTCAGTCTTCTTGTACTTAAGTCGGCATTATGCCTTTTGTATTTAATTCCAATGCAATTTCTGTGTTTCATCGTAAAAGTAAAGGTCCAAGGGATACAGTAAACCAGAAGTGAAGCATCGGAATCTAAAACTGGTGACACAGGAAAGGCACAAAACATAGACAGTAAGAATACTCAGTCCTCTTGTGCTTAAGACGGCATTGTGCCTTTTGTATTTAATTCCAATGCAATTTCTATGTTTCATCTCAAAGTGAAGGTCCAAGGGATACAGTAAACCTGAAGTGAAGCATCGGAATCTAAAACTTGTCCCACAGGAAAAGTTCAAAACATTGACGGTAAGAAGACTCAGTCTTCTTGTACTTAAGTCGGTATTGTGCATTTAGTATTTAATTCCCGTGCAATTTTTGTGTTTCATCGTCAATGTGAAGGTCAAGTGATACAGTAAACCTGAAGTAAAGCAAAGGAAACTAAAACTGGTGACACAGGAGTATCTCAAAACATAGACAGAAAGAAAACTCAGTGTTCTTGTACTTCAGTCGACATTGTGCCTTTTGAATTTAATTCTGATGAATTTCGTATGTTTCATCGTCAAAGTGAAGGTCCACGGGATACAGTAAAACAGACGTAAACATCGGAATCTGAAACTGGAGTCCAAGGAGAGGCTCAAATCATAGACGGTAAGAAGACTCTGTCTTCTTGTACTTAGGTCGGCATTCTGCCTTTTGTATTTAATTCCGAAGCTTTTTCTGTGATTCATCGTCAAAGTGATGGTCCAAGGGATACAGTAAACCTGAAGAGAAGCATCGGCATCTAAAACTGGTGACACAGGAAAGGCTCAAAACATAGACAGAAAGAAGACCCAGTCTTCTTGTACTTAAGTCGGCATTATGCCTTTTGTATTTAATTCCAATGCAATTTCTGTGTTTCATCGTAAAAGTAAAGGTCCAAGGGATACAGTAAACCAGAAGTGAAGCATCGGAATCTAAAACTGGTGACACAGGAAAGGCACAAAACATAGACAGTAAGAATACTCAGTCCTCTTGTGCTTAAGACGGCATTGTGCCTTTTGTATTTAATTCCAATGCAATTTCTATGTTTCATCTCAAAGTGAAGGTCCAAGGGACACAGTAAACCTGATGTGAAGCATCGGAATCTAAAACTGGTCTCACAGGAAAGGTTCAAAAGATTGACGCTAAGAAGACTCAGTTTTCTTGTACTTAAGTCGGCATTGTGCCTTTTGTATTTAATTCGGACGCAATTTTTGTGTTTCATCGTCAATGTGATGGTGCAAGGGATACAGTAAACCGGAAGTGAAGCATCGAAATCTAAAACTGGTCTCACAGAAAAAGGCTCAAAACATAGACGGTAAGAAGACTCAAACTTCTTGCACTTAATTCGGCATTGTGCATTTTGTATTTATTTCCAACGTAATTTTTGGGTTTCACCGGCAAAGTGAAGATCCAACGGATACTGTAAACCGGAAGTGAAGCATCAAAATATAAAACTGGTCTCACAGGAAAGGCTCAAAACATAGACGGTAAGAAGACTCAGTCTTCTTGTACTTAAGTCGGCATTATGCCTTTTGTATTTAATTCCAATGCAATTTCTGTGTTTCATCGTAAAAGTAAAGGTCCAAGGGATACAGTAAACCAGAAGTGAAGCATCGGAATCTAAAACTGGTGACGCAGGAAAGGCACAAAACATAGGCAGTAAGAATTCTCAGTCCTCTTGTACTTAAGACGGCATTGTGCCTTTTGTATTTAATTCCAATGCAATTTCTATGTTTCGTCTCAAAGTGAAGGTCCAAGGGATACAGTAAACCTGAAGTGAAGCATCGGAATCTAAAACTGGTCTCACAGGAAAGGTCCAAAACATTGACGGTAAGAAGACTCAGTCATCTTGTACTTAAGTCGGCATTGTGCCTTTTGTATTTCATTCCGACGCAATTTTTGTGTTTCATCGTCAATGTGAAGGTCCAGTGATACAGTAAACCTGACGTGAAGCAAAGGAAACTAAAACTGGTGACACAGGAGAGTCTCAAAACATAGACAGAAAGAAAACTCAGTCTTCTTGTACTTCAGTCGACATTGTGCCTTTTGAATTTAATTCTGATGAAATTACTATCTTTCATCGTCAAAATGAAGGTCCATGGGATACAGTAAAACAGACGTGAAACATCGGAATCTGAAACTGGAGTCAAAGGAGAGGCTCAAATCATAAACGGTAAGATGACTCTGTCTTCTTGTACTTAAGTCGGCATTGTGCCTTTTGTATTTAATTCCAATGCAATTTTTGTGTTTCATCGTAAATGTCAAGGTCCAGTGAGACAGTGAACCTCAAGTGAAGCATCGGAATCTAAAACTGCTCTCACAGGAGAGGCTCAAATCATGGGAGGTAAGAGGACTCAGTCTGCTTGTACTTAAGTCAGCATTTTGCCTATTGTATTTAATTCCGATGCAATGTTTGTGTTTCATCGTCAAAATGAAGTTCCAAGGGATACAGTAAACCTGAAGTGAAGCATCGGAATCTAAAACTGATCTCACAGGAAAGGCTCAACTCGTAGATGGTAAAAAGACTCAGTCTACTTGTACTTAATTCGGCATTGTGCATTTTGTATCTAATTCCGACGCAATTTTTGTGTTTCATCGTCAAACTGAAGATCCAAGGGATACAGTAAACCGGAAGTGAAGCATCAGAATATAAAACTGGTCTCACAGGAAAGGCTCAAAACATAGGCGGTAAGAAGACTCAGTCATCTTGTACTTTAGCCGGTATGGTGCCTTTTGTACTTACTACCGATGCAATTTTTGTGTTTCATCGTCAATGTGAAGGTCCAGTGAGACAGTGAACCTCAAGTGAAGCATCGGAATCTAAAACTGGTCTCACAGGAAATGTTCAAATAATTGACGGTAAGATGACTCAGACTTCTTGTACTTAAGTCGGCATTGTGCATTTTGTATTTAATTCCGATGCAATTTTTGTGTTTCATCGTCAAAGTGAAGGTCCAAGGGACTCAGTAAACCAGACGTGAAGCATCGGAATCTAAAACTGGTGACACAGGAGATTCTCAAATCATAGACGGTAAGAAGACTCAGTATTCTTGTACTTTAGTCCACATTGTGCATTTGGAATTTAATTCCGATGCAATTTCTATATTTTATCGTCAACGTGAAGGTGCAAGGGATACAGTAAACCTGAAGTGAAGCTTCGGAATCTACAACTGGTTACACAGGGAAGGACAAACCATAGCTGGTATGAAGTCTCAGTCTTATTGTTTTTAAGTCGGTATTGTGCCTTATGATTTTAATTCCGAAGCAATTTTTGTGTTTTATCGTCAAAGTGATGGTCCAAGGGATACAGTAAACCTGCAGTTGTGCATCGGAATCTAATACTGGTGACACATAAAGACTCAAAACGTAGACGGTAAGAAGACTCAGTGTTCTTGTACTTAAGACGGCATTGTGCATTTTGTATTTAATTCCGATGCAATTTTTGTGTTTCATCGTCAATGTGAAATTCCAAGGGATACAGTAAACCGTAAGTGAAGCATCGAAATCTAAAACGTGTCTCACAGGAAAGGCTCAAATCATAGAGAGTAAGATGACTCAGTCTTCTTGTACTTAAATCGGCATTGTGCATTTTGTATTTATATCCGACGAAATTTTTGTGTTTCATCTTCAAAGTGAAGATCCAAGGGATACAGTAAATCGGTTGTGAAGTATCAGAATATAAATCAGGTCTCACAGGAAAGGCTCAAATCGTCGATGGTAAGAAGACTCAGTCTACTTGTACATAAGTCGGCATTGTGCCTTTTATATTTATCTCCGATGCAATTTTTGTGTTTCATCGTCAAAATGAAGGTCCAAGGAATACAGTAAACTTGAAGTGAAGCATCGGAATCTAAAACTGGTGACACAGGAAAGTCTCAGAATATAGACAGTATGAAGGCTCAGTCATCTTGTACCTTAGTCGGCATGGTGCCTTTTGTATTTACTTCCGATGCAATCTTTGTGTTTCATCGTCAATGTGAAGGTCCAAGGGATTGAGTAAACCTCAAGTTTCGAATCGGAATCAAATACTGGTGACTCAGCAAAGGCTCAAAACATAGACAGTAAGAAGACTCAGTCTTCTTGTACATAAGTCCGCATTGCGCCTTTTGTATTTAATTCCGATGCAATTTTTGTCTTTCATCGTCACAATGGAATTCCAAGGAATACACTAAACCTCAAGTAAAGCGTGGGAATCTAAAACTGGTCTCACAGGAAACGCCCAAATCATAGACGGTGAGAAGTCTCAATCTTCTTGTACTTAAGTCGGCATTGTGCCTTTTGTATTTAATTCCAATCCAATTTCTGTGTTTCATCGTCAAAGAGAAGGTCCTAGGGGTACAGTAAACCTTAAGTGAAGCCTCGGGATCTAAAACTGCACTCACAGGAGAGGCTCAAATCATGGGAGGTAAGAGGACTCAGTCTGCTTGTACTTAAGTCGGCATTGTGCCTTTTATATTTAATTCCGATGGAATTCCTATGTTTCATCGTCAAAGTGAAGGTCCAAGGGATACAGTAAACATGAAGTGAAGCATCGGAATCTAAAACTGGTCTCACAGGAAAGGCTCTAAATATATACGGTAAGAAGACTCAGTCTTCTTGCACTTAAGTCGGCATTGTGCCTTTTGTATTTAATTTGGAAGCAATTTATGTGTTTCACCATCAATGTGAAGGCCCAAGGGAAACAGTAAACTTAATATGAAGCATCGGAATCTAATACTGGTGCCACAGGAAAGGATCAAAACATAGACAGTAAGAAGACTCATACTTCTTGTACTTTAGTCGGAATTGTGCCTTTTGAATTTAATTCCGATGCAATTTCTGAGGTTCATCGTCAAAGAGAAGGTCCTAGGGATACAGTAAACCTGAAGTGAAGAATCGGAATCTAAATCTGGTCTCAAAGGGAAGGCTAAAATATAGAGGTGAAGAAGACTCAGACTTTTTGTACTTAACTGGCATTGTGCCTTTTACATTTAATGCAAGTTTAGTGTTTCAAGGTCAAAGTGAAGGTCCAAGGGATACAGTAAACCTGAAGCATCGGAATCTAAAACTGGTCTCACAGAAAAGGCTCTAAACATAGACGGAAAGAAGACTCAGTCTTCTTGTACTTAAGTCGGCATTGTGCCTTTCGTATTTAATTCCGAAGCAATTTTTGTGTTTCACCGTCAAAGTGAAGGTCCAAGGGATACAGTAAACCTCAGGTGATGCATCGGAATCTAAAACTGGTCTCACAGGAAAGGCTCAAAACGTCGATGGTAAGAAGACTCAGTCTACTTGTACTTAAATCGGCATTGTGCATTTTGTATTTAATTCCGACGCAATTTTTGTGTTTCATCGTCAAAGTGAAGATCCAAGGGATACAGTAAACCTGAAGTGAAGCAAAGGAAACAAAAACTGGTGACACAGGAAAGTCTCAAGTCATAGACAGAAGGAAGACTCAGTCTTCTTGTACTTTAGTCGACATTGTGCCTTTGGAATTTAATTCCATTGCAATTCCTATGTTTCATCGTAAAAGGGAAGGTCCAAGGGATACAGTAAACCTGAAGGAAGCATCGGAATCTAAAACCTGTGACACAGGATAGACACAAAACATAGACAGTAAGAAGTTTCAGTCTTCTTGTACTTAAGTCCCCATTGAGGTTTTTGAATTTAATTGCGATACATTTTCTATGTTTCATCGTCAAAGTGAAGGCCAAGAGATACAGTAAACCAGAAGTGAAGCATCATTATCTAAACTGGTCTGACAGGAAAGGCTCAAAACATAGACTGTAAGAAGACTCAGTCTTCTTGTACTTAAGTCGGAATTGTGCCTTTTGAATTTAATTCCGATGCAATTTCTGTGTTTCATCGTCAAAGAGAATGTCCAAGGGATACAGTAAACACGAAGCATCGGAATCTAAAGCTGGTCTCACAGGAAAGGCTCTAAACATAGACGGAAAGAAGACTCAGTCTTCTTGTACTTAAGTCGGCATTGTGCCTTTCGTATTTAATTCCGAAGCAATTTTTGTGTTTCACCGTCAAAGTGAAGGTCCAAGGGATACAGTAAACCGCAGGTGATGCATCGGAATCTAAAACTGGTCTCACAGGAAAGGCTCAAATCGTGGATGGTAGGAAGACTCAGTCTACTTGTACATAAGACGGCATTGTGCCTTTTGTATTTAATTCCGATGCAATTTTTGTGTTTCATCGTCAAAATGAAAGTCCAAGGGATACAGTAAACCTGAATTGAAGCATCGGAATCTAAAACTGGTGTCACAGGATAGGCACAAAACATAGACAGTAAGAAGAATCAGTCATTTTGTACTTAAATCGGCATTGAGCCTTTTGTATTTAATTCCGATGCAAGTTTTGTGTTTCATCTTAAAAGTTGAAACGTCCTCTTTGAACAATTATACAAGACTGTGCTTAAACTGACATACAATATTAATTAGCGCAACGCAATCAGACTTTCAAAACTCCCTACAAAAGAATGGCCCTGACTAACATTAACCTATACCTTTCACAAATCAATTTCCTCACAAAAATCTTCATTACTCGAACTACTGCAATACAGCGAGCGCCACTACTGCCAGCTAAATAAAAGATTCAAACTACGGAAGGCACTAACTACTGATAGGCATAGTTAGCAAATGAAAGATTTTAATAGAGAACAAACAATGTGTTTACCTTAATAGTGTTGAAAAACCATAATATACATGTTCATGAGATCCATTTTTACAAATATGAAACCTCCGCCATTTCTCTCCCCACATCCACCACTGCTGGCGGCTCACCTCCAACTGCGCAACCCTACGCGCTGTTCACATCCAGCTGCCCCTGCCCAACACTACAATGGCAGACAACAATGCAAACTAGCCACAGACTGCACACAGCACAGCCAGTGATATTCATATAGAGCGCTACGTAACGTTGCCAATACGAAAACTTAAACAGCCTACTTACATAAAGAAAACATAAACAGCCTACTTACATAGCCCCCACGCTCCCCACAAAAAATTTTACAAATTGTATTGGGCAGTGGCCAATAATGATTTGAAAACATTTTTCATAATTACAATAACAAAGAAATCAAATGCACACACTTATTGATACAATGTTGGTCAAGAGCTAAAATTTTCTCACAGTCCATAAAGACAGTCCTGATCTTTCATCACAGTGAAACTGCAGTTTCTTTTCTCGAAGTCTGAGCAGTAAATAAAATGCACACGGAGGTAGTGGATTTCCATGCAGTCTTGAACAAGTAGTGTTGTCCTTCCAACGGAAAGACAGTGCTGACTCTTGACATGCTGACAGGTAATGGGCCACAACAGAGCAAACCCACAGCAGAGTCATTCGACGTTTTGAAGAAGATTGGTAGGTAGGTCATCACAGAGCAGACCCACTGTAGTCCTGGTAGAGAGTATGGTATTGGTGGGCCACCAGAGGTGCAGACCCACTGCAGTCCTTGTAGAAATTGTGGACAGGCCCACTGTAGTCCTGGTAGAGATTGTGGTATTGGTAGGCCACCAGAGGTGCAGACCCACTGTAGTCCTTGTAGAAATAATGGTATTGGTGAGTCATCATAGGTGTAGACCCACTGTAGTCCTTGTAGAGACGGTCAGCAGCCATCTGTTGCGACTGTGCAGGTGCACAATCACCATTGAGGAGTCTTGTGGATAATATAGCAAGTCCGTAACCACCACTTGTGCACTCACAAAGTTTTTGGAATTGTCCTTAGAAGTCTTGCAGACATTATAGCAAGTCCATAAACCACCACTTGTACAATCACGAAGTTTTTGGAATTGTCCTTAGAACCAGCAATGCTGTTATCCAGTCCGTTGCTGAATTATTAACACACGTGCAAACACTAACAGTCCCTACTTCTCACATATTGTCCATATACTATGACCAACAGAAACGTCTGCAGTGAAATGTAACTTACAAGTTAATAATATGATGAACTGGTGTGAATTACAATTTTATAACATAAGAATACAATAACGAAGGTACAAAATACATCATTAAAAACATAACAATACAGATAACATTTGTAGTACAGGCTACACAACAGAATAGAAATAAACATATACATCAGTGTTACAGGAATTATGACATGAGTACATACATAAATGATCAGAATAACTTTTGAAACATCAACTTCACACATGAGCATTAAAACAAAACAGAATAAATAATGTCTAAGCATATTTACAAAGTACATAACAGATTATTAACGCAAATTATATTTGAGGAGAACAGTATTCCTCATCATAGTGAATGTAGCTTAATATTAGAAGAAGAAAAAATTCTATGAAACTACTCAGAGACAGGAAGAAAACAAATACACAAGGGTACACAAACACATAGTGGGATAACACAAAAGGAAAGGACAGGGTTCGTTTTCAGTGTAACATTTGATTAATTGCAGTATTTTGCAAACAAAACTTTCTTTGCTTCTTGGAGATCTCCCTTCATTCATCATTATTCCCAAAAAGTCCTATCTATACCTCCTTCCTGTATTCTATTCATATTTCTTTCAAAATAATTATTTCTCATTGTACAATACTCATTTTGGCCCCAATCTTTTTCATATAACTTCGCAAAGCATTCTTTACCTATTCTCCATAGTCAGTTTCTTATATAGTCTACCCCTCTTAAGCTAACTTAAATCTACTGAGCTCAGATGCTAAACTAAGGGACGAGGCAATGCAGCAGCATAAAACAATTAACGCAAACAGCAATAAAAAAAATGCAGATTTGTGAAGCAAGCAGCATTATAGAAATTAGCAAAGCAATTGCAATATTACAACTAATATAAGGCAATGTGCAGCAAACAAGAAAAATAAATTAGTAGTAAACTGGCTTAACAGCGTAATACAAAGTCAAATTCAGTAACACTATCCCTGGCAAACAGCAGCAGCAAATGCTATAACTTATACCTAAACATGACATAGCTCAAGCAGAAAAAAATATTACAGTAAAAACAACAATGAAGAAAAGGGAAATGTCTATTCACATCTTAATGTCTATGTAATTAAAGTGGTGCACCACAAAAACTAATTCTACAAAAAATTACCAAGTACTAGAAAAGAAAATTATATATGCAGTTACTGTTATTAGTCCCTTCTTATTGTTCTTTCCATTCCAAAAGCTCCTTTTTCGAAGAATGTGGATCATAAAATAATTATTTAATAGATCTGTTGACAGAAAGTGTTCACATTAGCAAATGCATCTAAGTTTATTTTATAAAACTAATGCTGCAACATAGCTGGAAACCAGATATTAATTGAAATAAGCAATTACGCAAACCAAAGCATAAAAATATCATTCAGTAGTCATGTGACATTTCATAAGTTAGTAGAAATTCTCTCAACTCTCGTAGAAAGACGCTTGTCATAATCAGGTGTGCAGATGTAAGTATCTTTCCAAGTAATGAGGGTGTCACATTTGCAATGTTTTCTCTAAAGGAATGTCAATGGCGAGGATAATGGACTCTTTTTTTTTTCACCTAATGGCTTTCTTTTGTCAGACGACTACCTCTCAGCTGGGCGCCCAAAACGCATTACGTGCAGGTGGTCACTTAACTTTCTTACCGAAATATTTACGACAGCAGTTTCCGCTACAGTGACATTCTCACATAAAAATATTTCACAGGTCAAGAATTTGCGTTACAAATCTGTAGAAACAAAATGCTATTGATATAACAGTGTCCAAAATATTTTCGGCGGCATTGTGATACATTCACACATTTACATACATTTCATAACTCTTAAAGTACGATTCTTGGTTTCCAACAACCTTATTCACAAACCAGAGTCCCTAACCACTACTCATTATTCCTTACCTTATTACACATATACATACTCATATTCATCAACATGTCTTCAATATTTCATCATAATAACTACATAGCATAATCAGATACCTCATATAACATCAGCTTATTGACCATAAACATACTTCAACAGCATAATACACATCGTTGTCGTAAAAATAACATCATAACACCTCAGTCAAATCTCAAAAACGTCGTATCTTTCTGCATTAATGTCAAAACCTAAAAAAAATTCTCTGCTCATTTCAAGAGTGTCATCTACCTCAAACGTACTTTAAAAATCATGATCTCATACCAAATACATCATTCAAAGCTCTCATAGTATCACAATGGGTCCGAAAAAATATAAACAGTTCACACAGTACAGACAAAATACAATTTTGTAAGTGTGAAGTAATCCAACTCTGTAATTGTGTAAACATGTGTCACTGACGTAATAAAAAAGTTTGTCTCTCTCAGTTAAATGATCAGATAGCTGTGTAATTTATGTGTTAGAGGAATATGGTACCGATGTGTGAAGTTGTATAAGCAAATACCATATTAGCTAGGGCTCCTTGTGCTTGCCAAACACATGGTACACAAAGTAAACGTGTACCCCCCGGAGGATTAATGTAATTATACCCTCAAGTGTTACAGATTACAGCAATGGAATGAAATGTATCACGGAAAACTTTCTTTGTAATTCAAAAATCTTTAAAAATAAATGTTTTAAGTACAAAATTAATCACTCAAATACGTGTACTGTAGCGCTACATGTGCGTCTTGCTGTAAGATAATCTCTCTGGAAGTGTCGTAGTTATCGTCCTCCAAAAGCTAAGTTCTGCAGAAGTCAATGTACTGACCTCATGATAAACAAAAGTGAAATGCTTTGCGTATAGATATCTTAGTTATTACGCTTATTGCCGTGATGAAGAAAGTACTGTGCTGTAACGTATTGTTGTGCTATGGAAAAGGCTGTCTCATTGTTGCTGTACCACAAAAGTTACTACTAAAACATGTTTTACTTTCCAGAAGAACTCAGAAAAACCGTGCAGATATAAAACAGATACTCCGCAAAAGCAACATTGTAAATTGTCACTCATTAGTAGCGTCGTGATAAAATCGTGTAGCTGTCACATAAACTAATCACTGTGACATCTGGTATCTCACATAAAGTACTTTAAATCCAGAATGTATTTTCAAGTACACCAAAATGTTGCATTAAAATCTCATTAGCAGTACTGGTAAATGTTCTAAGTATGTGAGCCTTATAGTCGTTACGTAATCGTGCAACTAACAAGGAAGAATGTATAAATAACAACACTGTGTCGTCTGTTCGCAATAACAATGCATTCGCAATTACTTGTCTAAGTCACCTATTTTCTTGACTGGATAGTTAGTTAGCTTTAAAACATAGTTGCATGTTAACAGTTTGTAAGTGTGACAAAGAGTACTAGTAACGTGAAGTGAAAAATTTTATAGCAAAGACTAAATTAAAAAACAGTTTATCTCTCAATAAACGGTTTTACATGTGAGATGTGGTGTAACCCTTTGCTCTTCTCAGTACGCAGAGTTTCAACTTGAATGCAATTATCATGCGGTATTCATCCGTAAAGAATACTGGAATTTTGCTCAAGGTTAGCGTCAATGTTATTTTTCCCTGAGCCTGCCGACGCACGCGGCAGCCTGCGGTGCGAGTCATTGTCTGTTCCTTTGTTGGCGCGCGTCGTTATTGGGATTTGGAGACCTAACTTCTACAAATTCACCGTGACGAGAATCCCGCCAGTTCCGATGCAGTTCAGGTCTGTCGTTACGATCATATCGTCTGTCGCCATGTCGGTAGATTCCATAGTTTCTTTCTTGTCGGTCATGTGGTGGAGAATTTCTCCTGGAATCGTAAATGCGCGCTGGACCATTGCGTCTAAAGTTATTCTGTCTCCCAAGATAATAATTATTTTGGTTCCCATATTGTCTGTTTCTCTGATTGTCTCTGTGATAGTCATTACCGCGGAAATGCGATCTTTCTCTGTAACTATTACTCTGCCAGTGGTTGTCATACGGGTGGTGTCTGTTTTGGTCACGATTTACGTTGTAAGAATAGGCTTGTCATGGCCATTTATTGTTTCTGTTGTCACGGAATTGTGACGGATGTGATAGTTTTCCTGTTTTCGCATCCCGCGACTGTCTGTGTCAACTTCTAATTCTTGTAAGAGTCCCTGAAAGGCTTCAATGTCGTCTTTGCAACGTCCTGCCAAAATAATATGCCGTAAATGTTCAGGTAATTTGATTAAGCAAATGCGGATGAGTTCTGAGGGGCTGTATGGGTTTGACAGGTACTGATTCTTGTGCAACATGTCTTCAAAATATTTGACAAGACTGGAAAATTCAGATTGTTCAAAGTGTTTCATCATCATGATGCTATGTTTTACTCAGTCTTGTGTAGCTTGAGACCAATACGCTGAGAGGAAGGCATGGTAAAATTCTCCTTCACTTTGGCAATCGTGAATGACCGATTGCATTCTTACAGCTGGTTCATTCTCTAAGTAGCCACACATAAATTCTATCTGTGCTCTAATGACCAGTTGGGAGGAAAACAATGAGAGAATTGATGGAGCCACGCTTGTGAATGAATGTCGTTGGCAGAATTCTTAAACGTTTTGAATTTACGTGTAGTAATGAACAGCTTATAGTCAAAATCATCGTGTCGGCGAGTAGCATATTGGTCATTGTTACGTCGTGTCGGCGGTTCCATCTCAAAATTCGGTGTACCTTGCCAATTTCTTTCATAATTTCCGAAGTGCCCTGTGTTATTATTTTATGGCTGTTCCGTATTTCTAAGTCCCTCTTCCCGTGTTGGAGCGCGAGTGTCCTCTGAAATATGAAATTTTTGTATTACTTGTGCCAACTGATCTTGTACTTCCCGGATTTCTCTTTTGTACTGTGTATTGATTTGATTTTGATCTTGTTTGAATTTTCTTATTTGTTCATACTCTTCTGTGTCAGTGAAGGCTACGGGTCTTGTGTCATTCAGATCATCATCTACCTTTGTAGATAAGTTAGTGACCTGATCCGAAAGTTCGGCTACTTTCTCCGATAGTGTACTTATTTCCTCCATGTGTCTTTCTGAACCAATTTTCAGAGTATCTACTGTGTCCTTTAAGTTTTCTTGAGTTTTTGAAAGTTGTGTAACCAAATCGGTAGATGCAACTGAGTCAATTTTAGCTTGCAAGGTCTCATAATTTTCATGAACAATAGTTTGCAGTTCTTTTATGGCTGCTTCGGGATTCTGTAATGCATTCTCATGCCGCGAAAATATAGGTTGGAAATGCTCACAAATTTGTGTTTTTACGTCATTACAGACTATTTGACATTTCGATTCGATGTTATGTAACTCAGTAGTTAAATCTTCACGTGTTTGTTCAAGTGTGGTGTCTAACTTTTGAAAATTTTGTTTCATTGCGTCTAACTTTTTAAGATTTTGTTCCACTGTGTCTAACTTTTTAAGATTTTGTTCCACTGTGTCTAGCTGTTGCTGTGTTTGTCTATGGTATTGTTCCATTGTGTCTAACTTTTGAAGATTTTGTCCCATTTGTTGCATTAATTGTAATAACAATGCATTAGTGTCTGGAATCTGTTCCTCTACGCTTTTCGGCAGTGCATTTGCACCAGCAACATTCACATTTTGACAAGCAGAAAATGTGTCTTGACTCATTTGAGAAAACGGTGAAGACCCGAAACCTAAGTCTACAGTATTTGCAATATTGTGTTCTGTCATTTCGGATTCCTGAGGCGAGCTGTTGCCGACTGATCGATCGATAATGCTTCCCTGTTCACAACCTGTTTCACTGTCTACACCATTATTTGCCGCCCGCTCCATTTCCCTATGCACAGTTACCAAATTACTATGTTGAACATTAGTTAATTCATTACATGGTGGCGTTAACACACTGCTTTCGTCTTCACTGTCATTTCTCAGTTTACTTTGGAGCCTAGTGTTACGTTTTTCACACGCCATTATTGTCACAATATTTCACACGACAACACAGAAAAAC
This sequence comes from Schistocerca cancellata, assembly GCF_023864275.1. Taxonomy (NCBI): domain Eukaryota; kingdom Metazoa; phylum Arthropoda; class Insecta; order Orthoptera; family Acrididae; genus Schistocerca; species Schistocerca cancellata. Next base: position 61,893,040 of record NC_064631.1, on the reverse strand, counting down.
ACAATTTGAAGAGCAAAAATAGGGGAATACATTAACATAGCACTGAAAATAATATCTAGTTAATTGCAAGCGCAGCTGCGAAATACTTGGTACAAACCTACATGCATGCCACAACAGTTTTACTGTACAACAATGACAGACTGCAACTACAAAGGGGATTCTCAATACAATTACGCACTAGCAATAAACAAAATCTACACTAATTACACAAACTACAGGAGAAAATCAGAAGATTCCAGTGAGGTATCCTCGGCTAAGGGTCGGCATATGAAACGTCCCCTTTGAACAATTACACAAGACTGTGCTTAAACTGACATACAATATTAATTAGTGAAACGCAATCTGACTTTCAAAAATCCTTACAAAAGAATGGCCCTGACTAACAGTAACCTATACCTTTCACAAATCACTTACCTCACAAAAATCTTCATTACTCGAACTACTGCAATACAGCGAGCGCCACTACTGCCAGCTAAATAAAAGATTCAAACTACGGAAGGCACTAACTACTGATAGGCATAGTTAGCAAATGAAAGATTTTAATAGAGAACAAACAATGTATTTACCTTAATAGTGTTGAAAAACCATAATATACATGTTCATGAGATCCATTTTTACAAATATGAAACCTCCGCCATTTCTCTCCCCACATCCACCACTGCTGGCGGCTCACCTCCAACTGCGCAACGCTACGCGCTGTTCACATCCAGCTGCCGCTGCCCAACACTATAATGGCAGACAACAATGCAAACGAGCCACAGACTGCAAACAGCACAGCCAGTGATTTTCATATAGAGAGCTACGTAACGTTGCCAATACGAAAACATAAACAGCCTACTTACATAAAGAAAACATAAACAGCCTACTTACAAAGTGAAGGTCCAACGGATACAGTATACCTGAAGTGATGCATCGGAATCTAAAACTGGTGACACAGGAAAGGCTCAAAACATAGACATTAAGAAGACTCAGTCTTCTTGTACTTAAGTCGGCATTGTGCCTTTCGTATTTAATTCCGAAGCATTTTATGTGTTTCACCGTCAAAGTGAAGGCCCAAGGGATACAGTAAACTTCAAGTGAAGCATCGTAATCTAATACTGGTTCAACAGTAAAGGATCAAAACATAGACAGTAAGGAGACTCAGTCTTCTTGTACTTAAGTCAGCATTATGCCTATTGTTTTTAATTCCGATGCAATTTTTGTGTTTCAATGTCACAATGAAGCTCCAAGGGATACAGTAAACCGGAATTGAAGCATCGGAATCTAAAAATGGTCTCACAGGAAAGGCTCTAAACATAGACGGTAAGAATAGTCAGTCTTCTTGTAGTTAAGTAGGCATTGTGCCTTTTGCATTTACTTCCGAAGCAATTTTTGTGTTTCACCGTAAAGTGAAGGTCCAAGGGATACAGTAAACCTCAGGTGAAGCATCGGAATCTAATACTGGTGACACAGGAAAGGCTCAAAACATAGACAGTAAGAAGAGTCAGTCTTCTTGTATTTAAGTCGGCATTGTGCATTTTGTATTTAATTCAGATGCAATTTTTGTGTTTCATCGTCAAAGTGAAGATCCAAGGGATACAGAAAACAGGAAGTAAAGCATCGGATTATTAAACTGGTCTCTCAGGATAGGCTCAAAGCACGGACGGTCAGAAGACTCAGTCTTCTTGTACTTATGTAGGCATTGTGACTTTTGTATTTAGTTCCGATGCAATATCGGTGTTACATCGTCAAAGTGAAGGTCCAAAAGATACAGTAAACCTGAAGTGAAGCATCGGAATCTAATACTGGTCTCACAGGAAAGGCTCAAAACATAGACAGAAAGAAGACTCAGTCTTCTTGAACTTCAGTCGGCATTGTGCCCCTTGAATTTAATTCCGATGCAATTTCTATGTTTCATGGTCAAAGTGAAAGTCCAAGCGATACAGTAAACCTGAAGTCAAGCATCGGAAACTAAAACTGGTCTCACAGGAAAGGCTCAAAACATAGTCGATAAGAAGTTTCAGTCTTCTTATACTTAAGTTGGCATTGTGCCTTTTGTATTTAATTCCGATGCAATTTTTGTGATTCATCGTCGAAGTTAAGGACCAAGGGATACTGTAAACCTGAAGTGAAGAATTGGAATCTAAAACTGGTGACACAGGAAAGCCTCAAAACATAGACGGTAAGAAGACTCAGTCTTCTTGTACTTAAGTCGGCATTGTGCCTTTTGTATTTAAAGGACACAGTAAACCTGAAGTGAAGCATTGGAATCTAAAATTGGTGACACACGAAAGCCTCAAAACATAGACGGTAAGAAGACTCAGTCTTCTTGTACTTAAGTCGGCATTGTGTGTTTTGTATTTAATTCCGATGCAATTTCTGTGTTTCATCGTCAAAGTGAAGGTCCAAGGGATACAGTTAACCTGAAGTGAGGCAACGGAATCTAAAACTGGTGACACAGGAAAGGCTCAAATCATAGACAGGAAGAAGACTCAGTCTTCTTGTACGTAGGTCGGCATTGTGCCTCTTGTATATTTAATTCCGATGTAATTTCTGTGTCTCATCGTCAAAGCTAAGGTCCAAGGGATACAGTAAACCGGAAGTAAAGCATCGGAATCTAAAACTGATGACACAGGAAAGGCTCAAAGCATAGACAGTAAGAGGACTCAGTCTTCTTGTACTTATGTCGGCATTGTGCCTTTTGTATTTAATTCCGATGCAATTTTTTTGTTGCATCGTCAATGTGAAGGTCCAAGGCATACACTAAACCTGAAGTGAAGCATCTTAATCTAAAACTAGTCTCACAGGAAAGGCTCAAAACATAGACGGTAAGAAGACTCGGTCTTCATGTACTTAAGTCGGCATTGTGCTTTTCGTATTTAATTCCAAAGCAATTTTTGTGTTTCATCGTCAAAGAGAAGGTCCAAGGGATACAGTAAAGCTGCAGTTGTGCATCGGAATCTAAAACTGGTGACACAGAAAAAGGCTCAAAACATAGACAGTAAGAAGACTCAGTCTTCTTGTATTTTAACTGGTCTCACAGGGATGGCAAAAATAGAGGGTAAGAAGACTCAGACCTCTGGTACTTAAGTCGGCATTGTGCCTTCTGTATTTAATTATGATGCAATTTTTTGTGTTGCATTGTCAATGTGAAGGTCCAAGGGATACAGTAAAGCTGCAGTTGTGCATCGGAATCTAAAACTGGTGATACAGAAAAAGGCTCAAAACATAGACAGTAAGAAGACTCAGTCTTCTTGTATTTTAGTCGGCATTGTGTGTTTGTATTTAAATCCGATGCAATTTCTGTGTTTCATCGTCAAAGTGAAGGTGCATGAGATACAATAAACCGGAAAAGATGCATCGGTTTCTAAAACTAGTTTCACAGGAAAGGCTCAAAGCATAGACGGTAAGAAGACTCAGTCTTCTTGTACTTAAGTCGGCATAGAGCCTTTTATACTTAATAAAGATGCAATTTTTGAGTTTCATCGTCAAAGTGAAGGTCCAATGGATACAGTAAACCTGAAGCTACGGAATCTAAAACTGGTCTCACAGGAAAGGCTCTGAACATTGACGGTAAGTGGATTCAATCTTCTTGTACTTAAAACGGCATTGTGCCTTCTTTATTTAATTCCGATGCCTATTTTGAGTTTCATCGTCAAAGTGAAGGTCCAAAGGATACAGTAAACCTGAAGTGAAGCATAGGAATGTAATCCTGCTGACACAGGAAAGGCACAAAACATAGATTGTAAGGAGACTCAGTCTTCTTGTACTTAAGACGGCATTGTGCCTTAAGTATTAAATACCGATGCAATTTTTGTGTTTCATCGGCAAAGTGAATGCCCAAGGGATACAGTAAACCTGAAGTGAAGCATCGGAATCTACAACTGGTGACAGAGGAAAGACTCAAATCATAGACGGTAAGAAGACTCAGACTTCTTGTACATAAGACGGCATTGTGCTTTTTGTATTTAATTCGGAAGCAATTTATGTGTTTCACCGTCAAAGTGAAGGCCCAAGGGATACAGTAAAATTCAAGTGAAACATCGGAATCTAATACTGGTGTCACAGGAAAGGATCAAATCATAGACAGTAAGATGACTCAGTCTTCTTGTACTTAAGACGGCATTGTGCCTTTTGTATTTAATTCCGATGCCATTTATATGTTTCATCGTCAAAGTGAAAGTCCAAGGGATACAATAAACTTGAAGTGAAGCATCGGAATCTAAAACTGGTGACACAGGAAAGGCTCAAAACATAGAGAGAAAGAAGGCTCAGTCTGCTTGTACTTACGTCAGCATTATGCATCTTGAAATTATTTCCGATGCAATTTCTATGTTTCATCGTCAAAGTGAAGGTCCAAGCGATACAGTATACCTGATGTGAAGCATCGGAATCTAAAACTGGTCTCACAGGGAAGGCTTAAGAAATGGATGTTAAGAAGACTCAGTCTTCTTGTACTAAGTCGGCATTGTTTCTTTCGTATTTAATTCCGTAGCAATTTTTGTGTTTCATTGTCAACGTGAAGGTACAAGGTATACAGTAAACCAGCAGTTGTGCATCGGAATCTAAATCTGGTCACAGGAAAGGCTCAAAACATAGACGGTAACAAGAATCAGTCTTCTTGTATTTAAGTCGGCATTGTGTGTTTTGTATTTAATTCCGATGCAATTTCTGTGTTTCATCGTCAAAGTGAAGGTCCAAGGGATGCAGTAAACCTGAAGTTAAGCATCGGAATCTAAAACTGGTGAGACAGGACAGACTAAAAAAAAAGACAGTTGGAAACTCAGTCTTCTTGTACTTATGTCGGCTTTCTGCTTTTGTATTTAGTTCTGATGCAATTTTTGTGCTGCATCGTCAATGTGAAGGTCCAAGGCCTACAGTAAACCTGAAGTGAAGCATCGGAATCTAAAACTAGTCTCACAGGAAAGGCTCAAAACATAGACGGTAAGAAGACTCGGTCTTCATGTACTTAAGTCGGCATTGTGCCTTTCGTATTTAATTCCAAAGCAATTTTTGTGTTTCATCGTCAAAGAGAAGGTCCAAGGGATATAGCAAATGTGAAGTGAAGCATCGGAATCTAAAACTGGTCTCACAGGGATGGCAAAAGTAGAGGGTAAGAAGACTCAGACCTCTGGTACTTAAGTCGGCATTGTGCCTTCTGTATTTAATTATGATGAAATTTTTTGTGTTGCATTTTCAATGTGAAGGTCCAAGGGATACAGTAATGCTGCAGTTGTGTATCGGAATCTAAAACTGGTGACACAGAAAAAGGCTCAAAACATAGACAGTAAGAAGACTCAGTCTTCTTGTATTTTAGTTGGCATTGTGTGTTGTATTTAAATCCGATGCAATTTCTGTGTTTCATCGTCAAAGTGAAGGTGCATGAGATACAATAAACCGGAGGTGAATCATCGGTATCTAAAACTAGTCTCACAGGAAAGGCTCAAAACATAGACGGTAAGAAGACTCAGTCTTCTTGTACTTAAGTCGGCATTCTGCCTTCTGTATATAATTCCGTTGCAATTTTTGTGTTTCATCGTCAAGGTGAAGGTCCAAGGGATACACTAAACCTGAAGTGAAGCATCGGAATCTAAAATTGGTCTCACAGGAAAGGCTCAAAACATGGTAAGTAGACTCGGTCTTCATGTACATAAGTCGGCATTGTGCTGTTCGTATTTAATTCCAAAGCAATTTTTGTGTTTCATCGTCAAAGAGAAGGTCCAAGGGATATAGCAAATGTGAAGTGAAGGATCGGAATCTAAAACTAGTCTCACAGGGACGGCAAAAAAATAGAGGGAAAGAAGACTCAGACCTCTGGTACTTAAGTCGTCTTTTATACTTAATAAAGATGCAATTTTTGAGTTTCATCGTCAAAGTGAAAATACAATGAATACAGTAAACCTGAAGCATCGGAATCTAAAACTGGTCTCACAGGAAAGGCTCAGAACATAGACGGTAAGTGGATTCGATCTTCTTGTACTTAAAACGGCATTGTGCCTTATTTATTTAATTCCGATGCCTATTTTGAGCTTCATCGTCAAAGTGAAGGTACAAAGGATACAGTAAACCTGAATTTAAGCATCGGAATCTAAAACTGGTGACACTGTCAGGGTTCGAAGCATTGACCTTAAGAAGACTGAGTCTTCTTGTACTTATGTCGGCATTGTGCTATTTTGTATTTAATTCCGATGCAATTTTGGTGTTTCATCGTCAATGTGAAGGCCAAGGGATACAGTAAACCTGAAATCAAGCATCGGATCTAAAACTGGTGACACTAGAAGGGTTCGAAGCATTGACGTTAAGAAGACTGAGTCTTCTTGTACTTATGTCGGCATTGTGCATTTTTGTATTTATTTCCGATGCAATTTTGGTGTTTCATCGTCAAAGTGAAGGTCCAAGCGATACAGCGAACCTGAAGTGATGCATCGGAATCTAAAACTGGTCTCACAGGGAAGGCTCTAAAAAAAAGGCAGTAAGAAAACTCAGTCTTCTTGTACTTATGCTGGCATTGTGCCTTTCTGTATTTATTCCGATGGAATTTTGGTGTTTCAACGTCAATGTGAAGGTCCAAGGGATACAGCAAACCTGAAGTGAAGCGTCGTAATATAAAACTGCTCTCACACGAAAGGCTCAAATCATAGACGGTAAGAAGTCTCAATCTGCTTGTACTTATGTCGGCATTGTCCCTTTGGAATTTAATTCCGATGCAATTTTTGTGTTTCATCGTCGATACGAAGGTCCAAGGGATACAGTAAAGTTGAAATGAAGCATCGGAATCTAAAACTGCTCTCACACGAAAGGCTCAAAACATACACGGTAAGAAGAAACAATCTGCTTGTACTTAAGTCATCATTGTGCCAATTGTGTTTAATTCCGATGCTATCTTTGTGTTTCATCGTCAAATTGAAGGTCCAAGGGATACAGTAAACCAGACGTGAAACATCGGAATCTAAAACTGGTGACACAGGAAAGGCTCAAAACATTGACGGTAAGAAGACTCATTCTTCTTCTACTTAAGTCGGCATTTTGCCTTTTGTATTTCATTCAGATGCAATTTTTGTGTTTCATCGACAAAGTGAAGGTCCAAGGGATACGGTCAACCTGAAGTGAAGCATCGGAATCTAAATCTGGTCTCACAGGAAAGGCTCAAAACATAGACGGTAAGAAGACTCAGCCTTGTTGTCGGTAATGTGACTTATGTATTTAATTCCGATGCAATTTTTGTGTTTCATCGTCAAAGTGAAGGTCCAAGGGATACAGTAAACCTGAAGTGAAGCATCGGAAACTAAAACCGGTCTCACAGGAAAGGCTCAAAACATAGGCGACAAGAGACTCGGTCTTCTTGTGCTTATGTCGGACTTGTGCGTTTCGTATTTAATTCCAATGCAATTTCTGTGTTTCATCGTTAAAGTGAAGGTCCAAGGGATACAGTAATCCTGAAGGGAAGCATCGGAATCTAAAACTGGACTCACAGGGAAGGCGCAAAACGTAGACGGTAAGAAGACTCTGTCTTCTTGTACTTAAGTCGGCATTGTGCCTTTTGTATTTAATTCCGAAGCAATTTTCTTGTTTCATCGTCAAAGTGAAGGTCCAAGGGATACAGTAAACCAGACGTACAACATCGGGATCTAAAACTGGTGACACAGGAAAGGCTCAAAAGCATAGACGGTAAGAATACTCAGTCTTCTTGTACTTAAGCCGGCATTGTGCCTTTTGTATTTAATTCCGGTGCAATTTTTGTGTTTCATCGTCAAGCTGAAGGTCCAAGGGATACAGTAAACCTGAAGTGAAGCATCTGAATATAAAACTGGTGACTCAGGAAATGCTCAAAACAGACAGAAAGAAGACTCAGTCTTCTTGTACTTTAGTCGGCATTGTGCCTTTTGAATTTAATTCCGATGCAATTTCTAAGTTTCATCGTCAAAGTGAAGGTCCAACGGATTCAGTAAACCTGAAGTGATGCATGGGAATCTAAAACTGGTCCACAGGAAAAGCTCAAAACATTGACGGTAAGAAGACTAAATCTTCTTGTACTTAAGTCGGCATTGTGCCTTTTGTATTTCATTCCGATGCAATATTTGTGTTTCATCGTCAAAGTGAAGGTCCAAGGGATACAGTAAACTAGACGTGAAACATCGGAATCTAAAACTGGTGACACAGCAAAGGCTCAAAACATTGACGGTAAGAAGACTCATTCTTTTTCTACTTAAGTCGGCATTTTGCCTTCTGTATTTCATTCAGATGCAATTTTTGTGTTTCATCGACAAAGTGAAGGACCAAGTGATACAGTAAACCTGAAGTGAAGCATCAGAATCTAAAACTGGTCTCACAGGAAAGGCACAAAACATAGACAGTACGAAGACCCAGTCTTGTTGAACTGAAGTCGGTAATGTGCCTTATGTATTTAATTCCGATGCAATTTTTGTGTTTCATCGTCAAAGTGAAGGTCCAAGGGATACAGTAAACCAGACGTAAAACAACGGAATCTAAAACTGGTGACACAGGAAAGGCTGAAATGCATAGACGGTAAGAAGACTGATTCTTCTTGTACTTAAGTCGGCATTGTGCCTTTTGTATTTCATTCCGATGCAATTTTTGAGTTTCATCGTCAAAGTGAAGGTCCAAGGGATACAGTAAACCAGACGTGAAACATCGGAATCTAAAACTGGTGACACAGGAAAGGCTCAAAACATTGACGGTAAGAAGACTCATTCATCTTCTACTTAAGTCGGCATTTTGCCTTTGGTACTTCATTCAGATGCAAATTTTGTATTTCATGGACAAAGTGAAGGTCCAAGGGATACAGTAAACCTGAAGTGAAGCATCGGAATCTAAAACTGGTCTCACAGGAAAGGCTCAAAACATAGACGGTAAGAAGACTCAGTCTTGTTGTCGGTAATGTGCCTTTTGTATTTAATTCCGATGCAATTTCTGTGTTTCATCGTTAAAGTGAATGTCCAAGGGATACAGTAAACCTGAAGGACAGCATCGGAATCTAAAACTGGACTCACAGGAAAGGCTCGAAACGTAGACGGTAAGAAGACTCATTCTTCTTCTACTTAAGTCGGCATTGTGCCTTTTGTAATTCATTCCGATGCAATTTTTGTGTTTCATCGTCAAAGTGAAGGTCCAAGGTATACAGTAAACCAGACGTGAAACATCGGAATCTAAAACTGGTGACACAGGAAAGGCTCAAAACATTGACGGTAAGAACACTCATTCTTCTTCTACTTAAGTCGGCATTTTGCCTTCTGTATTTCATTCAGATGCAATTTTTGTGTTTCATCGACAAAGTGAAGGACCAAGTGATGCAGTAAACCTGAAGTGAAGCATCGGAATCTAAAACTGGTAACACAGGAAAGGCTCAAATCATAGACAGTAAGAAACTCAGTTATCTTGTACTTAAGTCGGCATTGCGCCTATTGTATTGAATTCCGATGCAATTTTTTTGATTCATCATCAAACTGAAGGTACAAGGGATTCAGTAAACCTGAAGTGAAGCATCGGAATCTAAAACTCGTCTCACAGGAAAGGCTCAAAACATAGACGGTAAGAAGACTCAGTCTTCTTGTACTGAAGTCGATATTGTGCCTTATGTAATTAATTCCGAAGCAATTATTGTGTTTCATCGTCAAAGTGAAGGTCCGAGGGATACAGTAAACCTGCAGTTGTGCATCGGAATCTTAAACTAGTGAATCAGGAATGGCTCAAAGCATTGTCGGTAAGAAGACTCAGTCTTCTTGTACTTAAGTCGGCATTGTGCATTTTGTATTTAATTACGTAGCGATTTTTGTGTTTCACCGACAAAGTGAAGATCCAAGGGATACAGTAAACCGCAAGTGAAGCATCGGAATGTAATACTGGTGACACAGGAAAGGCTTAAACCATAGACCGTAAGAAGACTCAGTCTTCTTGAACTTAAGTCGGCATTGTGCCTTTTGTATTTAAATCCGAAGCAATTTTTGTGTTTCATCGTCAAAGAGTAGGTCCAAGGGATACAGTAAACTTGCAGCTGTGCAACGGAATCTAAAACTGATGACACAGGAAAGTCTCAAAACATAGTTGGTAAGAAGACTCAGTCTATTTGTACATAAGTCGGCATTGTGCCCCTTGTATTTAATTCCGATGCAATTTATGTGTTTCATGATCAATGTGAAGGTCCAAGGGATACAGTAAACCCGAAGTGAAGCATCGGAATCAAAACTGGTGACACAGGAAAGGCTCAAATCCTTGACGGTAAGAAGACTCCGTCTTCTTGTACTTAAGTCGGCATTGTGCCTTTTGTATTTAATTCCGATGCAATTTCTGTGTTTCATCGTCAAAGTGAAGGTCCAAGGGATACAGTAAACTTGCAGTTATGCATCGGATTATAAAACTGGCCTCTAAGGAAGGGCTCCAAACATAGACGGTAAGAAGACTAAGTCTTCTTGTACTTAAGCCGGTATTGTGCCTTATGTAATTAATTCCGAAGCAATTAATGTGTTTCATCGTCAAACCGAGGGTCCAAGGGATACAGTAAATTTGAAGTGAAGCATCGGAATCTAAACCTGGTCTCACAGGAAAGGCTCAAAACGTAGACGGTTAGAAGATCAGTATCCTTGTACTTAAGTCGGTATTGCGCCTTATGTATTCAATTCCGAAGCAATTTTTGTGTTTCATCGTCGAAGTGAAGGTACAAGGGACACAGTTAACCTGCAGTTGTGCATCGGAATCAAAACTGGTGACACAGGAAAGGCTCAAAATATAGACGGTAAGAAGACTCAGTCATCTTGCACATTTGTCGGCATTGTGCCTTTTGTATTTAATTCCGATGCAATTTTTGTGTTTCATCGTGAAAGTGAAGATCCAAGGAATACAGTAAATCTCAAGTGAAGCATCGGAATCTAAAACTGCTGACACAGGAAAGGCACAAATCATAGGCAGTAAGAAGACTCAGTAATGTTGTACTTAAGTCGGTATTCTGTCTTTTGTATTTAATTCCGATGCAATTTCTGTGTTTCATCGTCAAAGTGGAGATCCAAGGGATACAGTAAACATGAAGTGAAGCATCGGAATCTAAAACTGGTGACACAGGAATGGCTCAAAATATAGACGGTAAGAAGATTCAGTGTTCTTGTACGTAGGTCGGCATTATGCCATTTGTATTAAATTCCGATGCAATTTATGAATTTCATCCTCAAGTGATGGTCGAAGTGAAGGTCCAAGGGATACAGTAAACCTGAAGTGAAGCATCGGAATATAAAACTGGTGACACAGGAATGGCTCAAAATATAGACGGTAAGAAGTTTCAGTGTTCTTGCACTTAGGTCGGCATTATGCCTTTTGTATTTAATTCTGATGCAATTTATGAATTTCATCGTCAAAAGAATGGTAGAAGGGTTACAGTAAACCGGAAGTGAAGCATCGGAATCTAAAACTGCTCTCACACGAAAGGCTCAAATCATAGACGGTAAAAAATATCAAACTTCTTGTAGTTAAGTCGGAATTGTGCCTTTCGTATTTAATTCCGATGCAATTTTTGTGTTTCATCGTCAAAGTGAAGGTCCAAGGGATACAGTAAACCTGCAGTTGTTCATCGGAAACTGAAACTGGTGACACAGGAGAAGCTCAAAACATAGACAGGAAGAAGAGTCAGTCTTCTTGTACTTAGGTCGGGATTGTGCCCTTTGTATTTAATTCCGATGCAATTTCTGTACTTCATCGTCATAGTGAAGGTCCAAGGGGTACAGTAAACCGGAAGTGAAGCATCGGAATCTAAAACTGGTGACGCAGGAAAGGCTCAAAACATAGACAGTAAGAAGACTCAGTCTTCTTGTACTTATATCGGCAATGTGCTTTTTGTATTTAATTCCTACGCATTTTTTGTGTTTCATCGTTAAAGTGAAGCTCCAAGGGACACAGTACACGGGAATTTAAGCATCGGAATATAAAACTGGTCTCACAGGAAAGGCTCAAAACATAGGCGGTTAGAAGATCAGTATCCTTGTACTTAAGTCGGTATTGCGCCTTATGTATTCAATTCCGAAGCAATTTTTGTGTTTCATCGTCGAAGTGAAGGTACAAGGGACACAGTTAACCTGCAGTTGTGCATCGGAATCAAAACTGGTGACACAGGAAAGGCTCAAAATATAGACGGTAAGAAGACTCAGTCATCTTGCACATTTGTCGGCATTGTGCCTTTTGTATTTAATTCCGATGCAATTTTTGTGTTTCATCGTGAAAGTGAAGATCCAAGGAATACAGTAAATCTCAAGTGAAGCATCGGAATCTAAAACTGCTGACACAGGAAAGGCACAAATCATAGGCAGTAAGAAGACTCAGTAATGTTGTACTTAAGTCGGTATTCTGTCTTTTGTATTTAATTCCGATGCAATTTCTGTGTATCATCGTCAAAGTGGAGATCCAAGGGATACAGTAAACATGAAGTGAAGCATCGGAATCTAAAACTGGTGACACAGGAATGGCTCAAAATATAGACGGTAAGAAGATTCAGTGTTCTTGTACTTAGGTCGGCATTATGTCATTTGTATTTAATTCCGATGCAATTTATGAATTTCATCCTCAAGTGATGGTCGAAGTGTTACAGTAAACCGGAAGTGAAGCATCGGAATCTAAAACTGCTCTCACACGAAAGGCTCAAAACATAGACGGTAAAAAAACTCAGACTTCTTGTACTTAAGTCGGAATTGTGCCTTTCGTATTTAATTCCGATGCAATTTTTGTGTTTTATCGTCAAAGTGAAGGTCCAAGGGATACAGTAAACCTGCAGTTGTTCATCGGAAACTGAAACTGGTGACACAGCAGAGGCTCAAAACATAGACAGGAAGAAGAGTCAGTCTTCTTGTACTTAGGTCGGGATTGTGCCTTTCGTATTTAATTCCGATGCAATTTCTGTGTTTCATCGTCGAAGAGAAGGTCCAAGGGTACTGTAAACCTGAAGTGAAGCATCGGAATCTAAAACTGCTGACACAGGAAAGGCACAAAATATAGACGGTAAGAAGACTCAGTAATGTTGTACTTAAGTCGGCATTCTGCCTTTTGTATTTAATTCCGATGCAATTTCTGTGTTTCATCGTCAGAGTGAAGGTCCAAGGGATACAGTAAACCTGAAGTGAAGCATCGGAATCTAAAACTGCTCTGACACTTAAGGCTCAAAACATAGTCGGTAAAAAGACTCAGTCTGCTTGTACTTAAGTCGGGACTGTGCTTATTGCATATAATTCCGATGCAATTTAGTAGTTTCATCGTCAAAGTGAAGGTACAAGGGTTACAGTAAACCGGAAGTGCAGCGTCGGAATCTAAAACTGGTCTCACAGGGATGGCTCAAAAAATAGACGGTAAGAAGACTCAGTCTCCTTTTACTCAAGTCGGCATTGCGGCTTTTATATTTAATGCAGATGCAATTTTTGTGCCCCATCGTCAAAGTGAAGGTCCAAGTTATACAGTAAACCTGAAGCACCGGAATCTAAAACTGGTCTCACAGGAAAGGCTCAGAACATAGACGGTAAGAAGATTCAGTCTTCTCGTACTTCAGTCGGCATTTTGCCTTCTGCATTTAATTCCGATGCAATATTTGTGTTTCATCGTGAAGGTGAAGGTCCAAGGGAGACAGTATACCTGAAGTGAAGCATCGGAATCTAAAACTGGCCTCACAGGAAAGGCTCAAAACATAGACGGTAAGAAGACTCAGACTTCTTGTACTTAAGTCGGCATTGTGCCTTTCGTATTTAATTCCGATGAAATTTTTGTGTTTCATATCAAAGTGAAGGCAAAAGTGATACAGTAAACCTGCAGTTGTGCATCGGAAACTGAAACTAGTGACACATGAAAGGCCCAAAAAATAGACCGTAAGAAGCCTCAGTCTTCTTGTATTTAAGTCAGCATTGTGCGTTTTGTATTTAATTGCGATGCAATTTCTATGTTCGATCGACAAAGTGAAGGTCCAAGGGATACAGTTAACCTGAAGTGAGGCATCGGAATCTAAAACTGGTGACACAGCAAAGGCTCAAATCGTTGACAGAAAGAGGACTAAGTCTTCTTGTACTTAAGTCGGCATTGTGCCTTTCGTATTTAATTCCGATGCAATTTCTGTGTTTCATCGTCGAAGTGAAGGTCCAAGGGTACTGTAAACCTGAAGTGAAGCAGCGGAATCTAAAACTGCTGACACAGGAAAGGCACAAAATATAGACGGTAAGAAGACTCAGTAATGTTGTACTTAAGTCGGCATTCTGCCTTTTGTATTTAATTCCGATGCAATTTCTGTGTTTCATCGTCAGAGTGAAGGTCCAAGGGATACAGTAAACCTGAAGTGAAGCATCGGAATCTAAAACTGCTCTCACACTTAAGGCTCAAAACATAGTCGTTAAAAAGACTCAGTCTGCTTGTACGTAAGTCGGCACTGTGCTTATTGCATATAATTCCGTTGCAATTTATGAGTTTCATCGTCAAAGTGAAGGTACAAGGGTTACAGTAAACCGGAAGTGAAGCATCGGAATCTAAATCTGCTCTCTCAGGAAAGGCTCAAAACATAGACGGTAAAAGGACTCAATCTTCTTGTACTTAAGCCGGCATAGTGCCTTTTATATTTAATCCATAAGCAATGTTTGTGTTTCATCGTCAAAGTGAAGGTCCAAGGGATACAGTAAACCTGAAGTGCAGCATCGGAATCTAAAACTGGTCTCACAGGGATGACTCAAAGAATAGACGGTAAGAAGACTCAGTCTCCTTGTACTCAAGTCGGCATTTTGCCTTCTGTATTTAATTCCGATGCAATATTTGTGTTTCATCGTGAAGGTGAATGTCCAAGGGAGACAGTTAACTTGAAGTGAAGCATTGGAATCTAAAACTGGCCTCACAGGAAAGGCTCAAAACATAGACGGCAAGAAGACTCAGACTTCTTGTTCTTAAGTCGGCATTGTGCCTTTCGTATTTAATTTCGATGCAATTTTTGTGTTTCATCGTCAAAGTGAAGCTCCAAGAGAGACAGTAAACCGGAAGTGAAGCATCGGAATCTAAAACTGGTCTCACAGGAAAGGCTCAAAACATAGACGGTAAGAAGATTCAGTCTTCTCGTACTACAGTCGGGATTTTGCCTTCTCTATTTAGTTTCGATGCAATATTTGTGTTTCATCGTGAAGGTGAAGGTCCAAGGGAGACAGTAAAACTGAAGTGAAGCATCGGAATCTAAAACTGGCCTCACAGTAAAGGCTTAAAATATAGACTTTGAGAAGACTCAGAATTCTTGTACTTAAGTCGGCATTGTGCCTTTCGTATTTAATTTCGATGCAATTTCTGCGTTACATCGTCAAAGTGAAGGTCCAAGGGATACAGTAAACCTCAAGTGAAGCATCGGAATCTAAAACTGGTGACACAGGAAAGGCTCAAATCATTGACAGAAAGAGGACTAAGTCTTTTTGTACTTTACTCGGCATTTTGCCTTTTGAATTTAATTGCAATGCAATTTCTATGTTTCATCGTTAATGTGAAGGTCCAAGGGTACAGTAAACCTGAAGTGAAGCATCTGAATCTGAAACTGGTGACGCAGGAATTGCTCAAAACATAGACAGTAAGAAGACTCAGTCTACTTCAGTCGGCATTGTGCTTCTTGTATTTAATTCCGATGCAATTATTGTGTTTCATCGTCAAAGAGAAGGTCCAAGGAATACAGTAAACCTGAAGTGAGGCATCGGAATCTAAAACAGATGACAGAGGAAAGACACAAAAAATAGACAGTAAGAAGACTCAGTCATCTTGTACTTAAGTCGGCGTTGTGCCTTTTGTATTTAATTCCGATGCAATTTCTATGTTTCATCGTCAAAGTGATGGTCCAAGGGGTACAGTAAACCTGAAGTGAAGCATCGGAATCAAAAACTGGTGACAGAGCAAAGGCTCAAAACGTAGACGGTAAGAAGTCTCAGTCCTCTTGTACGTAAGTCGGCATTATGCCTTTTGTATATAATTCCGATGCAATTTATGAATTTCATCGTCAAAGTGATGGTAGAAGGGTTACAGTAAACCGGAAGTGAAGCATCGGAATCTAAAACTGCTCTCACACGAAAGGCTCAAAACATTGACGGTAAAAAAACTTAGACTTCTTTTACTTAAGTCGGAATTGTGCCTTTCGTATTTAATTCCGATGCAATTTTTATGTTTCATCGTGAAAGTGATGGTCCAAGGGATATAGTAAACCTGTAGTTGTTCATCGGAAACTGAAACTGGTGACACAGGAGAGGCTCAAAACATAGACAGTAAGAAGACTCAGTCTTCTTGTACTTAAGTCGGCAATGTGCCTTTTGTATTTAATTCCGACGCAATTTTTGAGTTTCATCGTCAAAGTGAAGCTCCAAGGGACACAGTACACCGGAATTGAAGCATCGGAAAATAAAACTGGTCTCACAAGAAAGGCTGAAAACATAGGCGGTTAGTAGGTCAGTATCCTTGTACTTAAGTCGGTATTGCGCCTTATGTATTCTACTCCGAAGCAATTTTTGTGTTTCATCGTCGAAGTGAAGGTCCAAGGGACACAGTTAACCTGCAGTTGTGCATCGGAATCTAAAACTGGTGACACAAGAAAGGCTCAAAACATAGACGGTAAGAAGACTCAGTCTTCTTGCACTTAAGTCAGCATTGTGCCTTTTGTATTTAATTCCGATGCAATTTCTGTGTTTCATCGTGAAAGTGAAGGTCCAAGAGATACAGTAAACGTCAAGTGAAGCATCGGAATCTAAAACTGATGACACAGGAAAGGCTCAAAGCATAGACAGAAAGAAGACTCAGCCTTCTTGTACTTTAGTCGGCATTTTGCCTTTTGAATTAGTTCCGATGCAATTTCTATGTTTCATCGTCGAAGTGAAGGTCCAAGGGTACTGTAAACCTGAAGTGAAGCACCGGAATCTAAAACTGCTGACACAGGAAAGGCACAAAACATAGGCAGTAAGAAGACTCAGTAATGTTGTACTTAAGGCGGCATTCTGCTTTTGTATTTAATTCCGATGCAATTTCTATGTTTCATCGTCAAAGTGATGGTCCAAGGGATACAGTAAACATGAAGTGAAGCATCAGAATCTAAAACTGGTGACACTGGAAAGGTCCAAAACATAGACAGTAAGAAGCCTTAGTCTTCTTGTACTTTAGTCGGCATTGTGCCTTTTGAATTTAATTCCGATGCAATTTCTATGTTTCATCGACAAAGTGAAGGTCCAAGGAATACAGTAAACCGGAAGTGAAGCATCGGAATTAAAAAGTGGTCTCACAGGAAAGGCTCAAAACATAGACGGTAAGAAGACTCAGTCTTCTAGTACTTTAGTCGGTATTGCGCCTTATGTCATTAATTCCGAAGCAATTTTAGTGTTTCATCGCCAAAGTGAAGGTCCAAGGGATACAGTAAACCTGCAGTTGTGCATCGGAATCTAAAACTGGTGACACAGGAAAGGCTCAAAACATAGACAGGAAGAAGACTCAGTCCTTTTGTGCCTTTTGTGAAGGTGAAGGTGTAGGACCAAGGGAGACAGTATACGTGAAGTGAAGCATCGGAAACTAAATCTGGTCTCACAGGAAAGGCTCAAAACACAGGCGGTAAGAAGACTCAGTCTTCTTGTACTTAAGTCGGTATTGCGCCTCATGTATTTAATTCCGGAGCAATTTTTTTGTTTCATCGTCCAAGTGGAGGTCCAAGTGATACAGTAAACGAGACGTGAAACATCGGAATCTAAAACTGGTGACAGAGGAAAGGCTCAAAACATAGACAGAAAGAAGACTCAGTCGTCTTGTACATATGTCTTTATTGTGCCTTTTGTATTTAATTCCGATGCAAGTTATTTGTGTTTCATTGTCAAAGTGATGGTCCAAAGGATACAGTAAACCTGAAGTGAAGCAATGGAATCTAAAACTTGTCTCACAGGAATGGCTAAAAACATAGACGTTACGCAGACTCAGCCTTCTTGTACTTAAGTCGGTATTGTGCCTTTTGTATTTAATTCCGATGCAATTTCTGTGTTTCATCTTAAAAGTGAAGGTCCAAGGGATACAGTGAACCCGAAGTGAAGCATCGGAATCTAAAACTGGTGACACAGGAACGGCTCCAAACATAGACAGTAAGAAGACTCAGTCTTCTTGCACTTATGTCGGCATTGTGCTATTTGTATTTAATTCCGATAACATTTTTGTGTTTCAATGTCAAACTGAATGTCCAATGGGTACAGTAAACCTGAAGTGAAGCATCGGAATCTAAAACTGGTCTCACGGGAAAGGCTTAAATCATAGACGGTACGAAGACTCAGTCTTCTTGTACTTTAGTCGGCATTCTGCCTTTTGTGTTTAATTCCGATGTAATTTCTGTGTTTCATCTTCAAAGTGAAGGTCCAAGGGATACAGTAAACCTGAAGTGAAGCATCGGAATCTAAAACTGGTGACACAGGAAATGCTCAAAACACAGGCGGTAAGAAGACTGAGTCCTCTTGTACTTAAGTCGGTATTGTGGCTTTTGTATTTAATTCCGATGCAATTTCTGTGTTTTATCGTCAAAGTGAAGTTCAAAGGGAAAGAGTAAACCTGATGTGAAGCATCGGAATATAAAACTGGTCTCACAGGAAATGCTCAAAACACAGGCGGTAAGAAGATTCAGTCTTCTTGTACTTAAGTCGGTATTGCGCCTCATGTATTTAATTCCGAAGCAATTTATTTGTTTTATCGTCAAAGTGTAGGTCCAAGGGATACAGTAAACGAGACGTGAAACATCGGAATCTAAAACTGGTGACACAGGAATGGCTCAAAACATTGACGGTAAGAAGACTCAGTCCTCTTATACTTAAGTCGGCATTGTGCATTTTGAATTTAATTCCGATGCAATTTCTACGTTTCATCGTCAAACTGAAGGTCCAAAGGTACAGTAAACCTGAAGTGAAGCTCGGAATCTGAAGCTGGTGACTCAAGAAAGGCTCAAAGCATAGACAGTAAGAAGACTAATTTTTCGTCTGTCGCATTGTGCCTTTTATATTTAATTCCGATGCAATTTTAGTGTTTAATCGTCAACGTGAAGGTCAAACGAATACTGTAAACCTGAAGTGAAGCATCGGAATCTAAAACTGGTGACACAGGAAAGGCCCAAAACATAGACAATAAAAAGACTCAGTCTTCTTGTACTTTAGTCGGCATTGTGCCTTTTGAATTTAATTCCGGTGCAATTTTAAGTTTCATCGTCAATGTGAAGGTACAAGGGATACAGTAAACCTGAAGTGAAGCATCGGAATCTAAAACTGCTCTCACAGGAAAGGCTCAAAACCTAGATGGTAAGAACAATCAGTCTTCTTGTACTTAAGTCGGTATTGTGCATTTTGTATTTTATTCCGATGCAATTTCTGTGTTTCATCGTCATAGTGAAGGTCCAAGGTTTACAGTAAACCAGACGTGATACATCGGAATCTGAAACTGATGACACAGGAAAGGCTCAAAACATAGACGGTAAGAAGACTCAGTCTTCTTGTACTTATGTCGGCATTGTCCCTTATGTATTTAATTCCGAAGCAATTTCTGTGCTTCATAGTCAAAGTGAAAGTCCGAGTTATACAGTAAACATCAAGTGAAGCATCGGAATCTAATACTGGTGACACAGGAAAGGCACAAATCATAGACAGTTAGAAGACTCAGTCCACTTGTACTTAAGTCAGCATTGTGCCTTTAGTATTTCATTCCGTTCAATTATTGTGTTTCATCGCCAAAGTGAAGGTAGGAGGGATACAGTAAACCTGCAGTTGTGCATCGGAATCTAAAACTGGTGACACAGGAAAGGCTCAAAGTATAGACGGTAAGAAGACTCAGTCTTCTTGTACTTAAGTCGGCATTATGCCTTATGTATTTAATTCCGAAGCAATTTTTGTATTTCATTGTTAAAGTGAATGTCCAAGGGATACAGTAAACCTCAAGTGAAGCATCGGAATCTAATACTGGTGACACAGGAAAGGCTCCATACATAGACAGAAAGAAGACTCAGTCTTCTTGTACTTTAGTCGGCATTGTGCCTTTTGAATTTAATTCCGATGCAATTTCTATGTTTCATCGTCAATGTGAAGGTCCAAGGGACACAGTAAACCTGATGTGAAGCATCGGAATCCAAAACTGGTCTCACAGGAAAGGCTTATAACATAGACGGTAAGAAGACTCAGTCATCTTGCACTTTTGTCGGCATTGTGCCTTTTGAATTTAATTCCGAAGCAATTTCTGTGTTTCATCGTCAAAGTGAAGGTCTAAGGGATACAGTAAACGTCTAGTGAAGCATCTGAATCTAAAACTGGTTATACTGGAAAGGCATAAAAAATAGACAGAAAGAAGACTCAGTCATCTTGTACTTAAGACGGCATTGTGCCATTTGTATTTAATTCCGATGCAATTTCTATGTTTCACCGTCAAAGTGAAGGTCCAAGGGATACAGTAAACCTGAAGTGAAGCATCGGAATCTAAAACTGGTGACACAGGAAAGGACAAAACATAGATGGTAAGAAGACTCAGTTTATTTGTACTTAAGTCGGTATTGTGCCTTATGTGTTTAATTCCGAAGCAATTTTTGTGTTTCATCGTCAAAGTGAAGGTCCAAGAGATACAGTAAACCTGCAGTTGTGCATCCGAATCTAAAACTTGTGACACAGGAAAGGCTCAAAACATAGCTGGTAAGAAGACTCAGTCTTCATGCATTTAAGTCGGTATTGTGCCTTATGTATTTAATTCCGATGCAATTTTTGTGTTTCATCGTCATAGTGAAGGTCCAAGGGAATCAGTATTCCTGCAGTTGTGCATCGGAATCTATTACTGGTGACACATAAAGGCTCAAAACATAAACGGTAACAAGACTCAGTGTTCTTGTACTTAAATCGGCATTGTGCATTTTGTATTTAATTCCGATGCAATTCTTGTATTTCGTCGTCAATGTGAAGGTCCAAGAGATACAGTAAACCGGAAGTGAAGCATCGAAATCTAAAACTGGTCTCATAGGAAAGGATCAAATCATAGAGAGTAAGAAGACTCAGTGTTCTTGTACTTAATTCGGCATTGTGTATTTTGTATTTATTTCCGACGCAATTTTTGTGTTTCACCGTAAATGTGAAGATCCAAGGGATACAGTAAACCGAAAGTGAAGCATCAGAATATAAAACTGGTCTCACATAAAGGCTGAAAACATAGACGGTAAGAAGTCTCAGTCTACTTGTACTTAAGTCGGTATAGCGCCTTATGTATTTAATTCCGAAGCAGTTTTTGTGTATCATCGTCAAAGTGAAGGTCCAAGGGATACAGTAAACCTGCAGCTGTGAATCGGAATCTAAAACTGGTGACACAGGAAAGGCTCAAAACATAGACGGTAAGAAGACCCAGTCTTCTTTTACTTAAGTCGGCATTGTGCCTTTTGTATTTAATTCCGATGCAATTTTTGTGTTCCATCGTCAAAGTGAAGGTCCAAGGAATATAGTAAATCTGAAGAGAAACATCGGAATCTAAATCTGCTGACACTGGATTGGCACAAAGCATAGACAGTAAGAAGACTCAGTCATCTTGTACTTAAGTCGGCATTGTGCCTTTTGTACTTAATTCCGATGCAATTTCTATTCTTCATCGTCAAAGTGATGGTTCAAGGGATACAGTAAACCTGAAGTGAAGCATCGGAATGTAAAACTGTTGGCACAGGAAAGGCTCAAAACGTAGACAGTAAGAAGACTCAGTGTTCTTGTACTTTAGTCCCCATTGTGCCTTTTGAATTTAATTCCGATGCAATTTCTATGTTTTATCGTCAAAGTGAAGGACCAAGGGATACAGTAAACCAGCAGTTGTGCATCGGAATCTGATACTGGTGACACATAATGGCTCAAAACATAGACGGTAGGAAGACTCAGTGTTCTTGTACTTAAGTCGGCATTGTGCCTTTTGTATTTAAATCCGATGCAATTTTTGTATTTCATCGTCAAAGTGAAGGTCCAAGGGATACAGTAAACCTGAAGTGAAGCATCGGATTCTAAAACTGGTGACACAGGAAAGACACAAAATTTAGACAGTAAGAAGACTCAGTCATCTTGTACTTAAGACGGCATTGTGCCTTTTGTATTTAATTGCGATGCAATTTCTATGTTTCATCGTCAAAGTGAAGGTCCAAGGGATACAGTAAACCTGAAGTGTAGCATCGGAATCTAAATCTGGTCTCACAGGAAAGGCTCAAAACATTGACGGTAAGAAGACTCAGTCTTCTTTTACTTAAGTCGGCATTGTGCCTTTTGTATTTAATTCCGATGCAATATTTGTGTTTGATCGTCAAAGTGAAGGTCCAAGTGATACAGTAAACCAGATGTGAAACATCGGAATCTCAAACTGGTGACACAGGAGAGGGTAAAATCATAGATGGTAAGAAGACTCAGTCTTCTTGTACTTAAGTCGGAATGAAGCCTTTCGTATTTAATTCCTATGCAATTTCTGTGTTTCATCTCAAAGTGAAGGTCCAAGGGATACAGTAAACCTGAAGTGAAGCATCGGAATCTAAAACTGGTCTCACAGGAAAGGTTCAAAAGATTGACGGTAAGAAGACTCAGTCTTCTTGTACCTAAGTCGGCATTGTGCCTTTTGTATTTAATTCCGAAGCAATTTTTGTGTTTCATCGTCAATGTGAAGGACCAGTGATACAGTAAACCTGAAGTGAAGCAAAGGAAACAAAAACCGGTGACACAGGAGTGTCTCAAAACATAGACAGAAAGAAAACTCAGTCTCCTTGTACTTCAGCCGACATTGTGAATTTTGAATTTAATTCTGACGAAATTCCTATGTTTCATCGTCAAAGTGAAGGTCCACGGGATACAGTAAAACAGACGTGAAACATCGGAATCTGAAACTGGTGTCAAAGGAGAGGCTCACATCATAGACGGTAAGAAGACTCAGTCTTCTTGTACTTAAGTCGGCATTGTGCCTTTTGTATTTAATTCCAATGCAATTTCTGTGTTTCATCGTAAATGTGAAGGTCCAAGGGATACAGTAACCCTGAAGTGAAGCATCGGAATCTAAAACTGGTGACACAGGAAAGTCTCAAAACATAGACAGTAAGAAGGCTCAGTCATCTTGTACTTTAGCCCGTATGGTGCCTTTTGTACTTACTACCGATGCAATTTTTGTGTTTCATCGTCAATGTGAAGGTCCAGTGAGACAGTGAACCTCAAGTGAAGCATCGGAATCTAAAACTGCTCTCACAGGAGAGGCTCAAATCATGGGAGGTAAGATGACTCAATCTGCTTGTACTTAAGTCAGCATTTTGCCTATTGTATTTACTTCCGATGCAATTTTTGTGTTTCATCGTCAAAATGAAGGTCCAAGGGATACAGTAAACCTGAAGTGAAGCATCGGAATCTAAAACTGGTCTCACAGGAAAGGCTCAAAACATAGCCGGTAAGAAGACTCAGTCTTCTTGTACTAAAGTCGGTAATGGGCCTTTTGTATTTAATTCCGATGTAATTTCTACGTTTCTTCGTCAAAGTGAAGGTCCAAGGGATACAGTAAACCTGAATTCAAGCATCGGAATCTAAAACTGGTCTCACAGGAAAGGTTCAAAACATTGACGGTAAGAAGACTCAGTCTTCTTGTCATTAAGTCGGCATTGTGTCTTTTGTATTTAATTCCGATGCAATTTTTGTGTTTCATCGTCAAAGTGAAGGTCCAAGGGACACAGTAAAATAGACGTGAAACATCGGAATCTTAAACTGGTGACACAGGAGATGCTCACAACATAGACGGTAAGAAGACTCAGTCTTCTTGTACTTAAATCTGCCTTGT
Source organism: Schistocerca cancellata (assembly GCF_023864275.1). NCBI lineage: Eukaryota > Metazoa > Arthropoda > Insecta > Orthoptera > Acrididae > Schistocerca > Schistocerca cancellata. The sequence goes on along the minus strand of NC_064631.1, from coordinate 61,869,271 downwards.
GCATTTTGTATTTAATTCCGATGTTTTTTTGTGTTTCATCGTCAATGTGAAGGTCCAAGGGATACAGTAAACCGGAAGCGAAGCATCAGAAAATAAAACTGGTCTCACAGAAAAAGCTCAGAACATAGACGGTAAGAAGACTCAGTCTTCTTGTACTTAAGTCGGTATTATGCCTTTTGTATTTAATTCCAATGCAATTTCTGTGTTTCATCGTCAAAGTGAAGATCCACCGGATACTGTAAACCGGAAGTGAAGCATCGGAATCTAAAACTGTTGACATAGGAAAGGCTCAAAACATCGACAGTAAGAAAAGTCAGTCGTCTTGTACTTAAGTCGGCATTGTGGCTTTTGTATTTAATTCCGATGCAATTTCTGTGTTTCATCGTAAAAGTGAAGGTCCTAAGGTTACAGTAAACATGAGGTGAAGCATCCGAATCTAAAACTGTTGACACAGGAAAGGCTAAAAACATAGACAGTAAGAAGACTCAGTCCTCTTGTACTTAAGTCGGCATTCTGGCTTTTGTATTTAATTCCAATGCAATTTTTGTGTTTCATCGTCATAGTGAAGGTCCAAGGGAAACAGTATACCTGCAGTTGTGCATCGGAATCTATTACTGGTGACACATAAAGGCTCAAAACATAAACGGTAACAAGACTCAGTGTTCTTGTACTTAAATCGGCATTGTGCATTTTGTATTTAATTCCGATGCAATTTTTGTATTTCGTCGTCAATGTGAAGGTCCAAGAGATACAGTAAACAGGAAGTGAAGCATCGATATCTAAAACTGGTCTCATAGGAAAGGATCAAATCATAGAGAGTAAGAAGACTCAGTGTTCTTGTACTTAAATCGGCATTGTGTATTTTGTATTTATTTCCGACGCAATTTTTGTGTTTCACCGTAAATGTGAAGATCCAAGGGATACAGTAAACCGAAAGTGAAGCATCAGAATATAAATCTGGTCTCACAGGAAGGCTGAAAACATAGACGGTAAGAAGTCTCAGTCTACTTGTACTTAAGTCGGTATAGCGCCTTATGTATTTAATTCCGAAGCAATTTCTGTGATTCATCGTCAAAGTGACGGTCCAAGTGATACAGGAAACGTGAAGAAAAGCATCGGAATCTAAAACTGGTCTCACAGGAAAGAATCAAAACATAGACGGTAAGAAGTCTCAGTCTTCTTGTACTTATGTCGGCATTGTGCCATTTGTATTTAATTCCGATGCAATTTTTGTGTTCCATCGTCAAAGTGAAGGTCCAAGGAATATAGTAAACCTGAAGAGAAACATCGGAATCTAAATCTGCTGACACTGGAATGGCACAAAGCATAGACAGTAAGAAGACTCAGTCATCTTGTACTTAAGTCGGCATTGTGCCTTTTGTATTTAATTCCGATGCAATTTCTATTCTTCATCGTCAAAGTGATCGTTCAAGGAATACAGTAAACCTGAAGTGAAGCATCGGAATGTAAAACTGTTGGCACAGGAAAGGCTCAAAACGTAGACAGTAAGAAGACTCAGTGTTCTTGTACTTTAGTCCCCATTGTGCCTTCTGTATTTATTCCGATGCAATTTCTATGTTTTATCGTCAAAGTGAAGGACCAAGGGATACAGTAAACCAGCAGTTGTGCATCGGAATCTGATACTGGTGACACATAATGGCTCAAAACGTAGACGGTAAGAAGACTCAGTGTTCTTGTACTTAAGTCGGCATTGTGCCTTTTGTATTTAAATCCGATGCAATTTTTGTACTTCATCGTCAAAGTGAAGGTCCAAGGGATCCAGTAAACCTGAAGTGAAGCATCGGAATCTAAAACTGGTGACACAGGAATGACACAAAATTTAGACAGTAAGAAGACTCAGTCATCTTGTACTTAAGACGGCATTGTGCCTTTGGTATTTAATTGCGATGCAATTTCTATGTTTCATCGTCAAAGTGAAGGTCCAAGGGATACAGTAAACCTGAAGTGAAGCATCGGAATCTAAATCTGGTCTCACAGGAAAGGCTCAAAACATTGACGGTAAGAAGACTCAGTCTTCTTTTACTTAAGTCGGCATTGTGCATTTTGTATTTAATTCCGATGCAATATTTGTGTTTGATCGTCAAAGTGAAGGTCCAAGTGATACAGTAAACCAGATGTGAAACATCGGAATCTCAAACTGGTGACACAGGAGAGGGTAAAATCATAGATGGTAAGAAGACTCAGTCTTCTTGTTCTTAAGTCGGCATGAAGCCTTTCGTATTTATTTCCAATGCAATTTCTGTGTTTCATCTCAAAGTGAAGGTCAAAGGGATACAGTAAACCTGAAGTGAAGCATCGGAATCTAAAACTGGTCTCACAGGAAAGGTTCAAAAGATTGACGGTAAGAAGACTCAGTCTTCTTGTACTTAAGACGGCATTGTGCCTTTTGTATTTAATTCCGAAGCAATTTTTGTGTTTCATCGTCAATGTGAAGGTCCAGTGATACAGTAAACCTGAAGTGAAGCAATGGAAACAAAAACTGGTGACACAGGAGTGTCTCAAAACATATACAGAAAGAAAACTCAGTCTTCTTGTACTTCAGCCGACATTGTGCCTTTTGAATTTCATTCTGATGAAATTCCTATGTTTCATCGTCAAAGTGAAGGTCCACGGGATACAGTAAAACAGACGTGAAACATCGGAATCTGAAACTGGTGTCAAAGGAGAGGCTCACATCATAGACGGTAAGAAGACTCAGTCTTCTTGTACTTAAGTCAGGATTTTGCCTATTGTATTTACTTCCGATGCAATTTTTGTGTTTCATCGTCAAAATGAAGGTCCAAGGGATACAGTAAACCAGAAGTGAAGCATCGGAATCTAAAACTGGTCTCACCGGAAAGGCTCAAAACATAGCCGGTAAGAAGACTCAGTCTTCTTGTACTAAAGTCGGTAATGGGCCTTTTGTATTTAATTCAGATGCACTTTCTATGTTTCATCGTCAAAGTGAAGGTCTAAGGGATACAGTAAACCTGAAGTCAAGCATCGGAATCTATAACTGGTCTCACAACAAAGGCTCAAAACATAGACGGTAAGAAGAAACAGTCTCTTTGCACTTAAGTCAGCATTGTGCCTTTTGTATTTAATTCCGATGCAATTTCTGTGTTTCATCGTGAAAGTGAAGGTCCAAGGGATACAGTAAACGTCAAGTGAAGCATCTGAATCTAAAACTGATGACACAGGAAAGGCTCAAAGCATAGACAGAAAGAAGACTCAGTCTTCTTGTACTTTAGTCGGCATTTTGCCTTTTGAATTAGTTCCGATGCAATTTCTATGTTTCATCGTCGAAGTGAAGGTCCAAGGGTACTGTAAACCTGAAGTTAAGCATCGGAATCTAAAACTGCTGACACAGGAAAGGCACAAAACATAGGCAGTAAGAAGACTCAGTAATGTTGTACTTAAGGCGGCATTCTGCCTTTTGTATTTAATTCCGATGCAATTTCTATGTTTCATCAGCAAAGTGATGGTCCAAGGGATACAGTAAACATGAAGTGAAGCATCGTAATCTAAAACTGGTCTCACAGGAAAGGCTCAGAACATAGACGGTAAGAAGATTCAGTCTTCTCGTACATCAGTCGGCATTTTGCCTTCTGCATTTAATTCCGATGCAATATTTGTGCTTCATCGTGAAGGTGAAGGTCCAAGGGAGACAGTACACCTGAAGTGAAGCATCGGAATCTAAAACTGGCCTCACAGGAAAGGCTCAAAACATAGACGGTAAGAAGACTCAGACTTCTTATACTTAAGTCGGCATTGTGCCTTTCGTATTTAATTCCGATGAAATTTCTATGTTTCATCGTCAAAGTGAAGGTCCAAGGAATACAGTAAACCGGAAGTGAAGCATCGGAATATAAAACTGGGCTCACAGGAAAGGCTCAAAACATAGACGGTAAGAAGACTCAGTCTTCTAGTACTTAAGTCGGTATTGCGTCTTATGTCTTTAATTCCGAAGCAATTTTAGTGTTTCATCGCCAAAGTGAAGGTACAAGGGTTACAGTAAACCGGAAGTGAAGCATCGGGATCTAAATCTGCTCTCTCAGGAAAGGCTCAAAAAATTGACGGTAAAAGGACTCAATCTTCTTTTACTTAAGCCGGCATTGTGCCTTTTATATTTAATCCATAAGCAATGTTTGTGTTTCATCGTCAAAGTGAAGGTCCAAGGGATACAGTAAACATGAAGTGAAGCATCGGAATCTAAAACTGGTCTCACAGGCATGGCTCAAAAAGTAGACGGTAAGAAGACTTAGTCTCCTTGTACTCAAGTCGGCATTGCGGCATTTATATTTAATGCAGATGCAATTTTTGTGCCCCATCGTCAAAGTGAAGGTACAAGTTATACAGTAAACCTGAAGCACCGGAATTAAAAACTGGTCTCACAGGAAAGGCTCAGAACATAGACGGTAAGAAGATTCAGTCTTCTCGTACTTCAGTCGGCATTTTGCCTTCTGCATTTAATTCCGATGCAATATTTGTGCTTTATCGTGAAGGTGAAGGTCCAAGGGAGACAGTACACCTGAAGTGAAGCATCGGAATCTAAAACTGGCCTCACAGGAAAGGCTCAAAACATAGACGGTAAGAAGACTCAGACTTCTTATACTTAAGTCGGCATTGTGCCTTTCGTATTTAATTCCGATGAAATTTCTATGTTTCATCGTCAAAGTGAAGGTCCAAGGAATACAGTAAACCGGAAGTGAAGCATCGGAATATAAAACTGGGCTCACAGGAAAGGCTCAAAACATAGACGGTAAGAAGACTCAGTCTTCTAGTACTTAAGTCGGTATTGCGTCTTATGTCTTTAATTCCGAAGCAATTTTAGTGTTTCATCGCCAAAGTGAAGGTACAAGGGTTACAGTAAACCGGAAGTGAAGCATCGGGATCTAAATCTGCTCTCTCAGGAAAGGCTCAAAAAATTGACGGTAAAAGGACTCAATCTTCTTTTACTTAAGCCGGCATTGTGCCTTTTATATTTAATCCATAAGCAATGTTTGTGTTTCATCGTCAAAGTTAAGGTCCAAGGGATACAGTAAACATGAAGTGAAGCATCGGAATCTAAAACTGGTCTCACAGGGATGGCTCAAAAAGTAGACGGTAAGAAGACTTAGTCTCCTTGTACTCAAGTCGGCATTGCGGCATTTATATTTAATGCAGATGCAATTTTTGTGCCCCATCGTCAAAGTGAAGGTCCAAGTCATACAGTAAACCTGAAGCACCGGAATTAAAAACTGGTCTCACAGGAAAGGCTCAGAACATAGACGGTAAGAAGATTCAGTCTTCTCGTACTTCAGTCGGCATTTTGCCTTCTGCATTTAATTCCGATGCAATATTTGTGCTTCATCGTGAAGGTGAAAGTCCAAGGGAGACAGTACACCTGAAGTGAAGCATCGGAATCTAAAACTGGCCTCACAGGAAAGGCTCAAAACATAGACGGTAAGAAGACTCAGACTTCTTATACTTAAGTCGGCATTGTGCCTTTCGTATTTAATTCCGATGAAATTTTTGTGGTTCATATCAAAGTGAAGGTAAAAGGGATACAGTAAACCTGCAGTTGTCCATCGGAAACTGAAACTAGTGACACAGGAAAGGCTCAAAAAAATGTCCGTAAGAGACCTCAGTCTTCTTGTATTTAAGTCGGCATTGTGCGTTTTTTATTTAACTGCGATGCAATTTCTATGTTCGATCGACAAGTGAAGGCCCAAGGGATACAGTTAACCTGAAGTGAAGCATCGGAATCTAAAGCTGGTGACACAGGAAAGGCTCAAAACATAGACAGGAAGAAGACTCAGTCCTTTTGTGCCTTTTGTGAAGGTGAAGGTGTAGGACCAAGGGAGACAGTATACCTGAAGTGAAGCATCGGAATCTAAAACTGGACTCACAGGAAAGGCTCAAAACATAGACGGTAAGAAGACTCAGTCTTCTAGTACCTAAGTCGGTATTGTGCCTTATGTACTCAATTCGAAGCAATTTTTGTGTTTCATCGTCAAAGTGAAGGTCCAAGGGATACAGTAAACCTGAAGTGAAGCATCGGAAACTAAAACTGGTCTCACAGCAATGGCCCAAATCTTAGACGGTAAGAAGACTCAGTCTTATTGTACTTATGTCGGCATTGTGTCTTTTGTATTTAATTCCAATAACATTTTTGTGTTTCAACGTCAAACTGAATGTCAAAGGGATACAGTAAACCTGAAGTGAAGCATCGGAATCTAAAACTGGTGACACAGGAAAGGCTCAAAATATATACGGTAAGAAGATTCAGTGTTCTTGAACTTAGGTCAGAATTATGCCTTTTGTATGTAATTCCGATGCAAGTTATGAATTTCATCGTCAAAGTGATGGTAGAAGGGTTACAGTATACCGGAAGTGACGCATCGGAATCTAAAACTGCTCTCACACGAAAGGCTCAAAACATAGACGGTGAAAAAGCTCAGACTTCTTGTACTTAAGTCGGAATTGTGCCTTTCGTATTTAATTCCGATGCAATTTCTGTGCTTCATCGTCAATGTGAAGGTCCAAGGGATACCGTAAACGTCAAGTGAAGCATTGGAATCTAAAACTGGTGACACAGGAAAGGCTCAAAGCATAGACAGGAAGAAGACACAGTCTTCTTGTACTTATGTCGGCATTGTGCTTTTTGTATTTAATTCCGATAACATTTTTGTGTTTCAATGTCAAACTGAATGTCCAATGGGTAGAGTAAACCTGAAGTGAAGCATCGGAATCTAAAACTGGTCTCACGGGAAAGGCTTAAATCATAGACGGTACGAAGACTCAGTCATCTTGCACTTTAGTCGGCATTCTGCCTTTTGTATTTAATTCCGATGTAATTTTCTGTGTTTCATCTTCAAAGTGAAGGTCCAAGGGATACAGTAAACCTGAAGTGAAGCATCGGAATCTAAAACTGGTGACACAGGAAAGGCTCAAAATATAGACGGTAAGAAGATTCAGTGTTCTTGTACTTAGGTCGGCATTATGCCTTTTGTATTTAATTCTGATGCAATTTATGAATTTCATCATCAAAGTGATGGTAGAAGGGTTACAGTAAACCGGAAGTGAAGCATCGGAATCTACAACTGCTCTCACACGAAAGGCTCAAAACATAGACGGTAAAAAATTTCAAACTTCTTGTACTTAAGTCGGAATTGTGCCTTTCGTATTTAATTCCGATGCAATTTTTGTGTTTCATCGTCAAAGTGAAGGTCCAAGGGATACAGCAAACCTGCAGTTGTTCATCGGAAACTGAAACTGGTGACACAGGAGGAGCTCAAAACATAGACAGGAAGAAGAGTCAGTCTTCTTGTACTTAGGTCGGGATTGTGCCCTTTGTATTTAATTCCGATGCAATTTCTGTATTTCATCGTCAAAGTGAAGGTCCAAGGGATACAGTAAACCGGAAGTGAAGCATCGGAATCTAAAACTGGTGACGCAGGAAAGGCTCAAAACATAGACAGTAAGAAGACTCAGTCTTCTTGTACTTATATCGGCAATGTGATTTTTGTAGTTAATTCCGACGCATTTTTTGTGTTTCATCGTTAAAGTGAATCTCCAAGGGACACAGTACACCGGAATTTAAGCATCGGAATATAAAACTGGTCTCACAGGAAAGGCTCAAAACATAGGCGGTTAGAAGGTCAGTATCCTTGTACTTAAGTCGGTATTGCGCCTTATGTATTCAATTCCGAAGCAATTTTTGTGTTTCATCGTCGAAGTGAAGGTACAAGGGACACAGTTAACCTGCAGTTGTGCATCGGAATCTAAAACTGGTGACACAGGAAAGGCTCAAAACATAGACGGTAAGAAGACTCAGTCATCTTCCACATTTGTCGGCATTGTGCCTTTTGTATTTAATTCCGATGCAATTTTTGTGTTTCATCGTGAAAGTGAAGATCCAAGGAATACAGTAAATCTGAAGTGACGCATCGGAATCTAAAACTGCTGACACAGGAAAGGCACAAATCATAGGCAGTAAGAAGACTCAGTAATGTTGTACTTAAGTCGGTATTCCATAAGCAATGTTTGTGTTTCATCGTCAAAGTGAAGGTCCAAGGGATACAGTAAACCTGAAGTGCAGAATCGGAATCTAAAACTGGTCTCACAGGGATGGCTCAAAGAATAGACGGTAAGAAGACTCAGTCTCCTTGTACTCAAGTCGACATTTTGCCTTCTGTATTTAATTTCGATGCAATATTTGTGTTTCATCGTGAAGGTGAAGGTCCAAGGGAGACAGTAAAACTGAAGTGAAGCATCGGAATCTAAAACTGGTCTCACAGTAAAGGCTTAAAATATAGACTTTGAGAAGACTCAGAATTCTTGTACTTAAGTCGGCATTGTGCCTTTCGTATTTAATTTCAATGCAATTTCTGCGTTACATCGTCAAAGTGAAGGTCCAAGGGATACAGTAAATCTCAAGTGAAGCATCGGAATCTAAAACTGGTGACACAGGAAAGGCTCAAATCATTGACAGAAAGAGGACTAAGTCTTTTTGTACTTTACTCGGCATTTTGCCTTTTGAATTTAATTCCAATGCAATTTCTATGTTTCATCGTTAATGTGAAGGTCCAAGGGTACAGTAAACCTGAAGTGAAGCATCTGAATCTGAAACTGGTGACGCAGGAATGGCTCAAAACATAGACAGTAAGAAGACTCAGTCTTCTTCAGTCGGCATTGTGCTTCTTGTATTTAATTCCGATGGAATTATTGTGTTTCATCGTCAAAGAGAAGGTCCAAGGAATACAATAAACCTGAAGTGAGGCATCGGAATCTAAAACAGCTGACAGAGGAAAGGCACAAAAAATAGACAGTAAGAAGACTCAGTCATCTTGTACTTAAGTCGGCGTTGTGCCTTTTGTATTTAATTCCGATGCAATTTCTATGTTTCATTGTCAAAGTGATGGTCCAAGGGGTACAGTAAACCTGAAGTGAAGCATCGGAATCAAAAACTGGTGACAGAGCAAAGGCTCAAAACGTAGACGGTAAGAAGTCTCAGTCCTCTTGTACTTAAGTCGGCATTATGCCTTTTGTATATAATTCCGATGCAATTTATGAATTTCATCGTCAAAGTGATGGTAGAAGGGTTACAGTAAACCGGAAGTGAAGCATCGGAATCTAAAACTGCTCTCACACGAAAGGCTCAAAACATTGACGGTAAAAAAACTTAGACTTCTTGTACTTAAGTCGGAATTGTGCCTTTCGTATTTAATTCCGATGCAATTTTTATGTTTCATCGTGAAAGTGAAGGTCCAAGGGATATAGTAAACCTGCAGTTGTTCATCGGAAACTGAAACTGGTGACACAGGAGAGGCTCAAAACATAGACAGGAAGAAGAGTCAGTCTTCTTGTACTTAGGTCTGGATTGTGCCTTTTGTATTTAATTCCGATGCTATTTCTGTATTTCATCGTCAAAGTGAAGGTCCAAGGGACACAGTAAACCGGAAGAGAAGCATCGGAATCTTTAACTGGTGACGCAGGAAAGGCTCAAAACATAGACAGTAAGAAGACTCAGTCTTCTTGTACTTAAGTCGGCATTCTGCCTTTTGAATTTAATTCCGATGCAATTTCTATGTTTCATCGACAAAGTGAAGGTCCAAGGAATACAGTAAACCGGAAGTGAAGCATCGGAATTAAAAAGTGGTCTTACAGGAAAGGCTCAAAACATAGACGGTAAGAAGACTCAGTCTTCTAGTACTTAAGTCGGTATTGCGCCTTATGTCATTAATTCCGAAGCAATTTTAGTGTTTCATCGCCAAAGTGAAGGTCCAAGGGATACAGTAAACCTGCAGTTGTGCATCGGAATCTAAAACTGGTGACACAGGAAAGGCTCAAAACATAGACGGTAAGAAGACTCAGTCTTCTTATACTTAAGTCGGCATTGTGCCTTTCGTATTTAATTCCGATGAAATTTTTGTGTTTCATATCAAAGTGAAGGTAAAATGGATACAGTAAACCTGCAGTTGTGCATCGGAAACTGAAACTAGTGACACAGGAAAGGCTCAAAAAAAAACAATTTCCGTAAGAGACCTCAGTCTTCTTGTATTTAAGTCGGCATTGAGCGTTTTTTATTTAATTGCAATGCAATTTCTATGATCGATCGACAAAGTGAAGGTCCAAGGGATACAGTTAACCTGAAGTGAAGCATCGGGATCTAAAGCTGGTGACACAGGAAAGGCTCAAAACATAGACAGGAAGAAGACTCAGTCCTTTTGTGCCTTTTGTGAAGGTGAAGGTGTAGGACCAAGGGAGACAGTATACCTGAAGTGAAGCATCGGAATCTAAAACTGGACTCACAGGAAAGGCTCAAAACATAGACGGTAAGAAGACTCAGTCTTATTGTACTTATGTCGGCATTGTGTCTTTTGTATTTAATTCCAATAACATTTTTGTGTTTCAACGTCAAACTGAATGTCAAAGGGATACAGTAAACCTGAAGTGAAGCATCGGAAACTAAAACTGCTCTCACAGGAAAGGCTCAAAACGTAGACGGTAAGAAGTCTCAGTCCTCTTGTACTTAAGTCGGCATTGTGGCTTTTGTATTTAATTCCGATGCTATTTCAGTGTTTCATCGACGATGTGAAGGTCCAAGGGATACAGTAAACGTGAAGTGAAGCATCGGAATCTAAAACTGGTGACACAGGAAAGGCTCAAAATATATACGGTAAGAAGATTCAGTGTTCTTGTACTTATGTCGGCATTGTACCTTTTGTATTTAATTGCGATGCAATTTTTGTGTTTCATCGTGAAACGGAAGATCCAAGGAATACAGTAAATCTGAAGTGAAGCATCGGAATCTAAAACTGCTGACACAGGAAGGCACAAATCATAGGCAGTAAGAAGACTTAGTAATGTTGTACTTAAGTCGGCATTGTGCTTTTTGTATTTAATTCTGATGCTATTTCTATGTTTCATCGTCAATGTGAAGGTCCAAGGGATACAGTAAACCTGAAGTAAAGCATCAGAATCTAAAACTGGTGACACTGGAAATGCTCAAAAGATAGACAGTAAGAAGCCTCAGTCTTCGTGTACTTTAGTCGGCATTGTGCCTTTTGAATTCAATTCCGATGCAATTTCTATGTTTCATCGTCAAAGTGAAGTTCAAAGGGAAAGAGTAAACCTGATGTGAAGCATCGGAATATAAAACTGGTGACTCAGGAAAGGCTCAAAACATAGACAGTAAGAAGACTCAGTCTTCTTGTACTTAAGTCGGCATTGTGCCTTTTGTATTTAATTCCGAAGCAATTTTTGTGTTTCATCGTCAAAGTGAAGGTCCAAGGGATACAGTAAACCTGCAGTTGTGCATCGGAGTCTAAAGCTGGTGACTCTACAAATTCTCAAAACATAGACGGTAAGAAGACTCAGTCTGCTTGTACTTAAGTCGACAATGTGGCTTTTGTATTTAATTCTGATGCAACTTTAGTGTTTCATCTTAAAAGTGAAGGTCCAAGGGATACAGTGAACTCGAAGTGAAACATCGGAATCTAAAACTGGTGATACAGGAATGGCTTAAATCATAGACGGTACGAAGACTCAGTCATCTTGCACTTTAGTCGGCATTCTGCCTTTTGTATTTATTTCCGATGTAATTTCTGTGTTTCATCGTCAAAGTGAAGGTCCAAGGGATACAATAAACCTGAAGTGAAGCATCGGAATCTAAAACTGGTGACACAGGAAAGAATCAAAACATAGACAGAAACATCACTCAGTCTTCTTGTACTTTAGCCGGCATTGTGCCTTTTGAATTTAATTCCGTAGCAATTTATATGTTTCATCCTCATAGTGAAGGATCAAGGGAAAGAGTAAACCTGAAGTGAAGCTTCGGAATCTAAAACTGGTCTCACTGGAAATGCTAAAACACAGGCGGTAAGAAGGCTCAGTCTTCTTGTACTTAAGTCGGTATTGCGCCTCATGAATTTAATTCCGGAGCAATTTTTTTGTTTCATCGTCCAAGTGGAGGTCCAAGTGATACAGTAAACGAGACGTGAAACATCGGAATCTAAAACTGGTGACAGAGGAAAGGCTCAAAACATAGACAGAAAGAAGACTCAGTCGTCTTGTACATATGTCTTTATTGTGCCTTTTGTATTTAATTCCGATGCAAGTTATTTGTGTTTCATCGTCAAAGTGATGGTCCAAAGGATACAGTAAACCTGAAGTGAAGCAATGGAATCTAAAACTTGTCTCACAGGAATGGCTAAAAACATAGACGTTACGCAGACTCAGCCTTCTTGTACTTAAGTCGGTATTGTGCCTTTTGTATTTAATTCCGATGCAATTTCTGTGTTTCATCTTAAAAGTGAAGGTCCAAGGGATACAGTGAACCCGAAGTGAAGCATCGGAATCAAAAACTGGTGACACAGGAACGGCTCCAAACATAGACAGTAAGAAGACTCAGTCTTCTTGCACTTATGTCGGCATTGTGCTTTTTGTATTTAATTCCGATAACATTTTTGTGTTTCAATGTCAAACTGAATGTCCAATGGGTGCAGTAAACCTGAAGTGAAGCATCGGAATCTAAAACTGGTCTCACGGGAAAGGCTTAAATCATAGACGGTACGAAGACTCAGTCTTCTTGTACTTTAGTCGGCATTCTGCCTTTTGTATTTAATTCCGATGTAATTTCTGTGTTTCATTTTCAAAGTGAAGGTCCAAGGGATACAGTAAACCTGAAGTGAAGCATCGGAATCTAAAACTGGTGACACAGGAAACGCTCAAAACATAGACGGTAAGAAGACTCAGTCCTCTTGTACTTAAGTCGGCATTGTGGCTTTTGTATTTAATTCCGATGCAATTTCTGTGTTTTATCGTCAAAGTGAAGTTCAAAGGGAAAGAGTAAACCTGATGTGAAGCATCGGAATATAAAACTGGTCTCACAGGAAATGCTCAAAACACAGGCGGTAAGAAGATTCTGTCTTCTTGTATTTAAGTCGGTATTGCGCCTCATGTATTTAATTCCGAAGCAATTTATTTGCTTCATCGTCAAAGTGTAGGGCCAAGGGATACAGTAAACGAGACGTGAAACATCGGAATCTAAAACTGGTGACAGAGGAAAGGCTCAAAACATAGATGGGAAGAAAACTCAGTCATCTTGCACTTTAGTCGGCATTGTGCCTTTTGTATTTAATTCCGATAACTGTTTTGTGTTTCAACGTCAAACTGAAGGTCCAAGGGATACAGTAAACCAGCAGTTGTGCATCGGAATCTAAAACGGGTGACACAGGAAAGGCTCAAAATATAGACAGTAAGAAGATCCAGTGTTCTTGTACTTAAGTCGGCATTATGCCTTTTGTATTTAATTCCGATACAATTTTTGTGTTTCACCGTCAAAGTGAAGATCCAAGGGATACAGTAAACCATAAGTGAAGCATCGGAATATAAAACTGGTCTCACAGGAAAGGCTCAAAACAAAGACAGTAAGGAGACTCAGTCTTCTTCTACTTATGTCGGCATTGTGCCTTTTGTTTTTAATTCCGAAGCAATTTTTGTGTTTCATCTCAAAAGTGAAGGTATAAGGGATACAGTAAACGTGCAGTTGTGCATCGGAATCTAAAACTGGTGGCACAGGAAAGGCTCAAAATATAGATGGTAAGAAGATTCAGTGATCTTGTACTTAGGTCGGCATTATGCCTGTTGTATTTAATTCCGATGCAGTTTTTGTGGATCATCGTCAATGTGAAGGTCCAAGGGATACAGTAAACCTGAAGTGACGCATCGGAATCTAAAACTGGTCTCACAGGAAAGGCTCAAAACATAGACAGTAAGAAGACTCAGGCGTCATGTACTTAATTCGGCATTGTGCATTTAGTATTTAATTCCGACGCTATTTTTGTGTTTCACCGTCAAAGTGAAAATCCAAAGGAGACAGTAAACAGGAAGTGCAACATCGGCATTTAAAACTGGTGTCACACGAAAGGCTCAAAACACAGACGGTAAGAAGACTCAGCCTTCTTGTACTTAAGTCGGTATTGCGCCATATGTATTTAATTGCGAAGCAATTTTAGTGTTTCATCGTCAAAGTAAGGGTCTAAGGGAAACAGTAAACCTGCAGTTTTGCATCGGAATCTAAAACTGGTGACACAAGAAAGGCTCAGAACATAGACGGTAAGAAGACTCAGTCTTCTTGTACTTAATTCGGCATTGTGCATTTTGTATTGAAATCTGATGCAATTTTTGTTATTCATCGTCAAACTGAAGGTCCAAGGGATACAGTAAACCTCAAGTGGAGCATCGGAATCTAAAACTGGTGACTCAGGGAAGGCTCTTAGCATAGACCGTAATAAGACTAGTCTTTTTGCACTTAAGTCGGCATTGTGGCTTTTCTATTTAATTCCGAAGCAATTTCTGTGTTTCCTCGTCAAAGTGAAGGCCCAAGGGAAACAGAAAACCTAAAGTGAAGCCTCGGAATCTAAAACTGGTGACACAGGAAAACCTCCAAACATAGACAGAAAGAAGACTCAGTCTTCTTGCTTTTTAGTCGGCATTGTGCCTCTTAATTTAATTCCGATGCACTTTTTGTGTTTCATCGTCTAAGGGAAATTCCAAGGAATACAGTAAACCTGAAGTGAAGCATCGGAATCTAATACTGCTGACACGGGAATGTCACAAAACATAGGCAGTAGGAATACTCAGGTATCTTGTACTTAAGTCGGCATTGTGCCTTATGTACTCAATTCGAAGCAATTTTTGTGTTTCATCGTCAAAGTGAAGGTCCAAGGGATGCAGTTAACCTGCAGTTGTTCATCGGAGTCTAAAGCTGGTGACACAGGAAAGGCTCAAATCATTGACAGAAAGAGCACTAAGTCTTCTTGTACTTTAGGCGGCATTTTGCCTTTTGAATTTATTTCCGATGCAATTTAAATGTTTCATCGTTAAAGTGAAGGTCAAAGAGTACAGTAAACCTGAAGTGAAGCATCTGAATCTGAAACTGGTGACGCAGGAAAGGCTCAAAACATAGACAGTAAGAAGACTCAGTCTTCTTCTGCCGGCATTGTGCATTTTATATGTAATTCCGATGCAATTATTGTGTTTCATCGTCGAAGAGAAGGTCCAAGGAATACATTAAACCTGAAGTGAAGCATCGGAATCTAAAACTGCTGACACAGGAAAATGCACATAACATAGACAGTAAGAAGACTCAGTCATCTTGAACTTTAGTCGGCATTGTGCCTTTTGTATTGAATTCTGAAGCAAATTTTTTGTGTTTCATCGTCAAAGTGAAGGTCCAAGGGATACAGTAAACCTGAAGTGAAGCATCGGAAACAAAAACTGGTCTCACAGGAATGGCCCAAAACTTAAACGGTAAGAAGACTCAGTCTTATTGTACATATGTCGGCATTGTGTCTTTTGTATTTAATTCCAATAATATTTTTGTGTTTCAACGTCAAACTGAATGTCAAAGGGATACAGTAAACCTGAAGTGAAG
Source organism: Schistocerca cancellata (assembly GCF_023864275.1). NCBI lineage: Eukaryota > Metazoa > Arthropoda > Insecta > Orthoptera > Acrididae > Schistocerca > Schistocerca cancellata. The sequence continues at coordinate 61,853,847 of NC_064631.1, read as the reverse complement.
CATCGGAAACAAAAACTGGTCTCACAGGAAAGGCTCAAAATATATACGGTAAGAAGATTCAGTGTTCTTGTACTTATGTCGGCATTGTACCTTTTGTATTTAATTGCGATGCAATTTTTGTGTTTCATCGTGAAACGGAAGATCCAAGGAATACAGTAAATCTGAAGTGAAGCATCGGAATCTAAAACTGCTGACACAGGAAGGCACAAATCATAGGCAGTAAGAAGACTTAGTAATGTTGTACTTAAGTCGGCATTGTGCTTTTTGTATTTAATTCTGATGCTATTTCTATATTTCATCGTCAATGTGAAGGTCCAAGGGATACAGTAAACCGGAAGTGAAGCATCGGAATATAAAACTGGACTCACAGGAAAGGCTCAAAACATAGACGGTAAGAAGACTCAGTCTTCTTGTACTTGAGTCGGTATTGCGCCTCATGTATTTAATTCCGAAGCAATTTTAGTGTTTCATCGTCAAAGTGAAGGTCCAAGGGATACAGTAAACCAGAAGTACAGATTCGGAATCTAAACTGGTCTCACAGGAAAGGCTCAAAACATAGACGGTAAGAAGACTCAGTCTTCTTGTACTTTATTCGGTATTGCGCCTTATGTATATAATACCGAAGCAATTTTTGTGTTTCATGGTCAAAGTGAAGGTAGAAGGGATACAGTAAACCTGCTGTTGTGCATCGGAATCTAAAACTGATGACACAGGAAAGGCTCAAAACATAGACGGTAAGGAGACTCAGTCTTCTTGTACTTATGTCGGCATTGTGCCTTTTGTATTTAATTCCGATAAAATTTTTGTGTTTCAACGTCAAACTGAAGGTCCAAGGGATACAGTATACATGAAGTGAAGCATCGGAATCTAAATCTGGTCTCACGGGAAAGGCTCAAAACATAGACAGTAAGAAGACTCAGTCTTCTTGTACTTAAGTCGGTATTGCGCCTCATGTATATAATTCCGAAGCAATTTTTGTGTTTCATCGTCGGAGTGTAGGTCCAAGTGATACAGTAAACGAGACGTGAAACATCGGAATCTAAAACTGGTGACAGAGGAAAAACTCAAAACATAGAGAGAAATAAGACTCAGTCGTCTTGTGCATATGTCGGAATTGTGCCTTTTGTATTTAATTCCGAAGCAATTTTTGTGTTTCATCGTCAAAGTGAAGGTCCAAGGGATACAGTAAACCTGCAGTTGTGCTTCGGAGTCTAAAGCTGGTGACTCTAGAAATTCTCAAAACATAGACGGTAAGAAGACTCAGTCTGCTTGTACTTAAGTCGACAATTTGGCTTTTGTATTTAATTCTGATGCAAGTTTAGTGTTTCATCTTAAAAGTGAAGGTCCAAGGGATACAGTGAACTCGAAGTGAAACATCGGAATCTAAAACTGGTGATACAGGAATGGCTTAAATCATAGACGGTACGAAGACTCAGTCATCTTGCACTTCAGTCGGCATTCTGCCTTTTGTATTTATTTCCGATGTAATTTCTGTGTTTCATCGTCAAAGTGAAGGTCCAAGGGATACAGTAAACCTGAAGTGAAGCATCGGAATCTAAAACTGGTGACACAGGAAAGAATCAGAACATAGACAGAAACATTACTCAGTCTTCTTGTACTTTAGCCGGCATTGTGCCTTTTGAATTTAATTCCGTAGCAATTTATATGTTTCATCCTCAAAGTGAAGGATCAAGGGAAAGAGTAAACCTGAAGTGAAGCTTCGGAATCTAAAACTGGTGACACAGGAACGGCTCCAAACATAGACAGTAAGAAGACTCAGTCTTCTTGCACTTATGTCGGCATTGTGCTTTTTGTATTTAATTCCGATAACATTTATGTGTTTCAATGTCAAACTGAATGTCCAATGGGTACAGTAAACCTGAAGTGAAGCATCGGAATCTAAAACTGGTCTCACGGGAAAGGCTTAAATCATAGACGGTACGAAGACTCAGTCCTCTTGTACTTCAGTCGGCATTCTTCCTTTTGTATTTAATTCCGATGTAATTTCTGTGTTTCATCTTCAAAGTGAAGGTCCAAGGGATACAGTAAACCTGAAGTGAAGCATCGGAATCTAAAACTGGTGACACAGGAAACGCTCAAAACATAGACGGTAAGAAGACTCAGTCCTCTTGTACTTAAGTCGGCATTGTGGCTTTTGTATTTAATTCCGATGCAATTTCTGTGTTATATCGTCAAAGTGAAGTTCAAAGGGAAAGAGTAAACCTGATGTGAAGCATCGGAATATAAAACTGGTCTCACAGGAAATGCTCAAAACACAGGCGATAAGAAGATTCAGTCTTCTTGTATTTAAGTCGGTATTGCGCCTCATGTATTTAATTCCGAAGCAATTTATTTGTTTCATCGTCAAAGTGTAGGTCCAAGGGATACAGTAAACGAGACGTGAAACATCGGAATCTAAAACTGGTGACAGAAGAAAGGCTCAAAACATAGACGGGAAGAAAACTCAGTCATCTTGCACTTTAGTCGGCATTGTGCCTTTTGTATTTAATTCCGATAACTGTTTTGTGTTTCACCGTCAAAGTGAAGATCCAAGGGATACAGTAAACCATAAGTGAAGCATCGGAATATAAAACTGGTCTCACAGGAAAGGCTCAAAACAAAGACAGTAAGGAGACTCAGTCTTCTTCTACTTATGTCGGCATTGTGCCTTTTGTTTTTAATTACGAAGCAATTTTTGTGTTTCATCGCAAAAGTGAAGGTATAAGGGATACAGTAAACCTGCAGTTGTGCATCGGAATCTAAATCTGGTGACACAGGATTGGCTCTAAACATAGACGGTAAGAAGACTCAGTCTTCGTGTACTTTAGTTGGCATTGTACCTTTTGAATTTAATTCCGATGCAATTTCTATGTTTCATCGTCAAACTGAAAGTCCAAGGGTACAGTAAACCTGAAGTGAAGCATCGGAATCTGCACCGGGTTACACAGGAAAGGTTTAAAACATAGACAGTAAGAACATTAAAACTTCTTCTGTCGGCATTGTGCCTTTTGTATTTAATTCCGATGCAATTTTTCTGTTTCATCCTCTAAGTGAAGGTAGAAGGGGTACAGTAAACCTGCAATTGTGTATCGGAATCTAATACTGATGACATAGGAAAGGCTCAAAACATAGACGGTAAGAAGACTCAGTCTTCTTGTACTTAAGTTGGCATTGTGCCTCTTGTATTTAATTCCGATAAAATTTTTGTGTTTCAACGTCAAACTGAAGGTCCAAGAGATACAGTATATTTGAAGAGAAGCATCGGAATCTAAAACTGGTCTCACAGGAAAGGCTCAAAACAAAGACAGTAAGGAGACTCAGTCTTCTTCTACTTATGTCGGCATTGTGCCTTTTGTTTTTAAATCCGAAGCAATTTTTGTGTTTCATCGCAAAAGTGAAGGTATAAGGGATACAGTAAACCTGCAGTTGTGCATCGGAATCTAAAACTGGTGACACAGGAATGGCTCTAAACATAGACGGTAAGAAGACTCAGTCTTCGTGTACTTTAGTTGGCATAGTGCCTTTTGAATTTAATTCCGATGCAATTTCTATGTTTCATCGTCAAACTGAAAGTCCAAGGGTACAGTAAACCTGAAGTGAAGCATCAGAATCTGCACCGGGTGACACAGGAAAGGTTTAAAACATAGACAGTAAGAAGACTAAAACTTCTTCTGTCGGCATTGTACCTTTTGTATTTAATTCCGATGCAATTTTTCTGTTTCATCGTCCAAGTGAAGGTAGAAGGGGTACAGTAAACCTGCAATTGTGTATCGGAATCTAATACTGATGACATAGGAAAGGCTCAAAACATAGATGGTAAGAAGTCTCAGTCCTCTTGTACCTAAGTAGGCATTGCGGCTTTCGTATTTAATTCCGATGCAATTTCTGTGTTTCATCGTCGAAGTGAAGGTCTAAGGGGTACAGTAAACCTGAAGTGAAGCATCGGAATCTAAAACTGGTGACACAGGATGGGACAAAACATAGATTGTAAGAAGACTCAGTCTTCTTGTACTTAAGTCGGTATTGTGCCTTATGTATTGAATTCCGAAACAATTTTTGTGTTTCATCGTCAACGTGAAGGTCCAAGGGATACAGTAAACCTGCAGATGTGCATCGGAATCTAAAACTGGTCTCACAGGAAAGGCTCAAAACATAGACAGTAAGAAGACTCAGGCGTCTTGTACTTAAATCGGCATTGTGCATTTAGTATTTAATTCCGACGCTATGTTTGTGTTTCACCGTCGTAGTGAAATTCCAAAGGAGACAGTAAACAGGAAGTGCAACATCGGAATTTAAAACTGGTGTCACACGAAAGGCTCAAAGCACAGACGGTAAGAAGACTCAGCCTTCTTGTACTTAAGTCGGTATTGCGCCATATGTATTTAATTGCGAAGCAATTTTAGTGTTTCATCGTCAAAGTAGGGGTCTAAGGGAAACAGTAAACCTGCAGTTTTGCATCGGAATCTAAAACTGGTGACACAAGAAAGGCTCAGAACATAGACGGTAAGAAGACTCAGTCTTCTTGTACTTAATTCGGCATTGTGCATTTTGTATTGAAATCCGATGCAATTTTTGATTTTCATCGTCAAACTGAAGGTCCAAGGGATACAGTAAACCTCAAGTGGAGCATCGGAATCTAAAACTGGTGACTCAGGAAAGGCTCTTAGCATAGACCGTAATAAGACTAGTCTTTTTGCACTTAAGTCGGCATTGTGGCTTTTGTATTTAATTCCGAAGCAATTTCTGTGTTTCCTCGTCAAAGTGAAGGCCCAAGGGAAACAGAAAACCTAAAGTGAAGCCTCGGAATCTAAAACTGGTGACACAGGAAAGCCTCCAAACATAGACAGAAAGAAGACTCAGTCTTCTTGCTTTTATTCGGCATTGTGCCTCTTTAATTTAATTCCGATGCACTTTTTGTGTTTCATCGTCTAAGGGAAATTCCAAGGAATACAGTAAACCTGAAGTGAAGCATCGGAATCTAATACTGCTGACACGGGAATGTCACAAAACATAGGCAGTAGGAAGACTCAGGCATCTTGTACTTAAGTCGGCATTGTGCCTTTTGTATTTAATTCCGATGCAATTTTTGTGTTTCATCGTCAACGTGAAGGTCCAAGGGATGCAGTAAAGCTGAAGTGAAGCATCGGAATCTAAAACTGGTGACACAGGAAAGCTCAAAGCATTGACGGTAAGAAGACTCAGTCTGCTTGTACTTAAGTCTGCATTGTGGCTTTTGTATTTAATTCCGATGCAAGTTTTGTGTTTCATATTAAAAGTGAAGGTCCTAGGGATACAGTAAACCTGAAGTGAAGGATCGGAATCTAAAACTGGTGACACAGGAAACGCTCAAAACATAGACAGTAAGAAGACTAAGTCTTCTTGTACTTAAGTCGGCATTGTGCCTTTTGCGTTTAATTCAGATGCAATTTTTGTGTTCCATCGTAGAACTGAAGGTCCAGTAAACCTGAAGTGAAGCATCGGAATCTATCACTGGTGACACAGGAAAAGACAAAATATAGATGGTAAGAAGACTCAGTCTTTTTGTACTTAAGTCGGTATTGTGCCTTATGTATTTAAATCCGAAGCAATTTTTGTGTTTCATCGTCAAAGTGAAGGTCCAAGGGATACAGTAAACCTGCAGTTGTGCATCCTAATCTAAAACTTGTGACACAGGAAAGGCTCAAAATATAGACGGTAAGAAGACTCAGTGTTCTTGTACTTAGGTCGGCATTATGCCTTTAGTATTTATTTCCGATGCAATTTTTGTGCTTCATCGTCAATGTAAAGTTCCAAGGGATACAGAAAACCGGAAGTGAAGCATCAGAATCTAAAACTGGTCTCACAGTAAAGGCTCATAACATTGAAAGTAAGAAGACTCAGTCGTGTTGTGCTTAAATCGGCATTGTGAATTTTGTATTTAATTCCGTCGCTATTTTTGTGTTTCACCGTCAAAGTGATGATCCAAGGATACAGTAAACCGGAAGTGAAGCATCGGAATATAAAACTGGTCTCACAGGAAAGGCTCAAAACATAGATGGTAAGAAGCCTCAGTCTTCTTCTACTTAAGTCGGAATTGTGCCTTATGTATGTAATCCCGAAGCAATTTCTGTGTTTCATCTTCAAAGTGCAGGTCCAAGGGATACAGTGAACCTGCAGTTGTGCATCCGAATCTAAAACTTGTGACACAGGAAAGGCTCAAAATATAGACGGTAAGAAGACTCAGTGTTCTTGTACTTAGGTCGGCATTATGCCTTTAGTATTTAATTCCGATGCAATTTTTGTGCTTCATCGTCAATGTAAAGTTCCAAGGGATACAGAAAACCGGAAGTGAAGCATCAGAATCTAAAACTGGTCTCACAGTAAAGGCTCATAACATTGAAAGTAAGAAGACTCAGTCGTGTTGTGCTTAAATCGGCATTGTGAATTTTGTATTTAATTCCGTCGCTATTTTTGTGTTTCACCGTCAAAGTGAAGATCCAAGGATACAGTAAACCGGAAGTGAAGCATCGGAATATAAAACTGGTCTCACAGGAAAGGCTCAAAACATAGATGGTAAGAAGCCTCAGTCTTCTTCTACTTAAGTCGGAATTGTGCCTTATGTATGTAATCCCGAAGCAATTTCTGTGTTTCATCGTCAAAGTGAAGGTCCAAGGGATACAGTAAACCTGCAGTTGTGCATCCTAATCTAAAACTTGTGACACAGGAAAGGCTCAAAATATAGACGGTAAGAAGACTCAGTGTTCTTGTACTTAGGTCGGCATTATGCCTTTTGTATTTAATTCCGATGCAATTTTTGTGCTTCATCGTCAATGTAAAGGTCCAAGGGATACAGTAAACCGGAAGTGAAGCATCGGAATCTATAACTGGTCTCACAGTAAAGGCTCAAAACATAGACAGTAAGAATCCTCAGTCTTCTTGTACTTAAGTCGGCATTGTGCAATTTGAATTTAATTCCGATGCAATTTCTGTGTTTCATCGTCAAAGTGAAGGTCCAAGGAATACAGTAAATCTGAAGTGAAGCATCGGAATCTAAAACTGCTGACGCAGGAATGTCACAAAACTTAGGCAGTAAGAAGACTCAGTCATCATGTACTGTAGCCGGCTTGTGCCTTTTCAATTTATTTCTGATGCAATTTCTATGTTTCATCGTCAAAGTGAAGGCCCAACTGATACTGAGAACCTGAAGTAAAGCATCGGAATCTAAAACTGGTCTCACAGGAAAGGCTCAAAACATAGACGGAAAGAAGACTCAGTCCTCTTCTACTTAAGTCTGCATTGTGTCTTTTCTGTGTTCCATCGTAGAAGTGAAGGTCCAAGGGATACAGTAAACCTGAAGTGAAGCATCGAGATCTAACACTGGTGACACAGGAAAGGACAAAACATAGATGGTAAGAAGACTCAGTCTCTTTGAACTTAAGTCGGTATTGTGCCTTACGTATTTAATTCCGAAGCAATTTTTGTGTTTCATCGACAAAGTGAAGGTCCAAGGGATACAGTAAACCTGCAGTTGTGCATCCGAATCTAAAACTTGTGACACAGGAAAACCTCAAAATATAGATGGTAAGAAGACTCAGTGTTCTTGTACTTAGGTCGGCATTATGCCTTTTGTAATTAATTCCGATGCAATTTTTGTGCTTCATCGTCAATGTAAAGGTCCAAGGGATACAGTAAACCGGAAGTGAAGCATCGGAATCTAAAACTGGTCTCACAGTCAAGGCTCAAATCATAGACAGTAAGAAGACTCAAGTCGTCTTGAACTTAAGTCTGCATTGTGCCTTTTGTATTTAATTCCGATGCAAGTTTTGTGTTTTATCTTAAAAGTGAAGCTCCAAGGGATTCAGTATACCTGAAGTGAGGCATCGGAATATAAAACTGGTGACACAGGAAAGGCTCAAAACATAGACAGTAAGAAGACTCAGTCTTCTTGTACTTAAGTCGGCATTGTGCCTTTTGCGTTTAATTCAGATGCAATGTTTGTATTCCATCGATAAAGTGAAGGCCCAAGGGATACTGAGAACCTGAAGTAAAGCATCGGAATCTAAAACTAGTCTCACAGGAAAGGCTCAAAGCATAGACGGTAAGAAGACTCAGTCTTCTTGTACTTAAGTCGGCATTGTGGCTGTTGTGTTTAATTCCGATGCAAATTTTGTGTTGCAACGTAGAAGTGAAGGTCCAAGGGATACAGTAAACCTGAAGTGTAGCATCGGAATCTAACACTGGCGACACAGGAAAGGACAAAACATGGATGGTAAGAAGACTCAGAATTTTTGTACTTAAGTTGGCATTGTGCCTTACGTATTTAATTCCAAAGCAATTTCTGTGTATCATCGTCAAAGTGAAGTTCCAAGGGATACAGTAAACCTGCAGTTGTGCATCCTAATCTAAAACTTGTGACACAACAAAAGGCTCAAAATATAGACAGTAAGAAGACTCAGTGTTCTTGTACTTAGGTCGGCATTATGCCTTTTGTATTTAATTCCGATGCAATTTTTGTGCTTCATCGTCAATGTAAAGGTCCAAGGGATACAGTAAACCGGAAGTGAAGCATCGGAATCTAAAACTGGTCTCACAGTAAAGGCTCAAAACATAGACAGTAAGAAGACTCAGTCGTCTTGTACTTAAATCGGCATTGTACATTTTGTCTTTAATTCAGACGCTATCATTGTGTTTCACCGTCAAAGTGAAGATCCAAGGGATAGAGTAAACCGAAAGTGAAGCATCGGGATATAAAACTGGTCTCACAGGAAAGGGTCAAAACATAGATGGTAAGAAGACTCAGTCTTCTTGTACTTAAGTCGGCATTGTACCTTTTTTATTTAATTCAGATGCAATTTTTGTGTTGCGTCGTCAAAGTGAAGGCCCAAGGGATACAGAAAACCTGAAGTAAAGCATCGGAATCTAAAACTCGTGATACCGGAAAGGCTCTTAGCATAGACCGTAAGAATCCTCAGTCTTCTTGTACTTAAGTCGGCATTGTGCAATTTGAATTTAATTCCGATGCAATTTCTGTGTTTCATCGTCAAAGTGAAGGTCCAAGGAATACAGTAAACCTGAAGTGAAGCATCGGAATCTAAAACTGCTGACGCAGGAATGTCACAAAACTTAGGCAGTAAGAAGACTCAGTCATCTTGTACTTTAGCCGGCTTGTGCCTTTTCAATTTATTTCTGATGCAATTTCTATGTTTCATCGTCAAAGTGAAGGCCCAAGTGATACTGAGAACCTGAAGTAAAGCATCGGAATCTAATACTGGTCTCACAGGAAAGGCTCAAAACATAGACGGTAAGAAGACTCAGTCCTCTTCTACTTAAGTCTGCATTGTGTCTTTTCTGTGTTTCATCGTAGAAGTGAAGGTCCAAGGGATACAGTAAACCTGAAGTGAAACATCGGAATCTAACACTGGTGATACAGGAAAGGACAAAACATAGATGGTAAGAAGACTCAGTCTCTTTGAACTTAAGTCGGTATTGTGCCTTACGTATTTAATTCCGAAGCAATTTTTGTGTTTCATCGTCAAAGTGAAGGTCCAAGGGATACAGTAAACCTGCAGTTGTGCATCCGAATCTAAAACTTGTGACTCAGGAAAAGCTCAAAATATAGACGGTAAGAAGACTCAGTGTTCTTGTACTTAGGTCGGCATTATGCCTTTTGTATTTAATTCCGATGCAATTTTTGTGCTTCATCGTCAATGTAAAGGTCCAAGGGATACAGTAAACCGGAAGTGAAGCATCGGAATCTAAAACTGGTCTCACAGTCAAGGCTCAAATCATAGACAGTAAGAAGACTCAAGTCGTCTTGAACTTAAGTCTGCATTGTGCCTTTTGTATTTAATTCCGATGCAAGTTTTGTGTTTTATCTTAAAAGTGAAGCTCCAAGGGATTCAGTAAACCTGAAGTGACGCATCGGAATATAAAACTGGTGACACAGGAAAGGCTCAAAACATAGACAGTAAGAAGACTCAGTCTTCTTGTACTTAAGTCGGCATTGTGGCTGTTGTGTTTAATTCCGATGCAAATTTTGTGTTTCAACGTAGAAGTGAAGGTCCAGGGGATACAGTAAACCTGAAGTGAAGCATCGGAATCTAACACTGGCGACACAGGAAAGGACAAAACATAGATGGTAAGAAGACTCAGAATTTTGGTACTTAAGTTGGCATTGTGCCTTATGTATTTAATTCCAAAGCAATTTCTGTGTATCATCGTCAAAGTGAAGTTCCAAGGGATACAGTAAACCTGCAGTTGTGCATCCTAATCTAAAACCTGTGACACAACAAAAGGCTCAAAATATAGACAGTAAGAAGACTCAGTGTTCTTGTACTTAGGTCGGCATTATGCCTTTTGTATTTAATTCCGATGCAATTTTTGTGCTTCATCGTCAATGTAAAGGTCCAAGGGATACAGTAAACCGGAAGTGAAGCATCGGAATCTAAAACTGGTCTCACAGTAAAGGCTCAAAACATAGACAGTAAGAAGACTCAGTCGCCTTGTACTTTAGCCGGCTTGTGCCTTTTCAATTTATTTCTGATGCAATTTCTATGTTTCATCGTAAAGTGAAGGCCCAAGTGATACTGAGAACCTGAAGTAAAGCATCGGAATCTAAAACTGGTCTCACAGGAAAGGCTCAAAACATAGACGGTAAGAAGACTCAGTCCTCTTGTACTTAAGTCTGCATTGTGTCTTTTCTGTGTTTCATCGTAGACGTGAAGGTCCAAGGGATGCAGTAAACCTGAAGTGAAGCATCGGAATCTAACACTGGTGACACAGGAAAGGAAAAAACATAGATGGTTAGAAGACTCAGTCTCTTTGAACTTAAGTCGGTATTGTGCCTTACGTATTTAATTCCGAAGCAATTTTTGTGTTTCATCGTCAAAGTGAAGGTCCAAGGGATACAGTAAACCTGCAGTTGTGCATCCGAATCTAAAACTTGTGACACAGGAAAAGCTCAAAATATAGACGGTAAGAAGACTCAGTGTTCTTGTACTTAGGTCGGCAGTATGCCTTTTGTATTTAATTCCGATGCAATTTTTGTGCTTCATCGTCAATGTAAAGGTCCAAGGGTTACAGTAAACCGGAAGTGAAGCATCTGAATCTAAAACTGGTCTCACAGGAAAGGCTCAAAACATAGACAGTAAGAAGACTCAGTCAACTTGTACTAAAGACGACATTGTGCCATTTGTATTTAAGTCCGATGCAATTTCTATGTTTCATCGTGAAGTGGAAGTCCATGGGATACAGTAAACCTGAAGTGAAGCTTCGGAAATTAAAACTGGTGACTCAGGAAAGGCTCAAATCATAGACAAAAAGAAGGCTCAGTCTGCTTGTACTTAAGTCAGCATTATGCCTATTGTTTTGAATTCCGATGCAATTTCTATGTTTCATCGTGAAAGTGGAAGTCCGTGGGATACAGTAAACCGGAAGTGAAGCATCAGAATCCAAAACTGGTCTCACAGGAAAAGCTCAAAACATAGAGAGTGAGATGACTCAGTCTTCTTGTACTTAAATCGGCATTTTGCCTTTTGAATTTAATTCCGATGCAATTTCTGTGTTTCATCGTCAAAGTGAAGGTCCAAGGGATACAGTAAACCTGAAGTGAAACATGGGAATCTAAAACTCGTGACACAGGAAAGGCACAAAACATAGACAGAAAGAAGACCCAGTCTTCTTGTACTTTAGTCGGCATTGTGCCTTTGGTATTTAATTCCGATGCAAGTTTTGTGTTTCATCTTAAAAGTGAAGGTCCAAGGGATACAGTAAACATGAGGTGAAGCATCGGAATCTAAAACTGGTGACACAGGAATGGCTCAAAACATTGACGGTAAGAAGACTCAGTCCTCTTATACTTAAGTCGGCATTGTGCATTTTGAATTTAATTCCGATGCAATTTCTACGTTTCATCGTCAAACTGAAGGTCCAAAGGTACAGTAAACCTGAAGTGAAGCTCGGAATCTGAAGCTGGTGACTCAAGAAAGGCTCAAAGCATAGACAGTAAGAAGACTAATTTTTCGTCTGTCGCATTGTGCCTTTTATATTTAATTCCGATGCAATTTTAGTGTTTAATCGTCAACGTGAAGGTCAAACGAATACTGTAAACCTGAAGTGAAGCATCGGAATCTAAAACTGGTGACACAGGAAAGGCCCAAAACATAGACAATAAAAAGACTCAGTCTTCTTGTACTTTAGTCGGCATTGTGCCTTTTGAATTTAATTCCGGTGCAATTTCTAAGTTTCATCGTCAATGTGAAGGTACAAGGGATACAGTAAACCTGAAGTGAAGCATCGGAATCTAAAACTGCTCTCACAGGAAAGGCTCAAAACCTAGATGGTAAGAACAATCAGTCTTCTTGTACTTAAGTCGGTATTGTGCATTTTGTATTTTATTCCGATGCAATTTCTGTGTTTCATCGTCATAGTGAAGGTCCAAGGTTTACAGTAAACCAGACGTGATACATCGGAATCTGAAACTGATGACACAGGAAAGGCTCAAAACATAGACGGTAAGAAGACTCAGTCTTCTTGTACTTATGTCGGCATTGTCCCTTATGTATTTAATTCCGAAGCAATTTCTGTGCTTCATAGTCAAAGTGAAAGTCCGAGTTATACAGTAAACATCAAGTGAAGCATCGGAATCTAATACTGGTGACACAGGAAAGGCACAAATCATAGACAGTTAGAAGACTCAGTCCACTTGTACTTAAGTCAGCATTGTGCCTTTAGTATTTCATTCCGTTCAATTATTGTGTTTCATCGCCAAAGTGAAGGTAGGAGGGATACAGTAAACCTGCAGTTGTGCATCGGAATCTAAAACTGGTGACACAGGAAAGGCTCAAAGTATAGACGGTAAGAAGACTCAGTCTTCTTGTACTTAAGTCGGCATTATGCCTTATGTATTTAATTCCGAAGCAATTTTTGTATTTCATTGTTAAAGTGAATGTCCAAGGGATACAGTAAACCTCAAGTGAAGCATCGGAATCTAATACTGGTGACACAGGAAAGGCTCCATACATAGACAGAAAGAAGACTCAGTCTTCTTGTACTTTAGTCGGCATTGTGCCTTTTGAATTTAATTCCGATGCAATTTCTATGTTTCATCGTCAATGTGAAGGTCCAAGGGACACAGTAAACCTGATGTGAAGCATCGGAATCCAAAACTGGTCTCACAGGAAAGGCTTATAACATAGACGGTAAGAAGACTCAGTCATCTTGCACTTTTGTCGGCATTGTGCCTTTTGAATTTAATTCCGAAGCAATTTCTGTGTTTCATCGTCAAAGTGAAGGTCTAAGGGATACAGTAAACGTCTAGTGAAGCATCTGAATCTAAAACTGGTTATACTGGAAAGGCATAAAAAATAGACAGAAAGAAGACTCAGTCATCTTGTACTTAAGACGGCATTGTGCCATTTGTATTTAATTCCGATGCAATTTCTATGTTTCACCGTCAAAGTGAAGGTCCAAGGGATACAGTAAACCTGAAGTGAAGCATCGGAATCTAAAACTGGTGACACAGGAAAGGACAAAACATAGATGGTAAGAAGACTCAGTCTATTTGTACTTAAGTCGGTATTGTGCCTTATGTGTTTAATTCCGAAGCAATTTTTGTGTTTCAACGTCAAAGTGAAGGTCCAAGAGATACAGTAAACCTGCAGTTGTGCATCCGAATCTAAAACTTGTGACACAGGAAAGGCTCAAAACATAGCTGGTAAGAAGACTCAGTCTTCATGCATTTAAGTCGGTATTGTGCCTTATGTATTTAATTCCGATGCAATTTTTGTGTTTCATCGTCATAGTGAAGGTCCAAGGGAATCAGTATTCCTGCAGTTGTGCATCGGAATCTATTACTGGTGACACATAAAGGCTCAAAACATAAACGGTAACAAGACTCAGTGTTCTTGTACTTAAATCGGCATTGTGCATTTTGTATTTAATTCCGATGCAATTCTTGTATTTCGTCGTCAATGTGAAGGTCCAAGAGATACAGTAAACCGGAAGTGAAGCATCGAAATCTAAAACTGGTCTCATAGGAAAGGATCAAATCATAGAGAGTAAGAAGACTCAGTGTTCTTGTACTTAATTCGGCATTGTGTATTTTGTATTTATTTCCGACGCAATTTTTGTGTTTCACCGTAAATGTGAAGATCCAAGGGATACAGTAAACCGAAAGTGAAGCATCAGAATATAAAACTGGTCTCACATAAAGGCTGAAAACATAGACGGTAAGAAGTCTCAGTCTACTTGTACTTAAGTCGGTATAGCGCCTTATGTATTTAATTCCGAAGCAGTTTTTGTGTATCATCGTCAAAGTGAAGGTCCAAGGGATACAGTAAACCTGCAGTTGTGAATCGGAATCTAAAACTGGTGACACAGGAAAGGCTCAAAACATAGACGGTAAGAAGACCCAGTCTTCTTTTACTTAAGTCGGCATTGTGCCTTTTGTATTTAATTCCGATGCAATTTTTGTGTTCCATCGTCAAAGTGAAGGTCCAAGGAATATAGTAAATCTGAAGAGAAACATCGGAATCTAAATCTGCTGACACTGGATTGGCACAAAGCATAGACAGTAAGAAGACTCAGTCATCTTGTACTTAAGTCGGCATTGTGCCTTTTGTACTTAATTCCGATGCAATTTCTATTCTTCATCGTCAAAGTGATGGTTCAAGGGATACAGTAAACCTGAAGTGAAGCATCGGAATGTAAAACTGTTAGCACAGGAAAGGCTCAAAACGTAGACAGTAAGAAGACTCAGTGTTCTTGTACTTTAGTCCCCATTGTGCCTTTTGAATTTAATTCCGATGCAATTTCTATGTTTTATCGTCAAAGTGAAGGACCAAGGGATACAGTAAACCAGCAGTTGTGCATCGGAATCTGATACTGGTGACACATAATGGCTCAAAACATAGACGGTAGGAAGACTCAGTGTTCTTGTACTTAAGTCGGCATTGTGCCTTTTGTATTTAAATCCGATGCAATTTTTGTATTTCATCGTCAAAGTGAAGGTCCAAGGGATACAGTAAACCTGAAGTGAAGCATCGGATTCTAAAACTGGTGACACAGGAAAGACACAAAATTTAGACAGTAAGAAGACTCAGTCATCTTGTACTTAAGACGGCATTGTGCCTTTTGTATTTAATTGCGATGCAATTTCTATGTTTCATCGTCAAAGTGAAGGTCCAAGGGATACAGTAAACCTGAAGTGTAGCATCGGAATCTAAATCTGGTCTCACAGGAAAGGCTCAAAACATTGACGGTAAGAAGACTCAGTCTTCTTTTACTTAAGTCGGCATTGTGCCTTTTGTATTTAATTCCGATGCAATATTTGTGTTTGATCGTCAAAGTGAAGGTCCAAGTGATACAGTAAACCAGATGTGAAACATCGGAATCTCAAACTGGTGACACAGGAGAGGGTAAAATCATAGATGGTAAGAAGACTCAGTCTTCTTGTACTTAAGTCGGAATGAAGCCTTTCGTATTTAATTCCTATGCAATTTCTGTGTTTCATCTCAAAGTGAAGGTCCAAGGGATACAGTAAACCTGAAGTGAAGCATCGGAATCTAAAACTGGTCTCACAGGAAAGGTTCAAAAGATTGACGGTAAGAAGACTCAGTCTTCTTGTACCTAAGTCGGCATTGTGCCTTTTGTATTTAATTCCGAAGCAATTTTTGTGTTTCATCGTCAATGTGAAGGACCAGTGATACAGTAAACCTGAAGTGAAGCAAAGGAAACAAAAACCGGTGACACAGGAGTGTCTCAAAACATAGACAGAAAGAAAACTCAGTCTCCTTGTACTTCAGCCGACATTGTGAATTTTGAATTTAATTCTGACGAAATTCCTATGTTTCATCGTCAAAGTGAAGGTCCACGGGATACAGTAAAACAGACGTGAAACATCGGAATCTGAAACTGGTGTCAAAGGAGAGGCTCACATCATAGACGGTAAGAAGACTCAGTCTTCTTGTACTTAAGTCGGCATTGTGCCTTTTGTATTTAATTCCAATGCAATTTCTGTGTTTCATCGTAAATGTGAAGGTCCAAGGGATACAGTAACCCTGAAGTGAAGCATCGGAATCTAAAACTGGTGACACAGGAAAGTCTCAAAACATAGACAGTAAGAAGGCTCAGTCATCTTGTACTTTAGCCCGTATGGTGCCTTTTGTACTTACTACCGATGCAATTTTTGTGTTTCATCGTCAATGTGAAGGTCCAGTGAGACAGTGAACCTCAAGTGAAGCATCGGAATCTAAAACTGCTCTCACAGGAGAGGCTCAAATCATGGGAGGTAAGATGACTCAATCTGCTTGTACTTAAGTCAGCATTTTGCCTATTGTATTTACTTCCGATGCAATTTTTGTGTTTCATCGTCAAAATGAAGGTCCAAGGGATACAGTAAACCTGAAGTGAAGCATCGGAATCTAAAACTGGTCTCACAGGAAAGGCTCAAAACATAGCCGGTAAGAAGACTCAGTCTTCTTGTACGAAAGTCGGTAATGGGCCTTTTGTATTTAATTCCGATGTAATTTCTACGTTTCTTCGTCAAAGTGAAGGTCCAAGGGATACAGTAAACCTGAATTCAAGCATCGGAATCTAAAACTGGTCTCACAGGAAAGGTTCAAAACATTGACGGTAAGAAGACTCAGTCTTCTTGTCATTAAGTCGGCATTGTGTCTTTTGTATTTAATTCCGATGCAATTTTTGTGTTTCATCGTCAAAGTGAAGGTCCAAGGGACACAGTAAAATAGACGTGAAACATCGGAATCTTAAACTGGTGACACAGGAGATGCTCACAACATAGACGGTAAGAAGACTCAGTCTTCTTGTACTTAAATCTGCCTTGTGCATTTTGTATTTAATTCCGATGTTTTTTTGTGTTTCATCGTCAATGTGAAGGTCCAAGGGATACAGTAAACCGGAAGTGAAGCATCAGAAAATAAAACTGGTCTCACAGAAAAAGCTCAGAACATAGACGGTAAGAAGACTCAGTCTTCTTGTACTTAAGTCGGTATTATGCCTTTTGTATTTAATTCCAATGCAATTTCTGTGTTTCATCGTAAAAGTGAAGGTCCTAAGGTTACAGTAAACATGAGGTGAAGCATCCGAATCTAAAACTGTTGACACAGGAAAGGCTAAAAACATAGACAGTAAGAAGACTCAGTCCTCTTGTACTTAAGTCGGCATTGTGCCTTTTGTATTTAATTCCGATGCAATTTCTATTCTTCATCGTCAAAGTGATCGTTCAAGGAATACAGTAAACCTGAAGGGAAGCATCGGAATGTAAAACTGTTGGCACAGGAAAGGCTCAAAACGTAGACAGTAAGAAGACTCAGTGTTCTTGTACTTTAGTCCCCATTGTGCCTTTTGTATTTATTCCGATGCAATTTCTATGTTTTATCGTCAAAGTGAAGGACCAAGGGATACAGTAAACCAGCAGTTGTGCATCGGAATCTGATACTGGTGACACATAATGGCTCAAAACGTAGACGGTAAGAAGACTCAGTGTTCTTGTACTTAAGTCGGCATTGTGCCTTTTGTATTTAAATCCGATGCAATTTTTGTACTTCATCGTCAAAGTGAAGGTCCAAGGGATCCAGTAAACCTGAAGTGAAGCATCGGAATCTAAAACTGGTGACACAGGAAAGACACAAAATTTAGACAGTAAGAAGACTCAGTCATCTTGTACTTAAGACGGCATTGTGCCTTTGGTATTTAATTGCGATGCAATTTCTATGTTTCATCGTCAAAGTGAAGGTCCAAGGGATACAGTAAACCTGAAGTGAAGCATCGGAATCTAAATCTGGTCTCACAGGAAAGGTTCAAAAGATTGACGGTAAGAAGACTCAGTCTTCTTGTACTTAAGACGGCATTGTGCCTTTTGTATTTAATTCCGAAGCAATTTTTGTGTTTCATCGTCAATGTGAAGGTCCAGTGATACAGTAAACCTGAAGTGAAGCAATGGAAACAAAAACTGGTGACACAGGAGTGTCTCAAAACATAGACAGAAAGAAAACTCAGTCTTCTTGTACTTCAGCCGACATTGTGCCTTTTGAATTTAATTCTGATGAAATTCCTATGTTTCATCGTCAAAGTGAAGGTCCACGGGATACAGTAAAACAGACGTGAAACATCGGAATCTGAAACTGGTGTCAAAGGAGAGGCTCACATCATAGACGGTAAGAAGACTCAGTCTTCTTGTACTTAAGTCAGGATTTTGCCTATTGTATTTACTTCCGATGCAATTTTTGTGTTTCATCGTCAAAATGAAGGTCCAAGGGATACAGTAAACCAGAAGTGAAGCATCGGAATCTAAAACTGGTCTCACCGGAAAGGCTCAAAACATAGCCGGTAAGAAGACTCAGTCTTCTTGTACTAAAGTCGGTAATGGGCCTTTTGTATTTAATTCAGATGCAATTTCTATGTTTCATCGTCAAAGTGAAGGTCTAAGGGATACAGTAAACCTGAAGTCAAGCATCGGAATCTATAACTGGTCTCACAGGAAAGGTTCAAAACATTGGCGGTAAGAAGACTCAGTCTTCTTGTCATTAAGTCGGCATTGTGCCTTTTGTATTTAATTCCGATGCAATTTTTGTGTTTCATCGACAAAGTGAAGGTCCAAGGGACACAGTAAAATAGACGTGAAACATCGGAATCTTAAACTGGTGACACAGGAGATGCTCACAACATAGACGGTAAGAAGACTCTGTGTTCTTGTACTTAAGTCTGAATTGTGCATTTTGTATTTAATTCAGATGTTTTTTTGTGTTTCATCGTCAATGTGAAGGTCCAAGGGATACAGTAAACCGGAAGTGAAGCATCAGAAAATAAAACTGGTCTCACAGAAAAAGCTCAGAACATAGACGGTAAGAAGACTCAGTCTTCTTGTACTTAAGTCGGCATTCTGCCTTTTGTATTTAGTTCCGAAGCAATTTCTGTGATTCAACGTCAAAGTGATGGTCCAAGGGATACAGTAAACCTGAAGAGAAACATCGGCATCTAAAACTGGTGACACAGGAAAGGCTCAAAACATATACAGAAAGAAGACCCAGTCTTCTTGTACTTTAGTCGGCATTATGCCTTTTGTATTTAATTCCATTGCAATTTCTGTGTTTCATCGTAAAAGTAAAGGTCCAAGGGATACAGTAAACCAGAAGTGAAGCATCGGAATCTAAAACTGGTGACACAGGAAAGGCACAAAACATAGACAGTAAGAATACTCAGTCCTCTTGTACTTAAGACGGCATTGTGCCTTTTGTATTTAATTCCAATGCAATTTCTATGTTTCGTCTCAAAGTGAAGGTCCAAGGGATACAGTAAACCTGAAGTGAAGCATCGGAATCTAAAACTTCTCTCACAGGAAAGGTCCAAAACATTGACGGTAAGAAGACTCAGTCTTCTTGTACTTAAGTCGGTATTGTGCATTTTGTATTTAATTTCCATGCAATTTTTGTGTTTCATCGTCAATGTGAAGGTCAAGTGATACAGTAAACCTGAAGTAAAGCAAAGGAAACTAAAACTGGTGACACAGGAGTGTCTCAAAACAGAGACAGAAAGAAAACTCAGTCTTCTTGTACTTCAGTCGACATTGTGCCTTTTGAATTTAATTCTGATGAATTTCCTATGTTTCATCGTCAAAGTGAAGGTCCACGGGATACAGTAAAACAGACGTAAACATCGGAATCTGAAACTGGAGTCCAAGGAGAGGCTCAAATCATAGACGGTAAGAAGACTCTGTCTTCTTGTACTTAGGTCGGCATTCTGCCTTTTGTATCTAATTCCGAAGCAATTTCTGTGATTCATCGTCAAAGTGATGGCCCAAGGGATACAGTAAACCTGAAGAGAAGCATCGGCATCTAAAACTGGTGACACAGGAAAGGCTCAAAACATAGACAGAAAGAAGACCCAGTCTTCTTTTACTTTAGTCGGCATTGTGCCTTTTGTATTTAATTCCAATGCAATTTCTATGTTTCATCTCAAAGTGAAGGTCCAAGGGACACAGTAAACCTGATGTGAAGCATCGGAATCTAAAACTGGTCTCACAGGAAAGGTTCAAAAGATTGACGCTAAGAAGACTCAGTCTTCTTGTACTTAAGTCGGCATTGTGCCTTTTGTATTTAATTCCGATGCAATTTTTGTGTCTCATCGTCAATGTGAAGGTCCAATGATACAGTAAACCTGAAGTGAAGCAAAGGAAACTGAAACTGGTGACACAGGGGAGTCTCAAAACATAGACAGAAAGAAAACTCAGTCTTCTTGAACTTCAGTCGACATTGTGCCTTTTGAATTTTATTCTGATGAAATTACTATCTTTCATCGTCAAAGTGAAGGTCCACGGGATACAGTAAACCTGAAGTGAAGCATCGGCATCTAAAACTGGTGACACAGGAAAGACACAAAATTTAGACAGTAAGAAGACTCAGTCATCTTGCACTTAAGACGGCATTGTGCCTTTTGTATTTAATTGCGATGCAATTTCTATGTTTCATCGTCAAAGTGAAGGTCCAAGGGATACAGTATACCTGAAGTGAAGCATCGGAATCTAAAACTGTTGTCACAGGCAAGGTTCAAATCATTGACGGTAAGAAGACTCAGTGTTCTTGTACTTAAATCGGCATTGTGCATTTTGTATTTATTTCCGACGCAATTTTTGTGTTTCATCGTCAAAATGAAGATCCAAGGGATACAGTAAACCGGAGGTGAAGCATCAGAAAATAAAACTCGTGTCACAGGAAAGGCTCCAAACAGAGACGGTAAGAAGACTCAGTCTTCTTGTACTTAGGTCGGCATTGTGCCTTTTGTATTTAATTCCAATGCAATTTCTATGTTTCATCTCAAAGTGAAGGTCCAAGGGACACAGTAAACCTGATGTGAAGCATCGGAATCTAAAACTGGTCTCACAGGAAAGGTTCAAAAGATTGACGCTAAGAAGACTCAGTCTTCTTGTACTTAAGTCGGCATTGTGCCTTTTGTATTTAATTCCGATGCAATTTTTGTGTCTCATCGTCAATGTGAAGGTCCAATGATACAGTAAACCTGAAGTGAAGCAAAGGAAACTGAAACTTGTGACACAGGAGAGTCTCAAAACATAGACAGAAAGAAAACTCAGTCTTCTTGAACTTCAGTCGACATTGTGCCTTTTGAATTTAATTCTGAAGAAATTACTATCTTTCATCGTCAAAGTGATGGTGCAAGGGATACAGTAAACCTGAAGAGAAGAATCGGCATTTAAAACTGGTGACACAGGAAAGGCTCAAAACATAGACACAAAGAAGACCCAGTCCTCTTGTACTTTAGTCGACATTATGCCTTTTGTATTTAATTCCAATGCAATTTCTGTGTTTCATCGTAAAAGTGAAGGTCCAAGGGATACAGTAAACCAGAAGTGATCCATCGGAATCTAAAACTGGTGACACAAGAAAGGCACAAAACATAGACAGTAAGAAGACTCAGTCATCTTGTACTTAAGACGGCATTGTGCCTTTTGCATTTAATTCCAATGCAATTTCTATGTTTCATCTCAAAGTGAATGTCCAAGGGATACAATAAACCTGAAGTGATCCATCGGAATCTAAAACTGGTGACACAAGAAAGGCACAAATCATAGACAGTAAGAAGACTCAGTCATCTTGTACTTAAGTCGGCATTGTGCCTTTTGTATTTAATTCCGATGCAATTTTTGTGTTTCATCGTCAATGTGAAGCTCCAGTGATACAGTAAACCTGACGTGACGCAAAGGAAACTAAAACTGGTGACACAGGAGAGTCTCAAAACATAGACAGAAAGAAAACTCAGTCTTCTTGTACTTCAGTCGACATTGTGCCTTTTGAATTTAATTCTGATGAAATTACTATCTTTCATCGTCAAAATGAAGGTCCACGGGATACAGTAAACCTGAAGTGAAGCATCGGAATCTAAAACTGATCTCACAGGAAAGGCTCAAATCGTAGATGGTAAAAAGACTCAGTCTACTTGTACTTAATTCGGCATTGTGCATTTTGTATCTAATTCCGACGCAATTTTTGTGTTTCATCGTCAAAGTGAAGATCCAAGGGATACAGTAAACCGGAAGTGAAGCATCAGAATATATAACTGGTCTCACAGGAAAGGCTCAAAACATAGGCGGTAAGAAGACTCAGTCTTCTTGTATTTAAGTCGGTATTGGGCCTTATTAATTGAATTCCGAAGACACTTTTGGTTTTCATCTTCAAAGTGAAGGTCCAAGGGATACAGTAAACCAGCAGTTGTGCATCGGAATCTAATACTGGTGACACATAATGGCTCAAAACATAGACGATAAGAAGACTCAGTGTTTTTGTACTTAAGTCGGCATTGTGCCTTTTGTATTTAGTTCCGATGCAATTTTTGTATTTCATCGTCAAAGTGAAGGTCCAAGGGATACAGTAAACCTGAAGTGGAGCATCGGAATCTAAAACTGGTGACACAGGAAAGGCACAAAACTTAGCAGGAAGAAGACTAAGTCATCTTGTACTTAAGACGGCATTGTGCCTTCTGTATTCAATTCCGATGTAATTTCTATGTTTCATCGTCAAAGTGTAGGTCCAAGGGATACAGTAAACCTGAAGTGAAGCATCGGTATCTAAAACTGGTCTCACAGGAATGTCTCAACTATAGACCGTAAGAAGGCTCAGTCATCTTGTACTTTAGCCGGTATGGTGCCTTTTGTACTTACTACCGATGCAATTTTTGTGTTTCATCGTCAATGTGAAGGTCCAGTGAGACAGTGAACCTCAAGTGAAGCATCGGAATCTAAAACTGGTCTCACAGGAAATGTTCAAATAATTGACGGTAAGATGACTCAGACTTCTTGTACTTAAGTCGGCATTGTGCAATTTGTATTTAATTCCGATGCAATTTTTGTGTTTCATCGTCAAAGTGAAGGTCCAAGGGACTCAGTAAACCAGACGTGAAACATCGGAATCTAAAACTGGTGACACAGGAGATTCTCAAATCATAGACGGTAAGAAGACTCAGTATTCTTGTACTTTAGTCCACATTGTGCATTTGGAATTTAATTCCGATGCAATTTCTATATTTTATCGTCAAAGTGAAGGTGCCATGGATACAGTAAACCTGAAGTGAAGCTTCGGAATCTACAACTGGTTACACAGGGAAGGACAAACCATAGCTGGTATGAAGTCTCAGTCTTATTGTTTTTAAGTCGGTATTGTGCCTTATGATTTTAATTCCGAAGCAATTTTTGTGTTTTATCGTCAAAGTGATGGTCCAAGGGATACAGTAAACCTGCAGTTGTGCATCGGAATCTAATACTGGAGACACATAAAGACTCAAAACGTAGACGGTAAGAAGACTCAGTGTTCTTGTACTTAAGACGGCATTTTGCATTTTGTATTTAATTCCGATGCAAATTTTGTGTTTCATCGTCAATGTGAAATTCCAAGGGATACAGTAAACCGTAAGTGCAGCATCGAAATCTAAAACGTGTCTCACAGGAAAGGCTCAAATCATAGAGAGTAAGATGACTCAGTCTTCTTGTACTTAAATCGGCATTGTGCATTTTGTATTTATTTCCGACGAAATTTTTGTGTTTCATCTTCAAAGTGAAGATCCAAGGGATACAGTAAATCGGTTGTGAAGTATCAGAATATAAATCAGCTCTCACAGGAAAGGCTCAAATCGTCGATGGTAAGAAGACTCAGTCTACTTGAACATACGTCGGCATTGTGCCTTTTATATTTATCTCCGATGCAATTTTTGTGTTTCATCGTCAAAATGAAGGTCCAAGGAATACAGTAAACTTGAAGTGAAGCATCGGAATCTAAAACTGGTGACACAGGAAAGTCTCAGAATATAGACAGTATGAAGGCTCAGTCATCTTGTACCTTAGTCGGCATGGTGCCTTTTGTATTTACTTCCGATGCAATTTTTGTGTTTCATCGTCACAATGGAATTCCAAGGAATACACTAAACCTCAAGTAGAGCATGGGAATCTAAAACTGGTCTCACAGGAAACGCCCAAATCATAGACGGTGAGAAGTCTCAATCTTCTTGTACTTAAGTCGGCATTGTATCTTTTGTATTTAATTCCAATCCAATTTCTGTGTTTCATCGTCAAAGAGAAGGTCCTAGGGATACAGTAAACATGAAGTGAAGCATCGGAATCTAAAACTGGTCTCACAGGAAAGGCTCTAAATATATACGGTAAGAAGACTCAGTCTTCTTGTACTTAAATCGGCATTGTGCCCTTTGTATTCAATTCATATGCAATTTTTGTGTTTCATCGTCAAAGGGAAGGTCCAAGGGATATAGTAAACCTGAAGTGTAGCATCGGAATATACAACTCGTGACACAGGAAAGGCTCAAACCATAGACGGTAAGAAGACTCAGTCTTCTTGCACTTAAGTCGGCATTGTGCCTTTTGTATTTAATTTGGAAGCAATTTATGTGCTTCACCATCAATGTGAAGGCCCAAGGGAAACAGTAAACTTAATATGAAGCATCGGAATCTAATACTGGTGCCACAGGAAAGGATCAAAACATAGACAGTAAGAAGACTCAGACTTCTTGTACTTTAGTCGGAATTGTGCCTTTTGAATTTAATTCCGATGCAATTTCTGAGGTTCATCGTCAAAGAGAAGGTCCTAGGGATACAGTAAACCTGAAGTGAAGCATCGGAATCTAAAACTGGTCTCAAAGAGAAGACTAAAATATAGAGGTGAAGAAGACTCAGACTTTTTGTACTTAAAACGGCATTGTGCCTTTTACATTTAAGCAAGCTTAGTGTTTCAAGGTCAAAGTGAAGGTCCAAGGGATACAGTAAACCTGAAGCATCGGAATCTAAAACTGGTCTCACAGGAAAGGCTCTAAACATAGACGGAAAGAAGACTCAGTCTTCTTGTACTTAAGTCGGCATTGTGCCTTTCGTATTTAATTCCGAAGCAATTTTTGTGTTTCACCGTCAAAGTGAAGGTCCAAGGGATACAGTAAACCTCAGGTGATGCATCGGAATCTAAAACTGGTCTCTCAGGAAAGGCTCTAAACGTCGATGGTAAGAAGACTCAGTCTACTTGTACTTAAATCGGCATTGTGCATTTTGTATTTAATTCCGACGCAATTTTTGTGTTTCATCGTCAAAGTGAAGATCCAAGGGATACAGTAAACCTGAAGTGAAGCAAAGGAAACAAAAACTGGTGACACAGGAAAGTCTGAAGTCATAGACAGAAGCAAGACTCAGTCTTCTTGTACTTAAGTCGGAATTGTGCCTTTTGAATTTAATTCCGATGCAATTTCTGTGTTTCATCGTCAAAGAGAAGGTCCAAGGGATACAGTAAACATGAAGCATCGGAATCTAAAGCTGGTCTCACAGGAAAGGCTCTAAACATGGACGGAAAGAAGACTCAGTCTTCTTGTACTTAAGTCGGCATTGTGCCTTTCGTATTTAATTCCGAAGCAATTTTTGTGTTTCACCGTCAAAGTGAAGGTCCAAGGGATACAGTAAACCGCAGGTGATGCATCGGAATCTAAAACTGGTGTCACAGGAAAGGCTCAAAACGTGGATGGTAAGAAGACTCAGTCTACTTGTACATAAGACGGCATTGTGCCTTTTGTATTTAATTCCGATGCAATTTTTGTGTTTCATCGTCAAAATGAAAGTCCAAGGGATACAGTAAACCTGAATTGAAGCATCGGAATCTAAAACTGGTGTCACAGGATAGGCACAAAACATAGACAGTAAGAAGAATCAGTCATTTTGTACTTAAATCGGCATTGAGCCTTTTGTATTTAATTCCGATGCAAGTTTCGTGTTTCATCTTAAAAGTTGAAACGTCCTCTTTGAACAATTATACAAGACTGTGCTTAAACTGACATACAATAATAATTAGCGCAACGCAATCAGACTTTGAAAACTCCCTACAAAAGAATGGCCCTGACTAACATTAACCTATACCTTTCACAAATCAATTACCTCACAAAAATCTTCATTACTCGAACTACTGCAATACAGCGAGCGCCACTACTGCCAGCTAAATAAAAGATTCAAACTACGGAAGGCACTAACTACTGATAGGCATAGTTAGCAAATGAAAGATTTTAATAGAGAACAAACAATGTGTTTACCTTAATAGTGTTGAAAAACCATAATATACATGTTCATGAGATCCATTTTTACAAATATGAAACCTCCGCCATTTCTCTCCCCACATCCACCACTGCTGGCGGCTCACCTCCAACTGCGCAACCCTACGCACTGTTCACATCCAGCTGCCGCTGCCCAACACTACAATGGCAGACAACAATGCAAACTAGCCACAGACTGCACACAGCACAGCCAGTGATATTCATATAGAGCGCTACGTAACGTTGCCAATACGAAAACTTAAACAGCCTACTTACATAAAGAAAACATAAACAGCCTACTTACATAGCCCCCACGCTCCCAACAAAAAATTTTACAAATTGTATTGGGCAGTGGCCAATAATGATTTGAAAACATTTTTCATAATTACAATAACAAAGAAATCAAATGCACACACTTATTGATACAATGTTGGTCAAGAGCTAAAATTTTCTCACAGTCCATAAAGACAGTCCTGATCTTTCATCACAGTGAAACTGCAGTTTCTTTTCTCAAAGTCTGAGCAGTAAAAGAAAATGCACACGGAGGTAGTGGATTTCCATGCAGTCTTGAACAAGTAGTGTTGTCCTTCCAACGGAAAGACAGTGCTGACTCTTGACATGCTGACAGGTAATGGGCCACAACAGAGCAAACCCACAGCAGAGTCATTCGACGTTTTGAAGAAGATTGGAAGGTAGGTCATCACAGAGCAGACCCACTGTAGTCCTGGTAGAGAGTATGGTATTGGTGGGCCACCAGAGGTGCAGACCCACTGCAGTCCTTGTAGAAATTGTGGACAGGCCCACTGTAGTCCTGGTAGAGATTGTGGTATTGGTAGGCCACCAGAGGTGCAGACCCACTGTAGTCCTTGTAGAAATAATGGTATTGGTGAGTCATCATAGGTGTAGACCCACTGTAGTCCTTGTAGAGACGGTCAGCAGCCATCTGTTGCGACTGTGCAGGTGCACAATCACCATTGAAGAGTCTTGTGGATAATATAGCAAGTCCGTAACCACCACTTGTGCACTCACAAAGTTTTTGGAATTGTCCTTAGAAGTCTTGCAGACATTATAGCAAGTCCATAAACCACCACTTGTACAATCACGAAGTTTTTGGAATTGTCCTTAGAACCAGCAATGCTGTTATCCAGTCCGTTGCTGAATTATTAACACACGTGCAAACACTAACAGTCCCTACTTCTCACATATTGTCCATATACTATGACCAACAGAAACGTCTGCAGTGAAATGTAACTTACAAGTTAATAATATGATGAACTGGTGTGAATTACAAATTTATAACATAAGAATACAATAACGAAGGTACAAAATACATCATTAAAAACATAACAATACAGATAACATTTGTAGTACAGGCTATACAACAGAATAGAAATAAACATATACATCAGTGTTACAGGAATTATGACATGAGTACATACATAAATGATCAGAATAACTTTTGAAACATCAACTTCACACATGAGCATTAAAACAAAACAGAATAAATAATGTCTAAGCATATTTACAAAGTACATAACAGATTATTAATGCAAATTATATTTGAGGAGAACAGTATTCCTCATCATAGTGAATGTAGCTTAATATTAGAAGAAGAAAAAATTCTATGAAACTACACAGAGACAGGAAGAAAACAAATACACAAGGGTACACAAACACATAGTGGGATATTACAAAAGGAATGGACAGGGTTCGTTTTCAGTGTAACATTTGATTAATTGCAGTATTTTGCAAACAAAACTTTCTTTGCTTCTTGGAGATCTCCCTTCATTCATCATTATTCCCAAAAAGTCCTATCTATACCTCCTTCCTGTATTCTATTCATATTTCTTTCAAAATAATTATTTCTCATTGTACAATACTCATTTTGGCCCCAATCTTTTTCATATAACTTCGCAAAGCATTCTTTACCTATTCTCCATAGTCAGTTTCTTATATAGTCTACCCCTCTTAAGCTAACTTAAATCTACTGAGCTCAGATGCTAAACTAAGGGACGAGGCAATGCAGCAGCATAAAACAATTAACGCAAACAGCAATAAAAAAAATGCAGATTTGTGAAGCAAGCAGCATTATAGAAATTAGCAAAGCAATTGCAATATTACAACTAATATAAGGCAATGTGCAGCAAACAAGAAAAATAAATTAGTAGTAAACTGGCTTAACAGCGTAATACAAAGTCAAATTCAGTAACACTATGCCTGGCAAACAGCAGCAGCAAATGCTATAACTTATACCTAAACATGACATAGCTCAAGCAGAAAAAAATATTACAGTAAAAACAACAATGAAGAAAAGGGAAATGTCTATTCACATCTTAATGTCTATGTAATTAAAGTGGTGCACCACAAAAACTAATTCTACAAAAAATTACCAAGTACTCAAAAAGAAAATTATATATGCAGTTACTGTTATTAGTCCCTTCTTATTGTTCTTTCCATTCCAAAAGCTCCTTTTTCGAAGAATGTGGATCATAAAATAATTATTTAATAGATCTGTTGACAGAAAGTGTTCACATTAGCAAATGCATCTAAGTTTATTTTATAAAACTAATGCTGCAACATAGCTGGAAACCAGATATTAATTGAAATAAGCAATTACGCAAACCAAAGCATAAAAATATCATTCAGTAGTCATGTGACATTTCATAAGTTAGTAGAAATTCTCTCAACTCTCGTAGAAAGACGCTTGTCATAATCAGGTGTGCAGATGTAAGTATCTTTCCAAGTAATGAGGGTGTCGCATTTGCAATGTTTTCTCTAAAGGAATGTCAATGGCGAGGATAATGGACTCTTTTTTTTTTCACCTAATGGCTTTCTTTTGTCAGACGACTACCTCTCAGCTGGGCGCCTAAAACGCATTACGTGCAGGTGGTCACTTAACTTTCTTACCGAAATATTTACGACAGCAGTTTCCGCTACAGTGACATTCTCACATAAAAATATTTCACAGGTCAAGAATTTGCGTTACAAATCTGTAGAAACAAAATGCTATTGATATAACAGTGTCCAAAATATTTTCGGCGGCATTGTGATACATTCACACATTTACATACATTTCATAACTCTTAAAGTACGATTCTTGGTTTCCAACAACCTTATTCACAAACCAGAGTCCCTAACCACTACTCATTATTCCTTACCTTATTACACATATACATACTCATATTCATCAACATGTCTTCAATATTTCATCATAATAACTACATAGCATAATCAGATTCCTCATATAACATCAGCTTATTGACCATAAACATACTTCAACAGCATAATACACATCGTTGTCGTAAAAATAACATCATAACACCTCAGTCAAATCTCAAAAACGTCGTATCTTTCTGCATTAATGTCAAAACCTAAAAAAAATTCTCTGCTCATTTCAAGAGTGTCATCTACCTCAAACGTACTTTAAAAATCATGATCTCATACCAAATACATCATTCAAAGCTCTCATAGTATCACAATGGGTCCGAAAAAATATGAACAGTTCACACAGTACAGACAAAATACAATTTTGTAAGTGTGAAGTAATCCAACTCTGTAATTGTGTAAACATGTGTCACTGACGTAATAAAAAAGTTCGTCTCTCTCAGTTAAATGATCAGATAGCTGTGTAATTTATGTGTTAGAGGAATATGGTACTGATGTGTGAAGTTGTATAAGAAAATACCATATTAGCTAGGGCTCCTTGTGCTTGCCAAACACATGGTACACAAAGTAAACGTGTACCCCCCGGAGGATTAATGTAATTATACCCTCACGTGTTACAGATTACAGCAATGGAATGAAATGTATCACGGAAAACTTTCTTTGTAATTCAAAAATCTTTAAAAATAAATGTTTTAAATACAAAATTAATCACTCAAATACGTGTACTGCAGCGCTACATGTGCGTCTTGCTGTAAGATAATCTCTGTGGAAGTGTCGTAGTTATCGTCCTCCAAAAGCTAAGTTCTGCAGAAGTCAATGTACTGACCTCATGATAAACAAAAGTGAAATGCTTTGCGTATAGATATCTTAGTTATTACGCTTATTGCCGTGATGAAGAAAGTACTGTGCTGTAACGTATTGTTGTGCTATGGAAAAGGCTGTCTCATTGTTGCTGTACCACAAAAGTTACTACTAAAACATGTTTTACTTTCCAGAAGAACTCAGAAAAACCGTGCAGATATAAAACAGATACTCCGCAAAAGCAACATTGTAAATTGTCACTCATTAGTAGCGTCGTGATAAAATCGTGTAGCTGTCACATAAACTAATCACTGTGACATCTGGTATCTCACATAAAGTACTTTAAATCCAGAATGTATTTTCAAGTACACCAAAATGTTGCATTAAAATCTCATTAGCAGTACTGGTAAATGTTCTAAGTATGTGAGACTTATAGTCGTTACGTAATCGTGCAACTAACAAGGAAGAATGTATAAATAACAACACTGTGTCGTCTGTTCGCAATAACAATGCATTCGCAATTACTTGTCTAAGTCACCTATTTTCTTGACTGGATAGTTAGTTAGCTTTAAAACATAGTTGCATGTTAACAGTTTGTAAGTGTGACAAAGAGTACTAGTAACGTGAAGTGAAAAATTTTATAGCAAAGACTAAATTAAAAAACAGTTTATCTCTCAATAAACGGTTTTACATGTGAGATGTGGTGTAACCCTTTGCTCTTCTCAGTACGCAGAGTTTCAACTTGAATGCAATTATCATGCGGTATTCATCCGTAAAGAATACTGGAATTTTGCTCAAGGTTAGCGTCAATGTTATTTTTCCCTGAGCCTGCCGACGCACGCGGCAGCCTGCGGTGCGAGTCATTGTCTGTTCCTTTGTTGGCGCGCGTCGTTATTGGGATTTGGAGACCTAACTTCTACAAATTCACCGTGACGAGAATCCCGCCAGTTCCGATGCAGTTCAGGTCTGTCGTTACGATCATATCGTCTGTCGCCATGTCGGTAGATTCCATAGTTTCTTTCTTGTCGGTCATGTGGTGGAGAATTTCCCCTGGAATCGTTATTGCGCGCTGGACCGTTGCGTCTGAAGTTATTCTGTCTCCCAAGATAATAATTATTTTGGTTCCCATATTGTCTGTTTCTCTGATTGTCTCTGTGATAGTCATTACCGCGGAAATGCGATCTTTCTCTGTAACTATTACTCTGCCAGTGGTTGTCATACGGGTGGTGTCTTTTTTGGTCACGATTTACGTTGTAAGAATAGGCTTGTCGTGGCCATTTATTGTTTCTGTTGTCACGGAATTGTGACGGATGTGATAGTTTTCCTGTTTTCGCATCCCGCGACTGTCTGTGTCAACTTCTAATTCTTGTAAGAGTCCCTGAAAGGCTTCAATGTCGTCTTTGCAACGTCCTGCCAAAATAATATGCCGTAAATGTTCAGGTAATTTGATTAAGCAAATGCGGATGAGTTCTGAGGGGCTGTATGGGTTTGACAGGTACTGATTCTTGTGCAACATGTCTTCAAAATATTTGACAAGACTGGAAAATTCAGATTGTTCAAAGTGTTTCATCATCATGATGCTATGTTTTACTCAGACTTGTGTAGCTTGAGACCAATACGCTGAGAGGAAGGCATGGTAAAATTCTCCTTCACTTTGGCAATCGTGAATGACCGATTGCATTCTTACAGCTGGTTCATTCTCTAAGTAGCCACACATAAATTCTATCTGTGCTCTAATGACCAGTTGGGAGGAAAACAATGAGAGAATTGATGGAGCCACGCTTGTGGATGAATGTCGTTGGCAGAATTCTTAAACGTTTTGAATTTACGTGTAGTAATGAACAGCTTATAGTCAAAATCATCATGTCGGCGAGTAGCATATCGGTCATTGTTACGTCGTGTCGGCGGTTCCATCTCAAAATTCGGTGTACCTTGCCAATTTCTTTCATAATTTCCGAAGTGCCCTGTGTTATTATTTTGTGGCTGTTCCGTATTTCTAAGTCCCTCTTCCCGTGTTGGAGCGCGAGTGTCCTCTGAAATATGAAATTTTTGTATTACTTGTGCCAACTGATCTTGTACTTCCCGGATTTCTCTTTTGTACTGTGTATTGATTTGATTTTGATTTTGTTTGAATTTTCTTATTTGTTCATACTCTTCTGTGTCAGTGAAGGCTACGGGTCTTGTGTCATTCAGATCATCATCTACCTTTGTAGATAAGTTAGTGACCTGATCCGAAAGTTCGGCTACTTTCTCCGATAGTGTACTTATTTCCTCCATGTGTCTTTCTGAACCAATTTTCAGAGTATCTACTGTGTCCTTTAAGTTTTCTTGAGTTTTTGAAAGTTGTGTAACCAAATCGGTAGATGCAACTGAGTCAATTTTAGCTTGCAAGGTCTCATAATTTTCATGAACAATAGTTTGCAGTTCTTTTATGGCTGCTTCGTGATTCTGTAATGCATTCTCATGCCGCGAAAAAATAGGTTGGAAATGCTCACAAATTTGTGTTTTTACGTCATTACAGACTTTTTGACATTTCGATTCGATGTTATGTAACTCGGTAGTTAAATCTTCACGTGTTTGTTCAAGTGTGGTGTCTAACTTTTGAAAATTTTGTTCCATTGCGTCTAACTTTTTAAGATTTTGTTCCACTGTGTCTAACTTTTTAAGATTTTGTTCCACTGTGTCTAGCTGTTGCTGTGTTTGTCTATGGTATTGTTCCAATGTGTCTAACTTTTGAAGATTTTGTCCCATTTGTTGCATTAATTGTAATAACAATGCATTAGTGTCTGGAATCTGTTCCTCTACGCTTTTCGGCAGTGCATTTGCACCAGCAACATTCACATTTTGACAAGCAGAAAATGTGTCTTGACTCATTTGAGAAAACGGTGAAGACCCGAAACCTAAGTCTACAGTATTTGCAATATTGTGTTCTGTCATTTCGGATTCCTGAGGCGAGCTGTTGCCGACCGATCGATCGATAATGCTTCCCTGTTCACAACCTGTTTCACTGTCTACACCATTATTTGCCGCCCGCTCCATTTCCCTATGCACAGTTACCAAATTACTATGTTGAACATTAGTTAATTCATTACATGGTGGCGTTAACACACTGCTTTCGTCTTCACTGTCATTTCTCAGTTTACTTTGGAGCCTAGTGTTACGTTTTTCACACGCCATTATTGTCACAATATTTCACACGACAACACAGAAAAACACAATTTGAAGAGCAAAAATAGGGGAATACATTAACATAGCACTGAAAATAATATCTAGTTAATTGCAAGCGCAGCTGCGAAATACTTGGTACAAACCTACATGCATGCCACAACAGTTTTACTGTACAACAATGACAGACTGCAACTACAAAGGGGATTCTCAATACAATTACGCACTAGCAATAAACAAAATCTACACTAATTACACAAACTACAGGAAAAAATCAGAAGATTCCAGTGAGGTATCCTCGGCTAAGGGTCGGCATATGAAACGTCCCCTTTGAACAATTATACAAGACTGTGCTTAAACTGACATACAATATTAATTAGTGAAACGCAATCTGACTTTCAAAAATCCTTACAAAAGAATGGCCCTGACTAACAGTAACCTATACCTTTCACAAATCACTTACCTCACAAAAATCTTCATTACTCGAACTACTGCAATACAGCGAGCGCCACTACTGCCAGCTAAATAAAAGATTCAAACTACGGAAGGCACTAACTACTGATAGGCATAGTTAGCAAATGAAAGATTTTAATAGAGAACAAACAATGTATTTACCTTAATAGTGTTGAAAAACCATACTATACATGTTCATGAGATCCATTTTTACAAATATGAAACCTCCGCCATTTCTCTCCCCACATCCACCACTGCTGGCGGCTCACCTCCAACTGCGCAACGCTACGCGCTGTTCACATCCAGCTGCCGCTGCCCAACACTATAATGGCAGACAACAATGCAAACGAGCCACAGACTGCACACAGCACAGCCAGTGATTTTCATATAGAGAGCTACGTAACGTTGCCAATACGAAAACATAAACAGCCTACTTACATAAAGAAAACATAAACAGCCTACTTACAAAGTGAAGGTCCAACGGATACAGTATACCTGAAGTGATGCATCGGAATCTAAAACTGGTGACACAGGAAAGGCTCAAAACATAGACATTAAGAAGACTCAGTCTTCTTGTACTTAAGTCGGCATTGTGCCTTTCGTACTTAATTCCGAAGCATTTTATGTGTTTCACCGTCAAAGTGAAGGCCCAAGGGATACAGTAAACTTCAAGTGAAGCATCGTAATCTAATACTGGTTCAACAGTAAAGGATCAAAACATAGACAGTAAGGAGACTCAGTCTTCTTGTACTTAAGTCAGCATTATGCCTATTGTTTTTAATTCCGATGCAATTTTTGTGTTTCAATGTCAGAATGAAGCTCCAAGGGATACAGTAAACCGGAATTGAAGCATCGGAATCTAAAAATGGTCTCACAGGAAAGGCTCTAAACATAGACGGTAAGAATAGTCAGTCTTCTTGTAGTTAAGTAGGCATTGTGCCTTTTGCATTTAATTCCGAAGCAATTTTTGTGTTTCACCGTAAAGTGAAGGTCCAAGGGATACAGTAAACCTCAGGTGAAGCATCGGAATCTAATACTGGTGACACAGGAAAGGCTCAAAACATAGACAGTAAGAAGAGTCAGTCTTCTTGTATTTAAGTCGGCATTGTGCATTTTGTATTTAATTCAGATGCAATTTTTGTGTTTCATCGTCAAAGTGAAGATCCAAGGTATACAGTAAACAGGAAGTAAAGCATCGGATTATTAAACTGGTCTCACAGGATAGGCTCAAAGCACGGACGGTCAGAAGACTCAGTCTTCTTGTACTTAAGTAGGCATTGTGACTTTTGTATTTAGTTCCGATGCAATATCGGTGTTACATCGTCAAAGTGAAGGTCCGAAAGATACAGTAAACCTGAAGTGAAGCATCGGAATCTAATACTGGTCTCACAGGAAAGGCTCAAAACATAGACAGAAAGAAGACTCAGTCTTCTTGTACTTCAGTCGGCATTGTGCCTCTTGAATTTAACTCCGATGCAATTTCTATGTTTCATGGTCAAAGTGAAAGTCCAAGCGATACAGTAAACCTGAAGGCAAGCATCGGAAACTAAAACTGGTCTCACAGGAAAGGCTCAAAACATAGTCGATAAGAAGTTTCAGTCTTCTTATACTTAAGTTGGCATTGTGCCTTTTGTATTTAATTCCGTAGCAATTTTTGTGTTTCATTGTCAAAGTGAAGGTACAAGGTATACAGTAAACCAGCAGTTGTGCATCAGAATCTAAATCTGGTGACACAGGAAAGGCTCAAAACATAGATGGTAAGAAGACTCTGTCTTCTTGTATTTAAGTCGGCATTGTGTGTTTTGTATTTAATTCCGATGCAATTTCTGTGTTTCATCGTCAAAGTGAACGTCCAAGGGATACAGTAAACCAGAAGTGAAGCATCGGAATATCAACTGGTGACACACGAAAGGCTCAAAACATAGACAGTAAGAAGACTCAGTCCTCTAGTACTTAAGTCGGCATTGTGCCTTTTGTATTTAATTCCTATGCAATTATTGTGTTTCATCGTCAATGTGAAGGTCCAAGGGATGCAGTAAACCTGAAGTGAAGCATCAGAATATGAAACTGGTCTCAAAGGAAAGGATCAAAACATAGACAGTAAGAAGACTCAGTTTTCTTAAACTTAAGTCGGCATTGTGGTTTTTGTATTTAATTCCGAAGAAATTTATGTATTTTAAGGTTAAAAAGAAGGCCCAAGGGATACAGTAATCTTCAAGTGAAACATCGGAATCTAATACTTGTGCCACAGGAAAGGATCAAATCATAGACAGAAAGAAGACTCAGACATCTTGTACTTAAGAGGGCATTGTGCCTTTTGTATTTATTTCCGATGCAATTTCTATGGTTCAACGTCAAAGTGAAAGTCCATGGGATACAGTAAATCTGCAGCTGTGCATCGGAATCTACAACTGGTGACACAGGAAAGCCTCAAAACATAGACGGTAAGAAGACTCAGTCTTCTTGTACTTAAGTCGGCATTGTGTGTTTTGTATTTAATTCCGATGCAATTTCTGTGTTTCATCGTCAAAGTGAAGGTCCAAGGGATGCAGTAAACCTGAAGTTAAGCATCGGAATCTAAAACTGGTGAGACAGGACTGGCTAAAAAAAAAGACAGTTGGAAACTAAGTCTTCTTGTACTTATGTCGGCATTCTGCTTTTGTACTTAGTTCTGATGCAATTTTTGTGCTGCATCGTCAATGTGAAGGTCCAAGGCCTACAGTAAACCTGAAGTGAAGCATCGGAATCTAAAACTAGTCTCACAGGAAAGGCTCAAAACATAGACGGTAAGAAGACTCGGTCTTCATGTACTTAAGTCGGCATTGTGCTTTTCGTATTTAATTCCAAAGCAATTTTTGTGTTTCATCGACAAAGAGAAGGTCCAAGGGATATAGCAAATGTGAAGTGAAGCATCGGAATCTAAAACTGGTCTCACAGGGATGGCAAAAGTAGAGGGTAAGAAGACTCAGACCTCTGGTACTTAAGTCGGCATTGTGCCTTCTGTATTTAATTATGATGAAATTTTTTGTGTTGCATTTTCAATTTGAAGGTCCAAGGGATACAGTAATGCTGCAGTTGTGTATCGGAATCTAAAACTGGTGACACAGAAAAAGGCTCAAAACATAGGCAGTAAGAAGACTCAGTCTTCTTGTATTTTAGTCGGCAATGTGTGTTGTATTTAAATCCGATGCAATTTCTGTGTTTCATCGTCAAAGTGAAGGTGCATGAGATACAATTAACCGGAGGTGAATCATCGGTTTCTAAAACTAGTCTCACAGGAAAGGCTCAAAACATAGACGGTAAGAAGACTCAGTCTTCTTGTACTTAAGTCGGCATAGAGCCTTTTATACTTAATAAAGATGCAATTTTTGAGTTTCATCGTCAAAGTGAAGGTCCAATGGATACAGTAAACCTGAAGCAACGGAATCTAAAACTGGTCTCACAGGAAAGGCTCAGAACATTGACGGTAAGTGGATTCAATCTTCTTGTACTTAAAACGGCATTGTGCCTTATTTATTTAATTCCGATGCCTATTTTGAGCTTCATCGTCAAAGTGAAGGTACAAAGGATACAGTAAACCTGAATTTAAGCATCGGAATCTAAAACTGGTGACACTGTCAGGGTTCGAAGCATTGACCTTAAGAAGACTGAGTCTTCTTGTACTTATGTCGGCATTGTGCATTTTTGTATTTAATTTCGATGCAATTTTGGTGTTACATCGTCAAAGTGAAGGTCCAAGCGATACAGCGAACCTGAAGTGATGCATCGGAATCTAAAACTGGTCTCACAGGGAAGGCTCTAAAAAAAAGGCAGTAAGAAAACTCAGTCTTCTTGTACTTATGCTGGCATTGTGCCTTTCTGTATTTATTCCGATGGAATTTTGGTGTTTCAACGTCAATGTGAAGGTCCAAGGGATACAGCAAACCTGAAGTGAAGCGTCGTAATATAAAACTGCTCTCACACGAACGGCTCAAATCATAGACGGTAAGAAGTCTCAATCTGCTTGTACTTAAGTCGGCATTGTGCCTATTGTATTTAATTCCGATGCAATTTTTGTGTTTCATCGTCAAAGTGAAGGTCCAAGGGACACAGTAAACCTGAAGCATCGGAATCTAAAACTGGTCTCACAGGAAAGGCTCAAAACATAGACGATAGGAAGATTCAGTCTTCTTGTACTTAGGTCGGCATTGTGCCTTTTCTATTTAATTCAGATTAAATTTTTGTGTTTCATCGTGAAAGAGAAGGTCCAAGGGATACAGTTATCCTGAAGTGAAGCATCGGAATCTAAAACTGGTGACACAGGAAAGCCTCAAAACATAGGCAGGAAGAAGACTCAGTCTTCTTGTACTTAGGTCGGCATTTTGACTTTTGTATTTAATTACGATGCAATTTCTGTGTTTCATCGTCAAAGTGAAGGTAAAAATGATACAGTAAACCTGAAGTGAAGCATCGGAATCTAAAACTGGTGACACAGGAAAGCCTCAAAACATAGGCAGGAAGAAGACTCAGTCTTCTTATGCTTAAGTCGGCATTGTACCTTTCGACTTTAATTCCGAAGCGATTTTTGTGTTTCATCGTGAAAGTGAAGTTCCAAGGGATACAGTAAACCTGCAGTTGTGCATCGGAATCTAAAACTGGTGGCACAGGATAGGCTCAAAAAATAGACGCTAAGTTGACTCAGACTTCTTGCATTTATGTCGGCATTGTGTGTTTTGTATTTAATTCCGATGCAATTTCTGTGTTTCATCGTCAATGTGAAGGTCAAAGTGATACAGTTAACTTGAAGTAAGGCAATGGAATCTAAAACTAGTGACACAGGAAAGGCTCAAAGCATAGAGAGGAAGAAGACTCAGTCTTCTACTACTTATGTCGGCATTGTCCCTTTGGAATTTAATTCCGATGCAATTTTTGTGTTTCATCGTCGATACGAAGGTCCAAGGGATACAGTAAAGTTGAAATGAAGCATCGGAATCTAAAACTGCTCTCACACGAAAGGCTCAAAACATACACGGTAAGAAGAAACAATCTGCTTGTACTTAAGTCATCATTGTGCCAATTGTGTTTAATTCCGATGCTATCTTTGTGTTTCATCGTCAAAGTGAAGGTCCAAGGGATATAGTAAACCAGACGTGAAACATCGGAATCTAAAATTGGTGACAAAGGAAAGGCTCAAGACATTGACGGTAAGAAGACTCATTCTTCTTCTACTTAAGTCGGCATTTTGCCTTTTGTATTTCATTCAGATGCAATTTTTGTGTTTCATCGACAAAGTGAAGGTCCAAGGGATACGGTCAACCTGAAGTGAAGTATCGGAATCTAAATCTGGTCTCACAGGAAAGGCTGAAAACATAGACGGTAAGAAGACTCAGCCTTGTTGTCGGTAATGTGACTTATGTATTTAATTCCGATGCAATTTTTGTGTTTCATCGTCAAAGTGAAGGTCCAAGGGATACAGTAAACCTGAAGTGAAGCATCGGAAACTAAAACCGGTCTCACAGGAAAGGCTCAAAACATAGGCGACAAGAGACTCGGTCTTCTTGTGCTTATGTCGGACTTGTGCGTTTCGTATTTAATTCCGATGCAATTTCTGTGTTTCATCGTTAAAGTGAAGGTCCAAGGGATACAGTAATCCTGAAGGGAAGCATCGGAATCTAAAACTGGACTCACAGGGAAGGCTCAAAACGTAGACGGTAAGAAGACTCAGTCTTCTTGTACTTAAGTCAGCATTGTGCCTTCGTTATTTAATTCCGATGCAATTTTTGTGTCTTATCGTCAAAGTGAAGGTCCAAGGGATACAGTAAACCAGACGTGAATCATCGGAATCTAAAACTGGTGACACAGGAAAGGACCAAATGCATAGACGGTAAGAAGACTCTGTCTTCTTGTACTTAAGTCGGCATTGTGCCTTTTGTATTTAATTCCGAAGCAATTTTTGTGTTTCATCGTCAAAGTGAAGGTCCAAGGGATACAGTAAACCAGACGTACAACATCGGGATCTAAAACTGGTGACACAGGAAAGGCTCAAAAGCATAGACGGTAAGAATACTCAGTCTTCTTGTACTTAAGCCGGCATTGTGCCCTTTGTATTTAATTCCGGTGCAATTTTTGTGTTTCATCGTCAAGCTGAAGGTCCAAGGGATACAGAAAACCCGAAGTGAAGCATCTGAATCTAAAACTGGTGACTCAGGAAATGCTCAAAACATAGACAGAAAGAAGACTCAGTCATCTTGTACTTTAGTCGGCATTGTGCCTTTTGAATTTAATTCCGATGCAATTTCTAAGTTTCATCGTCAAAGTGAAGGTCCAACGGATTCAGTAAACCTGAAGTGATGCATGGGAATCTAAAACTGGTCCACAGGAAAAGCTCAAAACATTGACGGTATGAAGACTCATTCTTCTTGTACTTAAGTCGGCATTGTGCCTTTTATATTTCATTCCGATGCAATTTTTGTGTTTCATCGACAAAGTGAAGGTCCAATAGATACAGTAAAACTGAAGTGAAGCATCAGAATCTAAAGCTGGTCTCACAGGAAAGGCTCAAACATAAACGGTAAGAAAACTCAGTCTTCTTGGACTTAAGTCGGTATTGTGCCTTATTTATTTAATTCCGAACCAATATTTTTGGTTCATCGTCAAAGTGAAGGACTAAGGGATACAGTAAACCTGCAGCTGCGCATTGGAATCTAAAACTGATGACACAGGAACGGCTCAAAACATAGACGGTTAGAAGACTCAGTCTTCTTGAACTTTCGTCGGCATTGTGCCTTTTGTATTTAATTCCGATGCAATTTTTGTGTTTCATCTTAAAAGTGAAGGTCCAAGGGAAACAGTAAACCAGACGTGAAACATCGGAATCTAAAACTGGTGACACAGGAAAGGATCAAAACATAGACGGTAAGAAGAATCCGTCTTCTAGTACTTAAGTCGGCATTGTGCTTTTTGTATTTAATTCCGGTGCAATTTTTGTGTTTCATCGTCAAACTGAAGTTACAAGGGATACAGAAAACCTCAAGTGAAGCATCGGAATCTATAAGTGGTCTCACAGGAAAGACTCGAAGCATAGACCGTAAGTAGACTCAGTCTTCTTGTACTTTAGTCGGCATAGTGCCTTTTTGATTTAATTCCGATGCAATTTCTATGTTTCACCGTCAATGTTATGGTCCAAGGGATACAGTAAACGTGCAGTGAAACATCGGAATCTAAAACTGGTGACACAGGAAAGGCTCAAATCATAGACAGTAAGAAGACTCTGTCTTCTTGTACTTATGTCGGAATACTGCTTTATGAATTTAATTCCGATGCAATTTTTTATGTTTCATCGTCAAAGTTAAGATCCAAGGGATACAGTAAACCTGAAGTGAAGCATCGGAATCTTAAACTGGTCTCACAGGAAAGGCTCAAAACATTGACGGTAAGAAGACTAAATCTTCTTGTACTTAAGTCGGCATTGTGCCTTTTGTATTTCATTCCGATGCAATATATGTGTTTCATCGTCAAAGTGAAGGTCCAAGGGATACAGTAAACTAGACGTGAAACATCGGAATCTAAAACTGGTGACACAGCAAAGGCTCAAAACATTGACGGTAAAAAGACTCATTCTTTTTCTACTTAAGTCGGCATTTTGCCTTCTGTATTTCACTCAGATGCAATTTTTGTGTTTCATCGACAAAGTGAAGGACCAAGTGATACAGTAAAACTGAAGTGAAGCATCGGAATCTAAAACTGGTCTCACAGGAAAGGCTCAAAACATTGACGGTAAGAAGACTCATTCATCTTCTACTTAAGTCGGCATTTTGCCTTTTGTACTTCATTTAGATGCAATTTTTGTGTTTCATCGACAAAGTGAAGGTCCAAGGGATACAGTAAACCTGAAGTGAAGCATCGGAATCTAAAACTGGTCTCACAGGAAAGGCTCAAAACATAGACGGTAAGAAGACTCAGTCTTGTTGTCGGTAATGTGCCTTTT
Source organism: Schistocerca cancellata (assembly GCF_023864275.1). Classification (NCBI taxonomy): domain Eukaryota; kingdom Metazoa; phylum Arthropoda; class Insecta; order Orthoptera; family Acrididae; genus Schistocerca; species Schistocerca cancellata. Next base: position 61,812,221 of record NC_064631.1, on the reverse strand, counting down.
GTATTTAATTCCGATGCAATTTCTGTGTTTCATCGTTAAAGTGAATGTCCAAGGGATACAGTAAACCTGAAGGGCAGCATAGGAATCTAAAACTGGACTCACAGGAAAGGCTCGAAACGTAGACGGTAAGAAGAGTCAGTCTTCTTGTACTTAAGTCAGCATTGTGCCTTTGTTATTTAATTCCGATGCAATTTTTGTGTCTTATCGTCAGAGTGAAGGTACAAGGGATACAGTAAACCAGACGTGAATCATCGGAATCTAAAACTGGTGACACAGGAAAGGCTTAAAAGCATAGACGGTAAGAATACTCAGTCTTCTTGTACTTAAGTCGGCATTGTGCCTTTTGTATTTAATTCCGATGCAATTTTTGTGTTTCATCGTCAAGCTGAAGGTCCAAGGGATACAGTAAACCTGAAGTGAAGCATCGGAATCTAAATCTGGTGACACAAGAAAGGCTCAAATCATAGACAGTAATAAGATTCAGTCTTCTTGTACTTAAGTCGGCATTGCGATTTTTGTATTTAATTCCGATGCCATTTTTGTGCTTCATCGTCAAACTGAAGGTCCAAGGGATACAGTAATCATGAAGTGAAGCATCGGAATCTAAAACTGGTCTCACACGAAAGGCTCAAAACATTGACGGTAAGAAGACTAATTCTTCTTGTACTTAAGTCGGCATTGTGCCTTTTGTAATTCATTCCGATGCAATTTTTGTATTTCATCGTCAAAGTGAAGGTCCAAGGGATACAGTAAACCAGACGTGAAACATCGGAATCTAAAACTGGTGACACAGGAAAGGCTCAAAACATTGACGGTAAGAAGACTCATTCTTCTTCTACTTAAGTCGGCATTTTGCCTTCTGTATTTCATTCAGATGCAATTTTTGTGTTTCATCGACAAAGTGAAGGACCAAGTGATACAGTAAACCTGAAGTGAAGCATCGGAAACTAAAACTGGTGACACAGGATACGACAAAACATAGACAGTAAGAAGACTCAGTCATCTTGTATTAAAATCGGCATAGTGCATTTTGTATTCAATTCCGAAGCAATTTTTGTGTTACATCGTCAAACTGAAGGTCCAAGGGATACAGTAAATTTGAAGTGAAGCATCGGAATCTAAAAATGGCCTCACAGGAAAGAGTCGCAACATAGAGGGTAAGGAGACTCAGTCTTCGTGTACTTAAGTCGGCATTGTGCCTTTTGTATTTAATTCCGATGCAATTTGTGTGTTTCGTCATTGACGTGAAGGTCCAAGGAATACAGTAAACCTGAAGTGAGCATTGGAATCTCAAACTGGTGACACAGGATACGACAAAACATAGACAGTAAGAAGACTCAGTCATCTTGTACTAAAATCGGCATAGTGCATTTTCTATTCAATTCCGACGCAATATTATTGTTTCATCGTCAAAGTTAAGGTCCAAGGGATACAGTAAACCAGACGTAAAACATCGGAATCTAAAACTGGTGACACAGGAAAGGCTGAAAAGCATAGACGGTAAGAATTTGATTCTTCTTGTACTTAAGTCGGCATTGTGCCTTTTGTATTTCATTCCGATGCAATGTTTGTGTTTCATCGTCAAAGTGAAGGTCCAAGGGATACCGTAAACCAGACGTGAAACATCGGAATCTAAAACTGGTGACACAGGAAAGGCGCAAAACATTGACTGTAAGAGGACTCATTCTTATTCTACTTAAGTCGGCATTTTGCCTTTTGTATTTCATTCAGATGCAATTTTTGTGATTCACCGTCAAAGTGAAGGTCCAAGGGATACAGTAAACCAGACGTAAAACATCGGAATCTAAAACTGGTGACACAGGAAAGGCTCAAAAGCATAGACGGTAAGAAGACTCTGTCTTCTTGTACTTAAGACGGCATTGTGCCTTTTGTATTTAATTCCGAAGCAATTTTTGTGTTTTATCGTCAAAGTGAAGGTCCAAGGGATACAGTAAACCAGACGGAAAACATCGGGATCTAAAACTGGTGACACAGGAAAGGCTCAAACGCATAGACGGTAAGAATACTCATTCTTCTTGTACTTAAGTCGGCATTGTGCCTTTTGTATTTAAATCCGATGCAATTTTTGTGTTTCATCGACAAGCTGAAGGTCCAAGGGATACAGTAAACCTGAAGTGAAGCATCGGAATCTAAAACTGGTGACACTAGAAAGGCACAAAACATAGACAGTAAGAAGATTCAGTCTTCTTGTACTTAAGTCGGCATTGCGATTTTTGTATTTAATTCGGATGCAATTTGTGTGTTTCATTATCGACGTGAAGGTCCAAGGGATACAGTAAACCTGAAGTGAGCATTGGAATCTCAAACTGGTGGCACAGGATACGACAAAACGTAGACAGTAAGAAGACTCAGTCATCTTCTACTAAAATCGGCAGAGTGCATTTTGTATTCAATTCCGAAGCAATTTTTGTGTTTCATCGTCAAAGTGAAGGTCCAAGGGATACAGTAAACTTGAAGTGAAGCATCGGAATCTAAAATTGGTCTCACAGGAAAGAGTCGCAACATAGACGGTAAGGAGACTCAGTCTTCGTGGCATTGTGCCTTTTGTATTTAATTCCGATGCAATTTGTGTGTTTCATCATCGACGTGAAGGTCCAAGGGATACAGTAAACCAGAAGTGAGCATTGGAATCTCAAACTGGTGCACAGGATACGACAAAACATAGACAGTAAGAAGACTCAGTCATCTTGTACTAAAATCGGCATAGTGCATTTTGTATTCAATTCCGAAGCAATTTTTGTGTTTCATCGTCAAAGTGAAGGTCCAAGGGATACAGTAAACCAGACGTAAAACTTCGGAATCTAAAACTGGTGACACAGGAAAGGCTCAAATGCATAGACGGTAAGAAGACTCAGTCTTCTTGTAATTAAGTCGGCATTGTGCCTTTTGTATTTAATTCCGATGCAATTTTTGTGTTTCATCGCCAAACTGAAGGTCCAAGGGATACAGTAAACCTGAAGTGAAGCATCGAAATCTTAAACTGGTGACACAAGAAAGGCTCAAATCATAGTCAGTGAGAAGATTCAGTCTACTTGTACTTAAGTCGGCATTGCGATTTTTGTATTTAATTCCGATGCAATTTTTGTGTTTCATCGTCATAGTGAAGGTCCAAGGGATACAGTAAACCAGACGTAAATCATCGGAATCTAAAGCTGGTGACACAGGAAAGGCTCAAAACCATAGACGGTAAGCAGACTCAGTCTTCTTGTACTTAAGTCGGCATTGTGCCTTAAGTATTTAATTACAATGCAATTTTTTTTATTCGTCTTCAAACTGATGGTCCAAGGGATGCAGTAAACTTGAAGTGAAGCATCGGAATCTTAAAATGCTCTCACATGAAAGAGTCGCAACATAGACAGTAACAAGACTCAGTCTTCGTGTACTTAAGTCGGCGTTGTGCCTTTTTTATTTAATTCCGATGCAATTTTTGTGTTTCATCATCAAAGTGAAGGTCATTGGGATACAGTACACCTGAAGTGAAGCACGGGTACATAAAACTGGTCTCACAGGAAAGCTAAAAATTTAGACGGAAGCAAGACTCAGTCTTCTTGTACTTAAGTCGCCATTGTGCCTTTTGTATTTAACTCCGATGCAATTTTTGTGTTTCATCGTCAAAGTGAATGTCCAATGTATACAGTAAACCAGACGTGAAACATCGGATCTAAAAAAATGTGACACTGGGAAGGCTCAAAACATATACGGTAAAAAGACTCAGTCTTCTTGTACTTCAGTCGACATTGTGCCTTTTGTATTGAATTCCGATGCACTTTTTGTGTTTCAACGTCAAAGTGAAGGTCCAAGGGATACAGTAAACCTGAAGTGAAGCATCGAAACTTAAACTGGTCTCACAGGGAAGGCTCAAACCATAGACAGTATGTAGACTCAGTCTTCTTGTACTTAAGTCGGTATTGTGACTTTTGTATTTAATTCCGATGCAAGTTTTGTGTTTCAATGTCAAAGTGAAGGCCCAAGGGATACAGTAAACCTGAAGTGAAGCATCGGAATCTAAAACTGGTAACACAGGAAAGGCTCAAATCATAGACAGTAAGAAACTCAGTCATCTCGTACTTAAGTCGGCATTGCGCCTATTGTATTGAATTCCGATGCAATTTTTTTGATTCATCATCAAACTGAAGGTACAAGGGATTCAGTAAACCCGAAGTGAAGCATCGGAATCTAAAACTCGTCTCACAGGAAAGGCTCAAAACATAGACGGTAAGAAGACTCAGTCTTCTTGTACTGAAGTCGATATTGTGCCTTATGTAATTAATTCCGAAGAAATTATTGTTTTTCATCGTCAAAGTGAAGGTCCGAGGGATACAGTAAACCTGCAGTTGTGCATCGGAATCTTAAACTAGTGAATCAGGAATGGCTCAAAGCATTGTCGGTAAGAAGACTCAGTCTTCTTGTACTTAAGTCGGCATTGTGCATTTTGTATTTAATTACGTAGCGATTTTTGTGTTTCACCGACAAAGTGAAGATCCAAGGGATACAGTAAACCGCAAGTGAAGCATCGGAATGTAATACTGGTGACACAGGAAAGGCTTAAACCATAGACCGTAAGAAGACTCAGTCTTCCTGTACTTAAGTCGGCATTGTGCCTTTTGTATTTAATTCCGATGCAATTTATGTGTTTCATGGTCAATGTGAAGGTCCAAGGGATACGGTAAACCCGAAGTGAAGCATCGGAATCAAAACTGGTGACACAGGAAAGGCTCAAACCCTTGACGGTAAGAAGACTCAGTCTTCTTGTACTTAAGTCGGCATTGTGCCTTTTGTATTTAATTCCGATGCAATTTCTGTGTTTCATCGTCAAAGTGAAGGACCAAGGGATACAGTAAACCTGCAGTTATGCATCGGAATATAAAACTGGCCTCTAAGGAAGGGCTCCAAACATAGACGGTAAGAAGACTAAGTCTTCTTGTACTTAAGCCGGTATTGTGCCTTATGTAATTAATTCCGAAGCAATTAATGTGTTTCATCGTCAAACCGAGGGTCCAAGGGATACAGTAAATTTGAAGTGAAGCATCGGAATCTAAAACTGGTCTCACAGGAAAGGCTCAAAACATAGACGGTAAGAAGACTCAGTCCTCTTGTACTTAAGTCGGCATTGTGTCTTTTGTATTTAATTCCGTTGCAATTTTTGTGTTTCATCGTCAAAGCGAAGGTCCAAGGGATACAGTAAACCTGAAGTGAAACTTCGGAATCTAAAACTGGTGACACAGGAAAGGCTCAAAAGCATAGACGGTAAGAATACTCAGTCTTCTTGTACTTAAGTCGGCATTGTGCCTTTTGCATTTAATTCCGATGCAATTTTTGTGTTTCATCGTCAAGCTGAAGGTCCAAGGGATACAGTAAACCTGAAGTGAAGCATCGGAATCTAAATCTGGTGACACAAGAAAGGCTCATATCATAGACAGTAATAAGATTCAGTCTTCTTGTACTTAAGTCGGCATTGCGATTTTTGTATTTAATTCCGATGCCATTTTTGTGCTTCATCGTCAAACTGAAGGTCCAAGGGATACAGTAATCATGAAGTGAAGCATCGGAATCTAAAACTGGTCTCACACGAAAGGCTCAAAACATTGACGGTAAGAAGACTAATTCTTCTTGTACTTAAGTCGGCATTCTGCCTTTTGTAATTCATTCCGATGCAATTTTTGTGTTTCATCGTCAAAGTGAAGGTCCAAGGGATACAGTAAACCAGACGTGAAACATCGGAATCTAAAACTGATGACACAGGAAAGGCTCAAAACATTGACGGTAAGAAGACTCATTCTTCTTCTACTTAAGTCGGCATTTTGCCTTCTGTATTTCATTCAGATGCAATTTTTGCGTTTCATCGACAAAGTGAAGGACCAAGTGATACAGTAAACCTGAAGTGAAGCATCGGAAACTAAAACTGGTGACACAGGATACGACAAAACATAGACAGTAAGAAGACTCAGTCATCTTTTATTAAAATTGGCATAGTGCATTTTGTATTCAATTCCGAAGCAATTTTTGTGTTACATCGTCAAACTGAAGGTCCAAGGGATACAGTAAATTTGAAGTGAAGCATCGGAATCTAAAAATGGCCTCACAGGAAAGAGTCGCAACATAGAGGGTAAGGAGACTCAGTCTTCGTGTACTTAAGTCGGCATTGTGCCTTTTGTATTTAATTCCGATGCAATTTGTGTGTTTCGTCATTGACGTGAAGGTCCAAGGAATACAGTAAACCTGAAGTGAGCATTGGAATCTCAAACTGGTGACACAGGATACGACAAAACATAGACAGTAAGAAGACTCAGTCATCTTGTACTAAAATCGGCATAGTGCATTTTCTATTCAATTCCGAAGCAATTTTTGTGTTTCATCGTCAAAGTGAAGGTCCAAGGGATACAGTAAACCAGACGTGAAACATCGGAATCTAAAACTGGTGACACAGGAAAGGCGCAAAACATTGACTGTAAGAGGACTCATTCTTATTCTACTTAAGTCGGAATTTTGCCTTTTGTATTTCATTCAGATGCAATTTTTGTGATTCATCGTCAAAGTGAAGGTCCAAGGGATACAGTAAACCAGACGTAAAACATCGGAATCTAAAACTGGTGACACAGGAAAGGCTCAAAAGCATAGACGGTAAGAAGACTCTGTCTTCTTGTACTTAAGACGGCATTGTGTCTTTTGTATTTAATTCCGAAGCAATTTTTGTGTTTCATCGTCAAAGTGAAGGTCCAAGGGATACAGTAAACCAGACGGAAAACATCGGGATCTAAAACTGGTGACACAGGAAAGGCTCAAACGCATAGACGGTAAGAATATCAGTCTTCTTGTACTTAAGTCGGCATTGTGCCTTTTGTATTTAAATCCGATGCAATTTTTGTGTTTCATCGTCAAGCTGAAGGTCCAAGGGATACAGTAAACCTGAAGTGAAGCATCGGAATCTTAAACTAGTGAATCAGGAATGGCTCAAAGCATTGTCGGTAAGAAGACTCAGTCTTCTTGTACTTAAGTCGGCATTGTGCATTTTGTATTTAATTACGTAGCGATTTTTGTGTTTCACCGACAAAGTGAAGATCCAAGGGATACAGTAAACCGCAAGTGAAGCATCGGAATGTAATACTGGTGACACAGGAAAGGCTTAAACCATAGACCGTAAGAAGACTCAGTCTTCCTGTACTTAAGTCGGCATTGTGCCTTTTGTATTTAATTCCGATGCAATTTATGTGTTTCATGGTCAATGTGAAGGTCCAAGGGATACAGTAAACCCGAAGTGAAGCATCGGAATCAAAACTGGTGACACAGGAAAGGCTCAAATCCTTGACGGTAAGAAGACTCAGTCTTCTTGTACTTAAGTCGGCATTGTGCCTTTTGTATTTAATTCCGATGCAATTTTTGTGTTTTATCGTAAAAGTGAAGGTCCAAGGGATACAGTAAACCTGCAGTTATGCATCGGAATATAAAACTGCCCTCTAAGGAAGGGCTCCAAACATAGACGGTAAGAAGACTAAGTCTTCTTGTACTTAAGCCGGTATTGTGCCTTATGTAATTAATTCCGAAGCAATTAATGTGTTTCATCGTCAAACCGAGGGTCCAAGGGATACAGTAAATTTGAAGTGAAGCATCGGAATCTAAAACTGGTCTCACAGGAAAGGCTCAAAACATAGACGGTAAGAAGACTCAGTCTTCTTGTACTTAAGTCGGCATTGTGTCTTTTGTATTTAATTCCGTTGCAATTTTTGTGTTTCATCGTCAAAGCGAAGGTCCAAGGGATACAGTAAACCTGAAGTGAAACTTCGGAATCTAAAACTGGTGACACAGGAAAGGCTCAAAACATAGACGGTAAGACCACTCTGTCTTCTTGAACTTAAGTCGGCATTGTGCCTTTTGTATTTAACTCCGATGCAATTTTTGTGCTTTATCGTAAAAGTGAAGGTCCAAGGGATACAGTAAACCTGCAGTTATGCATCGGAATATAAAACTGGCCTCTAAGGAAGGGCTCCAAACATAGACGGTAAGAAGACTAAGTCTTCTTGTACTTAAGCCGGTATTGTGCCTTATGTAATTAATTCCGAAGCAATTAATGTGTTTCATCGTCAAACCGAGGGTCCAAGGGATACAGTAAATTTGAAGTGAAGCATCGGAATCTAAAACTGGTCTCACAGGAAAGGCTCAAAACATAGACGGTAAGAAGACTCAGTCTTCTTGTACTTAAGTCGGCATTGTGTCTTTTGTATTTAATTCCGTTGCAATTTTTGTGTTTCATCGTCAAAGCGAAGGTCCAAGGGATACAGTAAACCTGAAGTGAAACTTCGGAATCTAAAACTGGTGACACAGGAAAGGCTCAATAGCATAGACGGTAAGAATACTCAGTCTTCTTGTACTTAAGTCGGCATTGTGCCTTTTGCATTTAATTCCGATGCAATTTTTGTGTTTCATCGTCAAGCCGAAGGTCCAAGGGATACAGTAAACCTGAAGTGAAGCATCGGAATCTAAATCTGGTGACACAAGAAAGGCTCAAATCATAGACAGTAATAAGATTCAGTCTTCTTGTACTTAAGTCGGCATTGCGATTTTTGTATTTAATTCCGATGCCATTTTTGTGCTTCATCGTCAAACTGAAGGTCCAAGGGATACAGTAATCATGAAGTGAAGCATCGGAATCTAAAACTGGTCTCACACGAAAGGCTCAAAACATTGACGGTAAGAAGACTAATTCTTCTTGTACTTAAGTCGGCATTGTGCCTTTTGTAATTCATTCCGATGCAATTTTTGTGTTTCATCGTCAAAGTGAAGGTCCAAGGGATACAGTAAACCAGACGTGAAACATCGGAATCTAAAACTGGTGACACAGGAAAGGCTCAAAACATTGACGGTAAGAAGACTCATTCTTCTTCTACTTAAGTCGGCATTTTGCCTTCTGTATTTCATTCAGATGCAATTTTTGTGTTTCATCGACAAAGTGAAGGACCAAGTGATACAGTAAACCTGAAGTGAAGCATCGGAAACTAAAACTGGTGACACAGGATACGACAAAACATAGACAGTAAGAAGACTCAGTCATCTTGTATTAAAATCGGCATAGTGCATTTTGTATTCAATTCCGAAGCAATTTTTGTGTTACATCGTCAAACTGAAGGTCCAAGGGATACAGTAAATTTGAAGTGAAGCATCGGAATCTAAAAATGGCCTCACAGGAAAGAGTCGCAACATAGAGGGTAAGGAGACTCAGTCTTCGTGTACTTAAGTCGGCATTGTGCCTTTTGTATTTAATTCCGATGCAATTTGTGTGTTTCGTCATTGACGTGAAGGTCCAAGGAATACAGTAAACCTGAAGTGAGCATTGGAATCTCAAACTGGTGCCACAGGATACGACAAAACGTAGACAGTAAGAAGACTCAGTCATCTTGTACTAAAATCGGCATAGTGCATTTTGTATTCAATTCCGAAGCAATTTTTGTGTTTCATCGTCAAAGTGAAGGTCCAAGGGATACAGTAAACTTGAAGTGAAGCATCGGAATCTAAAATTGGTCTCACAGGAAAGAGTCGCAACATAGACGGTAAGGAGACTCAGTCTTCGTGGCATTGTGCCTTTTGTATTTAATTCCGATGCAATTTGTGTGTTTCATCATCGACGTGAAGGTCCAAGGGATACAGTAAACCAGAAGTGAGCATTGGAATCTCAAACTGGTGCACAGGATACGACAAAACATAGACAGTAAGAAGACTCAGTCATCTTGTACTAAAATCGGCATAGTGCATTTTGTATTCAATTCCGAAGCAATTTTTGTGTTTCATCGTCAAAGTGAAGGTCCAAGGGATACAGTAAACCAGACGTAAAACTTCGGAATCTAAAACTGGTGACACAGGAAAGGCTCAAATGCATAGACGGTAAGAAGACTCAGTCTTCTTGTAATTAAGTCGGCATTGTGCCTTTTGTATTTAATTCCGATGCAATTTTTGTGTTTCATCGCCAAACTGAAGGTCCAAGGGATACAGTAAACCTGAAGTGAAGCATCGAAATCTTAAACTGGTGACACAAGAAAGACTCAAATCATAGTCAGTGAGAAGATTCAGTCTTCTTGTACTTAAGTCGGCATTGCGATTTTTGTATTTAATTCCGATGCAATTTTTGTGTTTCATCGTCATAGTGAAGGTCCAAGGGATACAGTAAACCAGACGTAAATCATCGGAATCTAAAGCTGGTGACACAGGAAAGGCTCAAAACCATAGACGGTAAGCAGACACAGTCTTCTTGTACTTAAGTCGGCATTGTGCCTTAAGTATTTAATTACAATGCAATTTTTTTGATTCGTCTTCAAACTGATGGTCCAAGGGATGCAGTAAACTTGAAGTGAAGCATCGGAATCTTAAAATGCTCTCACATGAAAGAGTCGCAACATAGACAGTAAGAAGACTCAGTCTTCGTGTACTTAAGTCGGCGTTGTGCCTTTTTTATTTAATTCCGATGCAATTTTTGTGTTTCATCATCAAAGTGAAGGTCATTGGGATACAGTACACCTGAAGTGAAGCACGGGTACATAAAACTGGTCTCACAGGAAAGCTAAAAATTTAGACGGAAGCAAGACTCAGTCTTCTTGTACTTAAGTCGCCATTGTGCCTTTTGTATTTAACTCCGATGCAATTTTTGTGTTTCATCGTCAAAGTGAATGTCCAAGGTATACAGTAAACCAGACGTGAAACATCGGATCTAAAAAAATGTGACACTGGGAAGGCTCAAAACATATACGGTAAAAAGACTCAGTCTTCTTGTACTTCAGTCGACATTGTGCCTTTTGTATTTAATTCCGATGCACTTTTTGTGTTTCAACGTCAAAGTGAAGGTCCAAGGGATACAGTAAACCTGAAGTGAAGCATCGAAACTTAAACTGGTCTCACAGGGAAGGCTCAAACCATAGACAGTATGTAGACTCAGTCTTCTTGTACTTAAGTCGGTATTGTGACTTTTGTATTTAATTCCGATGCAAGTTTTGTGTTTCAATGTCAAAGTGAAGGCCCAAGGGATACAGTAAACCTGAAGTGAAGCATCGGAATCTAAAACTGGTAACACAGGAAAGGCTCAAATCATAGACAGTAAGAAACTCAGTCATCTCGTACTTAAGTCGGCATTGCGCCTATTGTATTGAATTCCGATGCAATTTTTTTGATTCATCATCAAACTGAAGGTACAAGGGATTCAGTAAACCCGAAGTGAAGCATCGGAATCTAAAACTCGTCTCACAGGAAAGGCTCAAAACATAGACGGTAAGAAGACTCAGTCTTCTTGTACTGAAGTCGATATTGTGCCTTATGTAATTAATTCCGAAGAAATTATTGTGTTTCATCGTCAAAGTGAAGGTCCGAGGGATACAGTAAACCTGCAGTTGTGCATCGGAATCTTAAACTAGTGAATCAGGAATGGCTCAAAGCATTGTCGGTAAGAAGACTCAGTCTTCTTGTACTTAAGTCGGCATTGTGCATTTTGTATTTAATTACGTAGCGATTTTTGTGTTTCACCGACAAAGTGAAGATCCAAGGGATACAGTAAACCGCAAGTGAAGCATCGGAATGTAATACTGGTGACACAGGAAAGGCTTAAACCATAGACCGTAAGAAGACTCAGTCTTCCTGTACTTAAGTCGGCATTGTGCCTTGTGTATTTAATTCCGATGCAATTTATGTGTTTCATGGTCAATGTGAAGGTCCAAGGGATACAGTAAACCCGAAGTGAAGCATCGGAATCAAAACTGGTGACACAGGAAAGGCTCAAATCCTTGACGGTAAGAAGACTCAGTCTTCTTGTACTTAAGTCGGCATTGTGCCTTTTGTATTTAATTCCGATGCAATTTCTGTGTTTCATCGTCAAAGTGAAGGTCCAAGGGATACAGTAAACCTGCAGTTATGCATCGGAATATAAAACTGGCCTCTAAGGAAGGGCTCCAAACATAGACGGTAAGAAGACTAAGTCTTCTTGTACTTAAGCCGGTATTGTGCCTTATGTAATAAATTCCGAAGCAATTAATGTGTTTCATCGTCAAACCGAGGGTCCAAGGGATACAGTAAATTTGAAGTGAAGCATCGGAATCTAAAACTGGTCTCACAGGAAAGGCTCAAAACATAGACGGTAAGACCACCCTGTCTTCTTGAACTTAAGTCGGCATTGTGCCTTTTGTATTTAATTCCGATGCAATTTTTGTGTTTTATCGTAAAAGTGGAGGTCCAAGGGATACAGTAAACCATACGTGAAACATCGGAATCTGAAACTCGTGACACAGGAAAGGCTGAAATCATAGACGGTAAGAAGACTTAGTCTTCTTGTACTTAAGTCTGTATTGTGCCTTGTGAAATTAATTCCGAAGCAATTATTGTGTTTCATCGTCAAACCGAAGCCCCAAGGGATACAGTAAACTTGAATTGAAGCATCGGAATCTAAATCTGGTCTCACAGGAAAGGCTCGAAACATAGAGGGTAAGAAGACTCAGTCTTCTTGTACTTAAGTGTGCATTGTGCCTTTTGTATTTAATTCCGATGCAATTTTTGTTTTTCATCGTCAATGTGAAGGTCCAAGGGATACAGTAAATATCAAGTGAAGCATCGGAATCTTAAACTTCTCTCACAGGAGAGGCTCAAAACATGGAAGGTAAGAAGTCTGGGTCTGGTTGTACTTAAGTTGGCATTTTGTATTTAATTCCGAAGTGATTTTTGTGTTTCACCGTCAAAGTGAAGATCCAAGGGATACAGTAAACCTCAAGTGAAGCATCGGAGTGTAATCCTGGTGATACAGGACAGGCTTAAACCATAGACCGTGAGAAGACTCAGTCATCTTGTACTTACGACGGCATTGTGCCTTTTGTATTTAATTCCGATGCAATTTTTGTGTTTCATCGTCAAAGTGAAGGTCCAAAGGATACAGTAAACCTGAAGAGAAGCATCGGAATCTAAAACTGGTCTCACAGGAAAGGCTCAAAACATAGACGGTAGGAAGACACAGTCTTCTTGTACTTAAGTCGGCATTGTGCCTATGTTATTTAATTCCGATGCTATTTCTGTGTTTAATTGTCAAAGTGATGGTCCATGGGATACAGTAAACCAGACGTGAAACATCAGAATCTAAAACTGGCGACACAGGAAAGGCTAAAAAATAGACAGTAAGAAGACTCAGTGTTCGTGTACCTAAGTCGGCATTGTGCCTTTTGTATTTAATTCCGATGCAATTTTTGTGTTTCACCGTCAAACTGAAGGCCCAAGGATTACAGTAAACATGAAGAGAAGCATCGGAATCTAAAACTGGTCTCACAGGAAAGGCTTAAACCATAGACCGTGAGAAGACTCAGTCATCTTGTACATAAATCGACATAATGCATTTTGTATTTAATTCCGATGCAATTTCTGTGTTCATCGTCAAAACGAGGGTCCAAGGGATACAGTAAACCTGAAGTGAAGCATCGGAATGAAAAACTGGTGACACAGGAAAGGCTCAAAACATAGACAGAAAGAAGGCCCTATCTTCTTGTACTTTAGCCGGCATTGTTACTTTTGAATTTAATTCCGATGCAATTTCTATGTTTCATCGACAATGGGAAGGCCCAAGCGATACAGTAAAGCTGAAGTGAAGCGTCGGAATCTAAGACTGGTATCTCAGGAAAGGCTTAAAACATAGACGGTAAGACCACTCTGTCTTCTTGTACTTAAGTCGGCAATGTGCCTTTTGTATTTCATTCCAGTGCAATTTCTGTGTTTCATCGTCGACGTGAACGTACAAGGGATACGGTAAACCTGAAGTGAAGCATTGGAATCTAAAACTGGTGACACAGGATAGGACAAATGATACACAGTAAGAAGACTCAGTCATCTTGTACTGAAATCGGCATAGTGCAATTTGTATTTAATTCCGACTCTATTTTTGTGTTTCATCGTCAAAGTGAGGTTCAAAGGAATACAGTAAACCTGCAGTTATGCATCGGAAGATGAAACTGGTCTCACAGGAAAGGCTCGATACGAAGATGGTAAGAAGACTCAGTCTTCTTGTACTTAAGTCGGCAGTGTGCCTATTATATTTAATTCCGAAGCAATTTTTGTGTTTCACCGTCAAAGTGAAGGTCAAAGGGATACAGTAATCCTGAAGTGAAGCATCGGAATCTGACACTGGTGAAACAGGAAACGCTAAAAGCATTGACGGAAAGAAGACTCAGTCCTCTTGTACTTAATTCGGCATTGTGCCTTTTGTATTTAATTCCGATGCTATTTTTGTGTTTCATCGTCAATGTGAAGGTCCAAGGGATACAGTAAACCAGACGTGAAACATCGGAATCTAAAACTGGTGACACAGGAAAGGCTCAAAAATAGATGGTAAGAACACTCAGTCTTCTTGTCCTTAAGTCGGCATTGTGCCTTTTGTATTTAATTCCGAAGCAATTTTTCTGTTTCACCGTCAAAGTGAAGGTCCAAGGGATACACTAATCCTGAAGTGAAGCATCGGAATCTGACACTGGTGTCACAGGAAAGGCTAAAAGCATTGTTGGTAAGAAGACACAGTCATCTTTTAGTTAAATCGGCATAGTGCATTTTGTATTTAGTTCCGATGCAATTTTTGTGTTTCATCGTCAAAGTGAAGGTCCAAGGGATACAGTAAACCAGACGTGAAACATCGCAATCTAAAACTGGTGACACAGGAAAGGCTCAAAATGAAGACAGTAAGAAGACTCAGTCTTATTGTACTTAGTCGGCATTGTGTCTTTTGTATTTAATTCCGATGCAATTTTTGTGTTTCATCGTCAAACTGAATGTCCAAGGGATACAGTAAACCTAAAGTGAAGCATCGGAATCTAAATCTAGTGACACAGGAAAGGCTCAAAACATAGACAGAAAGAAGACCCAGTCTTCTTGTACTTTAGTCTGTATTGTGACTTTTGAATTTAATTTCGATGCAATTTCTATGTTTCATCGTCAAGGTGAAGCTCCAAGCGATACAGTAAAGCTGAAGTGATGCATCGGAATCTAAAACTGGTCTCACAGGCAGGACTCAAATCATACACGGTAAGAAGACTCGGTCCTCTTGTACTTAAGTCGGCATTGTGCCTTTTGTATTTAATTCCGAAGCAATTTTTGTGTTTCACCGTCAAAGTGAAGGTCCAAGGGATACAGTAAACCTGAAGTGAAGCATCGGAATCTGACACAGGTGACACAGGAAAGGCTAAAAGCATTGTTGGTAAGAAGATTCAGTCTTCTTGTACTTAAGTCGGCATTGTGCCTTTTGTATTCAATTCCGATGCAATTTTTGTGTTTCATCGTCAATGTGAAGGTCCAAGGGATACAGTAAACCTCAAGTGAAGCATCTGAATCAATCACTGCTCTCAACATGGCTCCAAACATGGAAGGTAAGAAAAATCAGTCTGCTTGTCCTTAAGTCGGCATTATGCCTAATGTATTTATTTCCGATGCAATATTTGTGTTTCATCGTCAAAGTGAAGCTCCAAGGGATACAGTAGACCGGAAGTGAAGCATCGGAATCTAAAAGTGGCATCACAGGAAACGCTCAAAACATAGACGGTAGGGTCAGGGATTTTCTCTGCCTCGTGATGGCTGGGTGTTGGGTGCTGCCCTTAGGTAAGTTAGGTTTAAGTAGTTCTAAGTTCTAGGGGACTGATGACCATCGCTGTTAAGTCCCATAGTGCTCAGAGCCATTTGAACATTTTTGAACATAGACGGTAAGAAGACTCAGTCTCCTTGTACATAAGTCGGCATTGTGCGTTTTGTATTTAATTCCGATGCAATTTCTGTGTTTCATCTTCAAAGTGAAGGTCCAAGTGATACAGTAATTCTGAAGTGAAGCATCGCATTCTAAAACTGGTGACACAGGAAAGGCTCAAAACATAGACAGAAAGAAGACCCAGTGTGCTTGTACTTTAGTCGGCATTATGACTTTTGAATTTAAATCCGATTCAATGTCTATGTTTCATCGTCAAAGTGAAGGTCCAAGCGATACAGTAAAGCTGAAGTGAAGCATCGGAATATAAAACTGGTCTCACAGGCAAGTCTCAAATCATAGACGGTAAGAAGACTCGGTCTTCTTGTACTTAAGTCGGCATTGTGCTTTTTGTATTTAATTCCGATGCAATTTTTGTGTTTCATCGTCAAAGTGAAGGTCCAAGGGATACAGTAAAGCAGACGTGAAACATCGCAATCTAAAACTGGTGACACAGAAAGGCTCAAATATGGATGGTAAGAAGACTCAGTCTTATTGTACTTCAGTCGGCATTGTGCCTTTTGTATTTAATTCCGATGCAATTTTTGTGTTTCATCGTGTAACTGAAGGTCCAAGGGATACAGTAAACCTGAAGTGAAGCATCGCAATCTAAAACTGGTGACACAGGAAAGGCTCAAATCATAGATGGTAAGAAGACTCAGTCTAATTGTACTTAAGTCGGCATTTCGCTTTTTGTATTTAATTCCGATGCAATTTTTGTGTTTCATCGTCAAACTGAAGGTCCAAGGGATAGAGTAAACCTGAAGTGAAGCATCGGAATCTAAAACTCGTCTCACAGGAAAGGCTCAAAACATAGTTGGAAGGAAGACTCAGTCTCCTTGTACATAAATTGGCATTGTGCCTTTTGTATTTAATTCTGATGCAATTTCTGTGTTTCATCGTCAAAGTGAAGGTCCAAATGATACAGTAAACCTGAAGTGAAGCATCGGAATCTAAAACTGGAGACACAGGAAAGGCTCAAAACATAGACAGAAAGAAGACCCAGTCTTCTTGTACTTTAGTCTGCATTGTGATTTTTGTATTAATTTCAGATGCAATATCGTGTTGCATCGTCAAACTGAAGGTCCAAGAGATACAGTAAACCTGAAGTGAAGCATCGGAATCTAAAACTGATCTCACAAGAAAGGCTCAGTACATAGACGGTAAGAACACTGAGTCTTCTTAAACTTAAGTCGGCATTGGGGCTTTTGAATTTAATTCCGATGCAATTTTTGTGTTTCATCGTTAAAGTGAATGTCCAATGGATACAGTAAACCAGACGTGAAACATCGGAATCTAAAACTGGTGACACAGGAAAGGCTCAAAAATAGACGGTAAGAAGACTCAGTCTTCTTGTATTTAAGTCCGCATTGTGCCTTTTGTATTTAATTCCGATGCAATTATTGTGTTTCATCGTCAAAGTGAAGGTCCAAGGGATATTGTAAACCTGAACTGAAGCATCGAAATCTAAAACTGGTCACACAGGAAAGGCTGAAAGCATAGACTGTAAGAAGACTCAGTCTTTTGGAACTAAAGTCGGCATTGTGCCTTTTGTATTTAATTCTGATGCAATCTTTGTGTTTCATCGTCAAAGTGATGGTCCTAGGGATACAGAAAACCTGAAGTGAAGCATCTGAACATAAAACAGGTCTCACAGTAAAGGCTCAAAACATAGACGGTAAGAAGACTCAGTCTTATGGAACTTAAGTCGGCATAGTGCCTTTTGTATTTAATACCGATAAAATTTTTGTGCTTCATAGTCGAAGTGAAGGTAGAAGGGATACAGTAAATCTAAAGTAAAGCATCGGAATCTAAAACTGGCCTCACAGGAAAGGCTCAAATCATAGACATTAAGAAGACTCAGTCTTCTTGTACTTAAGTCGGCATATTGCTTTTGTATTTATTTCCGATGCAACTTTAGTGTTTCATCGTCGAAATGAAGGTCCAAGGTATACAGGAAACCTGAAGTGAAGCATCGGAATCTAAAACTGGTCTAACACTAAAGGCTCAAATCATAGACTGTTAGAAGACTCAGTCTTTTTGTACTTAAGTCCGCATTGTGCCTTTTGTATTTAATTCCAATGCAATTTTTGTGTTTAATCGTCAAAGTGAGGGTCCAAGGAATACTGTAAACCGGACGTGAAGCATCGACATCTAAAACTGGTCTCTCAGCAAAGGCTGAAAGCATAGACAGTAAGAAGACTCACTCTTCTTGTACTTAATTCGGCATTGTGCCTGATGTATTTAATTCCGATGCAATTTTTGTGTTTCATCGTCAAAGTGAAGGTCCAAGGGATACAGTAATTCCTGAAGTGAAGCAACGGAATCTAAAACTGGTCTAACATGAAAGGCTCAAATCATAGAATGTTAGAAGACTCAGTCTTATTGTACTTAAGACCGCATTGTGCCTTTTGTATTTAATTACGATGCAATTTTTGTGTTTAATCGTCAAAGTGAGGGTCCAAGGAATACTGTAAACCGGAAGTGAAGCATCTATATCAAAAACTGGTCTCTCAGGAAAGGCTGAAAGCATAGACGGTAAGAAGACTCACTCTTCTTGTACTTAAGTCGGCATTGTGCCTGATGTATCAAACTCCGATGCAATTTTTGTGTTTCGTGGGCAAAGTGAAGGCCCAAGGGATACAGTAAACCTGAAGTGAAGCATCGGAATCTAAAACTGGTCTATCACGAAAGGATCAAATCATAGACTGTTAGAAGACTCTGTCTTCTTGTACTTAAGTCGGCATTCTGCCTTTTGTATTTAATTCCGATGCAATTTTTGTGTTTAATCGTCAGAGTGATGGTCAAAGGGATACAGTTAACTGGAAGTGAAGCATCGATGTCTAATACTGGTCTCACAGGAAAGGCTGAAAGCATAGACTGTAAGAAGACACATTCTTCTTGTATTTAAGTCAGCATTGTGCCTGATGTATTTAATTCCGATGCAATTTTTGTGTTTCGTGGTCAAAGTGAAGGCCCAAGGGATACAGTAAACCTGAAGTGAAGCATCGGAATCTAAAACTGGTCTATCACGAAAGCATCAAATCATAGACTGTTAGAAGACTCAGTCTTCTTGTACTTAAGTCAGCATTCTGCCTTTTGTATTTAATTCCTATGCAATTTTTGTGTTTAATCGTCAAAGTAAGGGACCAAGGAATACTGTAAACCGGAAGTGAAGCATCGATATCTAAAACTGGTCTCTCAGCAAAGGCTGAAAGCATAGACGGTAAGAAGACTCACTCATCTTGTACTTATGTCGGCATTGTGCCTGATGTATTTAATTCCGATGCAATTTTTGTGTTTCATCGTGAAAGTGATGGTCCAAATGATACATTAAACCGGAAGTGAAGCATAGAAATCTAAAACTGGTCTCACAGGAAAGGCTGAAAGCATAGACGGTAAGAAGACTCAGTCTTCTTGTACTTAAATCAGCATTGTGCCTGACGAATTTAAATCCGATGCAATATTTGGTTTTCACCGTCAATGTGAAGGTCCAAGGTATACAGGAAACCTGAAGTGAACCATCGGAATCTAAAACTGGTCTAACACTAAAGGCTCAAATCATAGACTGTTAGAAGACTCAGTCTTTTTGTACTTAAGTCCGCATTGTGCCTTTTGTATTTAATTCCAATGCAATTTTTGTGTTTAATCGTCAAAGTGAGGGTCCAAGGAATACTGTAAACCGGAAGTGAAGCATCGACATCTAAAACTGGTCTCTCAGCAAAGGCTGAAAGCATAGACGGTAAGAAGACAAACTCTTCTTGTACTTAAGTCGGCATTGTGCCTGATGTATCAAATTCCGATGCAATTTTTGTGTTTCGTGGTCAAAGTGAAGGCCCAAGGGATACAGTAAACCTGAAGTGATGCATCGGAATCTAAAACTGGTCTATCACGAAAGGATCAAATCATAGACTGTTAGAAGACTCAGTCTTCTTGTACTTAAGTCAGCATTCTGCCTTTTGTATTTAATTCCGATGCAATTTTTGTGTTTAATCGTCAAGGTGAGGGTCCAAGAAATACTGTAAACCGGAAGTGAAGCATCTATATCAAAAACTGGTCTCTCAGCAAAAGCTGAAAGCATAGACGGTAAGAAGACTCACTCTTCTTGTACTTAAGTCGGCATTGTGCCTGATGTATCAAATTCCGATGCAATTTTTGTGTTTCGTGGTCAAAGTGAAGGCCCAAG
Organism: Schistocerca cancellata; assembly: GCF_023864275.1. Taxonomy (NCBI): domain Eukaryota; kingdom Metazoa; phylum Arthropoda; class Insecta; order Orthoptera; family Acrididae; genus Schistocerca; species Schistocerca cancellata. Next base: position 61,792,287 of record NC_064631.1, on the reverse strand, counting down.
GGATACAGTAAACAAGAAGTGAAGCATTGGAATCTAAAACTGGTCTATCACGAAAGGATCAAATCATAGACTGTTAGAAGACTCAGTCATCTTGTACTTAAGTCAGCATTCTGCCTTTTGTATTTAATTCCGATAAATTTTTGTGTTTAATCATCAAAGTGAGGGTCCAAGGAATACTGTAAACCGGAAGTGAAGCATCGATATCTAAAACTGGTCTCTCAGCAAAGGCTGAAAGCATAGACTGTAAGGAGACTCACTCTTCTTGTACTTAAGTCGGCATTGTGCCTGATGTATTTAATTCCGATGCAATTTTTGTGTTTCATCGTGAAAGTGATGGTCAAAGGGATACATTAAACCGGAAGTGAAGCATCGAAATCTAAAACTGGTCTCACAGGAAAGGCTGAAAGCATAGACGGTAGGAAGACTCTGTCTTCTTGTACTTAAATCAGCATTGTGCCTGACGAATTTAATTCCGATGCAATATTTGGTTTTCACCGTCAATGTGAAGGTCCAAGGTATACAGGAAACCTGAAGTGAAGCATCGGAATCTAAAACTGGTCTAACACTAAAGGCTCAAATCATAGACTGTTAGAAGACTCAGTCTTTTTGTACTTAAGTCCGCATTGTGCCTTTTGTATTTAATTCCAATGCAATTTTTGTGTTTAATCGTCAAAGTGAGGGTCCAAGAATACTGTAAACCGGAAGTGAAGCATCGACATCTAAAACTGATCTCTCAGCAAAGGCTGAGAGCATAGACGGTAAGAAGACTCACTCTTCTTGTACTTAAGTCGGCATTGTGCCTGATGTATTTAATTCCGATGCAATTTTTGTGTTTCATCGTCAAAGTGAAGGTCCAAGGGATACAGTAAACCTGAAGTGAAGCAACGGAATCTAAAACTGGTCTAACATGAAAGGCTCAAATCAGAGAATGTTAGAAGACTCAGTCTTATTGTACTTAAAACCGCATTGTGCCTTTTGTATTTAATTCCGATGCAATTTTTGTGTTTAATCGTCAAGGTGAGGGTCCAAGGAATACTGTAAACCGGAAGTGAAGCATCTATATCAAAAACTGGTCTCTCAGCAAAGGCTGCAAGCATAGACTGTAAGGAGACTCACTCTTCTTGTACTTAAGTCGGCATTGTGCCTGATGTATTTAATTCCGATGCAATTTTTGTGTTAAAACGTCAAAGTGAAGGTCCAAGGGATACAGTAAAATTGAAGTGAAGCATCGGAATCTAAAACTGGTCTAACATGAAAGGCTCAAATCATAGACTGTTAGAAGACTCATTCTTCTTGTAGTTAAGTCCGCATTGTGCCTTTTGTATTTAATTGCGATGTAATTGTTGTGGTTAATCGTCAAAGTAAGGGACCAAGGAATACTGTAAACCGGAAGTGAAGCATCCATATCTAAAACTGGTCTCTCAGCACAGGCTGAAAGCATAGACGGTAAGAAGACACACTCTTCTTGTTCTTAAGTCGGCATTGTGCCTGATGTATTTAATTGAAATGCAATTTTTGTGTTTCATCTTCAAAGTGAAGGTCCAAGGGATACAGTAAACCTGAAGTGAAACATCGGAATCTAAAACTGGTCTAACACGAAAGGCTCAAATCATAGACTGTTAGAAGACTCAGTCTTCTTGTACTTATGTCCGCATTGTGCCTTTTGTATTTAATTCCGATGCAATTTTTGTGTTTAATCGTCAAAGTGAGGGTCCAAGGAATACTGTAAACCGGACGTGAAGCATCGATATCTAAAACTGGTCTCTCAGCAAAGGCTGAAAGCATAGACGGTGAGAAGACTCACTCTTCTTGTACTTAAGTCGGCATTGTGCCCGATGTACCTAATTCCGATGCAATTTTTGTGTTTCATCGTCAAAGTGAAGGTCCAAGGCATACAGTAAACCTGAAGGGATGCATCGGAATCTAAAACTGGTCTAACACGAAAGGCTCAAATCATAGACCGTTAGAAGACTCAGTCTTCTTGTACTTATGTCCGCATTGTGCCTTTTGTATTTAATTCCGATGCAATTTTTGGGTTTAATCGTCAAAGTGAGGGTGCAAGAAATACTGTAAACCGGAAGTGAAGCATCGATATGTAAAACTGGTCTCTCAGCAAAGGCTGAAAGCATAGACGGTGAGAAGACTCACTCTTCTTGTACTTAAGTCGGCATTGTGCCCGATGTATTTAATTCCGATGCAATTTTTGTGTTTCATCGCCAAAGTGAAGGTCCGAGGGATACAGTAAACCTGAAGTGAAGCATCGGAATCTAAAACTGGTCTAACACGAAAGGCTCAAATCATAGACTGTTAGAAGACTCAGTCTTCTTGTACTTAAGTCCGCCTTGTGCTTATTGTATTTAATTCAGACGCTATTTTTGTGTTTAATCGTCAAAGCGAGGGTCCAAGGCATACTGTAAACCGGACGTGAAGCATCGATATCTAAAGCTGGTCTCTCAGCAAAGGCTGAAAGCATAGACGGTGAGAAGACTCACCCTTCTTGTACTTAAGTCGGCATTGTGCCCAATGTACTTAATTCCGATGCAACTTTTGTGTTTCATCGTCAAAGTGAAGGTCCAAGGGATACAGTAAACCTGAAGTGAAGCATCGGATTCTAAAACCTGTCTAACACGAAAGGCTCAAATCATAGACTGTTAGAAGACTCTGTCTTCTTGTACTTAAGTCGGCATTGTGCCTGTTGTATTTAATTCCGATGCAATTTTTGTGTTTAATCGTCAGAGAGATGGACAAAGGGATACAGTTAACTGGAAGTGAAGCATCGATATCTAATACTGGTCTCACAGGAAAGGCTGAAAGCATAGACTGTAAGAAGACACATTCTTCTTGTATTTAAGTCAGCATTGTGCCTGATGTATTTAATTCCGATGCAATTTTTGTGTTTAATCGTCAAAGTGAGGGTCCAAGGAATACTGTAAACCGGAAGTGAAGCATCGATATCTAAAACAGGTCTCTCAGCAATGGCTGAATGCATAGACATTAAGAAGACTCACTCTTCTTGTACTTAAGTCGGCATTGTGCCTGATGTATTTAATTCCGATGCAATTTTTGTGTTTCATCGTCAAAGTGAAGGTCCAAGGGATACAGTAAACCTGAAGTGAAGCATCGGAATCTAAAACTGGTCTAACACGAAAGGCTCAAATCATAGACTGTTAGAAGACTCAGTCTTCTTGTACTTAAGTTCCCATTGTGCCTTTTGTTTTTAATTCCGATGCAATTTTTGTGTTTAATCGTCAAAGTGAGGGTCCAAGGAATACTGTAAACCGGAAGTGAAGCATCGATATCTAAAACTGGTCCCTCAGCAAAGGCTGAAAGCATAGACGGTGAGAAGAGTCACTCTTCTTGTACTTAAGTCGGCATTGTGCCTGATGTATTTAATTCAGATGCAATTTTTGCGTTTCATCGTCAAAGTGAAGGTCCAAGGGATACAGTAAACCTGAAGTGATTCATCGGAATCTAAAACTGGTCTAACACGAAAGGGTCAAATCATAGACTGTTAGAAGACTTAGTCTTCTTGTACTTATGTCCGCATTGTGCCTTTTGTATTTAATTCCGATGCAATTTTTGTGTTTAATCGTCAAAGTGGGTGTCCAAGGAATACTGTAAACCGGAAGTGAAGGATCGATATCTAAAACTGGTCTCTCAGCAAAGGCTGAGAGCATAGACGGTGAGAAGACTCACTCTCCTTGTACTTAAGTCGGCATTGTGCCTGATGTATTTAATTGAAATGCAAATTTTGTGTTTCATCGTCAAAGCGAAGGTCCAAGGGATACTGTAAACCGGAAGTGAAGCATCGATATCTGAAACTGGTCTCTCAGCAAAGGCTGAAAGCATTGACGGTAAGAAGACCCACTCTTCTTGTACTTAAGTCGGGATTGTGCCTGATGTACTTAATTCCGATGCAATTTTTGTGTTTCATCGTCAAAGTGAAGGTCCAAGGGATACAGTAAACCTGAAGTGAAGCATCGGAATCTAAAACTGGTCTAACACGAAAGGCTCAAATCATAGACTGTTAGAAGACTCAGTCTTCTAGTACTTAAGTCCGCATTGTGCCTTTTGTATTTAATTCCGATGCAGTTTTTGTGTTTATCGTCAAAGTGAGGGACCAAGGAATACTGTAAGCCGGAAGTGAAGCATCGATATCTAAAACTGGTCTCTCACCAAAGGCTGAAAGCATAGACGTTTAGAAGACACACTCTTATTGCACTTAAGTCGGCATTGTGCCTGATGTATTTAATTCCGATGCAATTTTTGTGCTTCATCGCCAATGTGAAGGTCCAAGGGATACAGTAAACCGGAAGTGAAGAATGGATATCTAAAACTGGTCTCTCAGCAAACGCTGAAAGCATAGACGGTAAGAAGACTCACTCTTCTTGTAACTAAGTCGGCATTGTGCCTGATGTCTTTAATTCCGATGAAATTTTTGTGTTTCATCGTCAAAGTGAAGGTCCAAGGAATACTGTAAACCGCAAGTGAAGCATCGATATCTAAAACTGGTCTCTCAGCAAAGGCTGAAAGCATAGACGGTAAGAAGACTCACTCTTCTTGTACTTAAGTCGGCATTGTGCCTGATGTATTTAATTCCGATGCAATTTTTGTGTTTCATCGTCAAAGTGAAGGTCCAAGGGATACAGTAAACCTGAATGAAGCATCGCAATCTAAAACTGGTCTAACACGAAAGGCTCAAATCATAGACTGTTAGAAGACTCAGTCTTCTTGTACTTAAGTCAGCATTGTGCCTTTTGTATTTAATTCCGAAGCAATTTCTGTGTTTTATTGTCAAAGTGATGGTTCGATTGATACAATAAACCTGAAGTGAAGCATCGCAATCTAAAACTGGTCTCACAGGAAAGGCTGAAAGCATAGACGGTAAGAAGACTCAGTCTTCTTGTACTTAAATCAGCATTGTGCCTGACGAATTTAATTCCGATGCAATATTTGGTTTTCACCGTCAATGTGAAGGTCCAAGGTATACAGGAAACCTGAAGTGAAGCATCGGAATCTAAAACTGGTCTAACACTAAAGGCTCAAATCATAGACAGTTAGAAGACTCAGTCTTTTTGTACTTAAGTCCGCATTGTGCCTTTTGTATTTAATTCCAATGCAATTTTTGTGTTTAATCGTCAAAGTGAGGGTCCAAGGACTACTGTAAACCGGAAGTGAAGCATCGACATCTAAAACTGATCTCTCAGCAAAGGCTGAGAGCATAGACGGTAAGAAGACTCACTCTTCTTGTACTTAAGTCGGCATTGTGCCTGATGTATTTAATTCCGATGCAATTTTTGTGTTTCATCGTCAAAGTGAAGGTCCAAGGGATACAGTAAACCTGAAGTGAAGCAACGGAATCTAAAACTGGTCTAACATGAAAGGCTCAAATCAGAGAATGTTAGAAGACTCAGTCTTATTGTACTTAAAACCGCATTGTGCCTTTTGTATTTAATTCCGATGCAATTTTTGTGTTTAATCGTCAAGGTGAGGGTCCAAGAAATACTGTAAACCGGAAGTGAAGCATCTATATCAAAAACTGGTCTCTCAGCAAAAGCTGAAAGCATAGACGGTAAGAAGACTCACTCTTCTTGTACTTAAGTCGGCATTGTGCCTGATGTATCAAATTCCGATGCAATTTTTGTGTTTCGTGGTCAAAGTGAAGGCCCAAGGGATACAGTAAACAAGAAGTGAAGCATTGGAATCTAAAACTGGTCTATCACGAAAGGATCAAATCATAGACTGTTAGAAGACTCAGTCATCTTGTACTTAAGTCAGCATTCTGCCTTTTGTATTTAATTCCGATAAATTTTTGTGTTTAATCATCAAAGTGAGGGTCCAAGGAATACTGTAAACCGGAAGTGAAGCATCGATATCTAAAACTGGTCTCTCAGCAAAGGCTGAAAGCATAGACTGTAAGGAGACTCACTCTTCTTGTACTTAAGTCGGCATTGTGCCTGATGTATTTAATTCCGATGCAATTTTTGTCTTAAAACGTCAAAGTGAAGGTCCAAGGGATACAGTAAAATTGAAGTGAAGCATCGGAATCTAAAACTGGTCTAACATGAAAGGCTAAAATCATAGACTGTTAGAAGACTCATTCTTCTTGTAGTTAAGTCCGCATTGTGCCTTTTGTATTTAATTGCGATGCAATTTTTGTGTTTAATCGTCAAAGTAAGGGACCAAGGAATACTGTAAACCGGAAGTGAAGCATCCATATCTAAAACTGGTCTCTCAGCACAGGCTGAAAGCATAGACGGTAAGAAGACTCACTCTTCTTGTTCTTAAGTCGGCATTGTGCCTGATGTATTTAATTGAAATGCAATTTTTGTGTTTCATCTTCAAAGTGAAGGTCCAAGGGATACAGTAAACCTGAAGTGAGGCATCGGAATCTAAAACTGGTCTAACACGAAAGGCTCAAATCATAGACCGTTAGAGGACTCAGTCTTCTTTTACTTAAGTCGGCATTATGCCTTTTGTATTTAATTCCGAAGCAATTTCTGTGTTTCATCGTCAAAGGTTGGTGCCAGGGAACAGTACACCTGAAGTGAAGCATTGGATTCTAAAACTGGTCTAACATGAAAGGCTCAAATCATAGACGGTTTGAAGACTCAGTCTTCTTGTACATAAGTCGGCATTGTGCCTTTTGTATTTAATTCCGATGCAATTTTTGTGTTTCATCGTGAAAGTGATGGTCCAAGGTATACAGTAAACCGGAAGTGAAGCATCGAAATCTAAAACTGGTCTCACAGGAAAGGCTGCAAGCATAGACGGTAAGAAGACTCAGACTTCTTGTACTTAAATCAGCATTGTGCCTGATATATTTGATTCCGATGCAATTTTTGTGTTTCATCGTCAAAGTGAACGTCCAAGGGATACAGTAAACCTGAAGTGAAACATCGGAATCTAAAACCTGTCTAACACGAAAGGCTCAAATCATAGACTGTTAGAAGACTCTGCCTTCTTGTACTTAAGTCGGCATTGTGCCTGTTGTATTTAATTCCGATGCAATTTTTGTGTTTAATCGTCAGAGAGATGGACAAAGGGATACAGTTAACTGGAAGTGAAGCATCGATATCTAATACTGGTCTCACAGGAAAGGCTGAAAGCATAGACTGTAAGAAGACACATTCTTCTTGTATTTAAGTCAGCATTGTGATTGATGTATTTAATTCCGATACAATTTTTGTGTTTAATCGTCAAAGTGAGGGTCCAAGGAATACTGTAAACCGGAAGTGAAGCATCGATATCTAAAACAGGTCTCTCAGCAATGGCTGAATGCATAGACATTAAGAAGACTCACTCTTCTTGTACTTAAGTCGGCATTGTGCCTGATGTATTTAATTCCGATGCAATTTTTGTGTTTCATCGTCAAAGTGAGGGTCCAAGGGATACAGTAAACCTGAAGTGAAGCATCGGAATCTAAAACTGGTCTAACAGGAAAGGCTCAAATCATAGACTGTTAGAAGACTCAGTCTTCTTGTACTTAAGTCCGCATTGTGCCTTTTGTATTTAATTCAGATGCAATTATTGTGTTAATCGGCAAAGTGAGGGTCCAAGGAATACTGTAAACCGGAAGTGAAGCATCGATATTTAAAACTGGTCTCTCAGCAAAGGCTGAAAGCATAGACGGTAAGAAGACTCACTCTTCTTGTACTTAAGTCGGCATTGTGCCTGATGTATTTAATTCCGATGCAATTTTTGTGTTTCATCGTCAAAGTGAAGGTCCTAGGGATACAGTAAACCTGAAGTGAAGCATCGGAATCTAAAACTGGTCTAACACGAAAGGCTCAAATCATAGACTGTTAGAAGGGTCAGTCTTCTTGTACTTAAGTCCGCATTGTGCCTTTTGTATTTAATTCCGATGCAATTTTTGTGTTTAATCGTCAAAGTGTGGGTCCAAGGAATACTGTAAACCGGAAGTGAAGCATCGATAACTAAAACTGGTCTCTCAGCAAAGGCTGAAAACATAGACGGTGAGAACACTCACTCTTCTTGTACTTAAGTCGGCATTGTGCCTGATGTATTTAATTCAGATGTAACTATTGTGTTTCATCGTCAAAGTGAAGGTCCAAGGCATGCAGTAAACCTGAAGTGATGCATCGGAATCTAAAACTGGTCTAACACGAAAGGCTCAAATGATAGACTGTTAGAAGACTCAGTCTTCTTGTACTTATGTCCGCATTGTGCCTTTTGTATTTAATTACGATGCAATTTTTGTGTTTAATCGTCAAAGTGAGGGTCCAAGGAATACAGTAAACCGGACGTGAAGCATCGATATCTAAAACTGGTCTCTCAGCAAAGGCTGAAAGCATAGACGGTGAGAAGACTAACTCTTCTTGTACTTAAGTCGGCATTGTGCCCGATGTACTTAATTCCGATGCAATTTTTGTGTTTCATCGTCAAAGTGAAGGTCCAAGGGATACAGTAAACCTGAAGTGAAGCATCGGAATCTAAAATGGTCTAACATGAAAGGTTCAAATCATAGACTGTTAGAAGACTCAGTCTTCTTGTACTTAAGTCCGCATTGTGCCTTTTGTATTTAATTCCGATGGAATTTTTGTGTTTAATCGTCCAAGTGAGGGTCCAAGGAATACTGTAAACCGGAAGTGGAGCATCGATATCTAAAACTGGTCTCTCAGCAATGGCTGAAAGCATAGACATTAAGAAGACTCACTCTTCTTGTACTTAAGTCGGCATTGTGCCTGATGTATTTAATTCCGATGCAATTTTTGTGTTTCATCGTCAAAGTGAGGGTCCAAGGAATACTGTAAACCGGAAGTGAAGCATCGATATCTAAAACTGGTCTCTCAGCAAAGGCTGAAAGCATAGACGGTGAGAAGACTCACTCTTCTTGTACTTAAGTCGGCATTGTGCCAGATGTATTTAATTCAGATGCAACTATTGTGTTTCATCGTCAAAGTGAAGGTCCAAGGCATACAGTAAACCTGAAGGGATGCATCGGAATCTAAAACTGGTCTAACACGAAAGGCTCAAATCATAGACTGTTAGAAGACTCAGTCTTCTTGTACTTATGTCCGCATTGTGCCTTTTGTATTTAATTCCGATGCAATTTTTGGGTTTAATCGTCAAAGTGAGGGTGCAAGAAATACTGTAAACCGGAAGTGAAGCATCGATATGTAAAACTGGTCTCTCAGCAAAGGCTGAAAGCATAGACGGTGAGAAGACTCACTCTTCTTGTACTTCAGTCGGCATTGTGCCTGATGTATTTAATTCAGATGCAACTATTGTGTTTCATCGTCAAAGTGAAGGTCCAAGGCATACAGTAAACCTGAAGGGATGCATCGGAATCTAAAACTGGTCTAACACGAAAGGCTCAAATCATAGACTGTTAGAAGACTCAGTCTTCTTGTACTTATGTCCGCATTGTGCCTTTTGTATTTAATTCCGATGCAATTTTTGGGTTTAATCGTCAAAGTGAGGGTGCAAGAAATACTGTAAACCGGAAGTGAAGCATCGATATGTAAAACTGGTCTCTCAGCAAAGGCTGAAAGCATAGACGGTGAGAAGACACACTCTTCTTGTACTTAAGTCGGCATTGTGCCCGATGTATTTAATTCCGATGCAATTTTTGTGTTTCATCGCCAAAGTGAAGGTCCGAGGGATACAGTAAACCTGAAGTGAAGCATCGGAATCTAAAACTGGTCTAACACGAAAGGCTCAAATCATAGACTGTTAGAAGACTCAGTCTTCTTGTACTTAAGTCCGCCTTGTGCTTATTGTATTTAATTCAGATGCTATTTTTGTGTTTAATCGTCAAAGCGAGGGTCCAAGGCATACTGTAAACCGGACGTGAAGCATCGATATCTAAAGCTGGTCTCTCAGCAAAGGCTGAAAGCATAGACGGTGAGAAGACTCACTCTTCTTGTACTTAAGTCGGCATTGTGCCCGATGTACTTAATTCCGATGCAACTTTTGTGTTTCATCGTCAAAGTGAAGGTCCAAGGGATACAGTAAACCTGAAGTGAAGCATCGGATTCTAAAACCTGTCTAACACGAAAGGCTCAAATCATAGACTGTTAGAAGACTCTGTCTTCTTGTACTTAAGTCGGCATTGTGCCTGTTCTATTTAATTCCGATGCAATTTTTGTGTTTAATCGACAGAGAGATGGACAAAGGGATACAGTTAACTGGAAGTGAAGCATCGATATCTAATACTGGTCTCACAGGAAAGGCTGAAAGCATAGACTGTAAGAAGACACATTCTTCTTGTATTTAAGTCAGCATTGTGCCTGATGTATTTAATTCCGATGCAATTTTTGTGTTTAATCGTCAAAGTGAGGGTCCAAGGAATACTGTAAACCGGAAGTGAAGCATCGATATCTAAAACAGGTCTCTCAGCAATGGCTGAATGCATAGACATTAAGAAGACTCACTCTTCTTGTACTTAAGTCGGCATTGTGCCTGATGTATTTAATTCCGATGCAATTTTTGTGTTTCATCGTCAAAGTGAAGGTCCAAGGGATACAGTAAACCTGAAGTGAAGCATCGGAATCTAAAACTGGTCTAACGCGAAAGGCTCAAATCATAGACTGTTAGAAGACTCAGTCTTCTTGTACTTAAGTTCCCATTGTGCCTTTTGTTTTTAATTCCGATGCAATTTTTGTGTTTAATCGTCAAAGTGAGGGTCCAAGGAATACTGTAAACCGGAAGTGAAGCATCGATATCTAAAACTGGTCTCTCAGCAAAGGCTGAAAGCATAGACGGTGAGAAGAGTCACTCTTCTTGTACTTAAGTCGGCACTGTGCCTGATGTATTTAATTCAGATGCAATTTTTGCGTTTCATCGTCAAAGTGAAGGTCCAAGGGATACAGTAAACCTGAAGTGATTCATCGGAATCTAAAACAGGTCTAACACGAAAGGGTCAAATCATAGACTGTTAGAAGACTTAGTCTTCTTGTACTTATGTCCGCATTGTGCCTTTTGTATTTAATTCCGATGCAATTTTTGTGTTTAATCGTCAAAGTGTGTGTCCAAGGAATACTGTAAACCGGACGTGAAGGATCGAGATCTAAAACTGGTCTCTCAGCAAAGGCTGAGAGCATGGACGGTGAGAAGACTCACTCTCCTTGTACTTAAGTCGGCATTGTGCCTGATGTATTTAATTGAAATGCAATTTTTGTGTTTCATCGTCAAAGCGAAGGTCCAAGGGATACTGTAAACCGGAAGTGAAGCATCGATATCTGAAACTGGTCTCTCAGCAAAGGCTGAAAGCATTGACGGTAAGAAGACCCACTCTTTTTGTACTTAAGTCGGGATTGTGCCTGATGTACTTAATTCAGATGCAATTTTTGTGTTTCATCGTCAAAGTGAAGGTCCAAGGGATACAGTAAACCTGAAGTGAAGCATCGGAATCTAAAACTGGTCTAACACGAAAGGCTCAAATCATAGACTGTTAGAAGACTCAGTCTTCTAGTACTTAAGTCCGCATTGTGCCTTTTGTATTTAATTCCGATGCAGTTTTTGTGTTTATCGTCAAAGTCAGGGACCAAGGAATACTGTAAACCGGAAGTGAAGCATCGATATCTAAAACTGGTCTCTCACCAAAGGCTGAAAGCATAGACGTTAAGAAGACTCACTCTTATTGCACTTAAGTCGGCATTGTGCCTGATGTATTTAATTCCGATGCAATTTTTGTGCTTCATCGCCAATGTGAAGGTCCAAGGGATACAGTAAACCGGAAGTGAAGAATGGATATCTAAAACTGGTCTCTCAGCAAACGCTGAAAGCATAGACGATAAGAAGACTCACTCTTCTTGTACTTAAGTCGGCATTGTGCCTGATGTCTTTAATTCCGATGAAATTTTTGTGTTTCATCGTCAAAGTGAAGGTCCAAGGAATACTGTAAACCGCAAGTGAAGCATCCATATCTAAAACTGGTCTCTCAGCAAAGGCTGAAAGCATAGACGTTAAGAAGACTCACTCTTATTGCACTTAAGTCGGCATTGTGCCTGATGTATTTAATTCCGATGCAATTTTTGTGTTTCATCGTCAAAGTGAAGGTCCAAGGGATACAGTAAACCTGAATGAAGCATCGCAATCTAAAACTGGTCTAACACGAAAGGCTCAAATCATAGACTGTTAGAAGACTCAGTCTTCTTGTACTTAAGTCAGCATTGTGCCTTTTGTATTTAATTCCGAAGCAATTTCTGTGTTTTATTGTCAAAGTGATGGTTCGATTGATACAATAAACCTGAAGTGAAGCATCGCAATCTAAAACTGGTCTCACAGGAAAGGCTCAAAACATAGACGGTAATAGGACGCAATCTTCTTGTACTTAAATCGGCATTGTGCCTTTTGTTTTTAATTCCGATGCAATTTTTGTATTTCATCGTCAAAGGGATGGTCCAAGGTATACATTAAACCTGAAGTGAAGCATCGAAATCTAAAACTGGTCTCACAGGAAAGGCTGAAAGCATAGACGGTAAGAAGACTCAGTCTTCTTGTACTTAAATCAGCATTGTGCCTGACGAATTTAATTCCGATGCAATATTTGGTTTTCACCGTCAATGTGAAGGTCCAAGGTATACAGGAAACCTGAAGTGAAGCATCGGAATCTAAAACTGGTCTATCACGAAAGGATCAAATCATAGACTGTTAGAAGACTCAGTCTTCTTGTACTTAAGTCAGCATTCTGCCTTTTGTATTTAATTCCGATGCAATTTTTGTGTTTAATCGTCAAAGTAACGGACCAAGGAATACTGTAAACCGGAAGTGAAGCATCGATATCTAAAACTGGTCTCTCAGCAAAGGCTGAAAACATAGACGGTAAGAAGACTCACTCTTCTTGTACTTAAGTCGGCATTGTGCCTGATGTATTTAATTCCGATGCAATTTTTGTGTTTCATCGTGAAAGTGATGGTCAAAGGGATACATTAAACCGGAAGTGAAGCATCGAAATCTAAAACTGGTCTCACAGGAAAGGCTGAAAGCATAGACGGTAAGAAGACTCAGTCTTCTTGTACTTAAATCAGCATTGTGCCTGACGAATTTAATTCCGATGCAATATTTGGTTTTCACCGTCAATGTGAAGGTCCAAGGTATACAGGAAACCTGAAGTGAAGCATCGGAATCTAAAACTGGTCTAACACTAAAGGCTCAAATCATAGACTGTTAGAAGACTCAGTCTTTTTGTACTTAAGTCCGCATTGTGCCTTTTGTATTTAATTCCAATGCAATTTTTGTGTTTAATCGTCAAAGTGAGGGTCCAAGGAATACTGTAAACCGGAAGTGAAGCATCGAAATCTAAAACTGATCTCTCAGCAAAGGCTGAGAGCATAGACGGTAAGATGACTCACTCTTCTTGTACTTAAGTCGGCATTGTGCCTGATGTATTTAATTCCGATGCAATTTTTGTGTTTCATCGTCAAAGTGAAGGTCCAAGGGATACAGTAAACCTGAAGTGAAGCAACGGAATCTAAAACTGGTCTAACATGAAAGGCTCAAATCAGAGAATGTTAGAAGACTCAGTCTTATTGTACTTAAAACCGCATTGTGCCTTTTGTATTTAATTCCGATGCAATTTTTGTGTTTAATCGTCAAGGTGAGGGTCCAAGGAATACTGTAAACCGGAAGTGAAGCATCTATATCAAAAACTGGTCTCTCAGCAAAAGCTGAAAGCATAGACGGTAAGAAGACTCACTCTTCTTGTACTTAAGTCGGCATTGTGCCTGATGTATCAAATTCCGATGCAATTTTTGTGTTTCGTGGTCAAAGTGAAGGCCCAAGGGATACAGTAAACCTGAAGTGAAGCATCGGAATCTAAAACTGGGCTATCACGAAAGGGTCAAATCATAGACTGTTAGAAGACTCAGTCATCTTGTACTTAAGTCAGCATTCTGCCTTTTGTATTTAATTCCGATAAATTTTTGTGTTTAATCATCAAAGTGAGGGTCCAAGGAATACTGTAAACCGGAAGTGAAGCATCGATATCTAAAACTGGTCTCTCAGCAAAGGCTGAAAGCATAGACTGTAAGGAGACTCACTCTTCTTGTACTTAAGTCGGCATTGTGCCTGATGTATTTAATTCCGATGCAATTTTTGTCTTAAAACGTCAAAGTGAAGGTCCAAGGGATACAGTAAAATTGAAGTGAAGCATCGGAATCTAAAACTGGTCTAACATGAAAGGCTAAAATCATAGACTGTTAGAAGACTCATTCTTCTTGTAGTTAAGTCCGCATTGTGCCTTTTGTATTTAATTGCGATGCAATTTTTGTGTTTAATCGTCAAAGTAAGGGACCAAGGAATACTGTAAACCGGAAGTGAAGCATCCATATCTAAAACTGGTCTCTCAGCACAGGCTGAATGCATAGACGGTAAGAAGACTCACTCTTCTTGTTCTTAAGTCGGCATTGTGCCTGATGTATTTAATTGAAATGCAATTTTTGTGTTTCATCTTCAAAGTGAAGGTCCAAGGGATACAGTAAACCTGAAGTGAGGCATCGGAATCTAAAACTGGTCTAACACGAAAGGCTCAAATCATAGACCGTTAGAGGACTCAGTCTTCTTTTACTTAAGTCGGCATTATGCCTTTTGTATTTAATTCCGAAGCAATTTCTGTGTTTCATCGTCAAAGGTTGGTGCCAGGGAATAGTACACCTGAAGTGCAGCATTGGATTCTAAAACTGGTCTAACATGAAAGGCTCAAATCATAGACGGTTTGAAGACTCAGTCTTCTTGTACTTAAGTCGGCATTGTGCCTTTTGTATTTAATTCCGATGCAATTTTTGTGTTTCATCGTGAAAGTGATGGTCCAAGGTATACAGTAAACCGGAAGTGAAGCATCGAAATCTAAAACTGGTCTCACAGGAAAGGCTGCAAGCATAGACGGTAAGAAGACTCAGACTTCTTGTACTTAAATCAGCATTGTGCCTGATATATTTGATTCCGATGCAATTTTTGTGTTTCATCGTCAAAGTGAACGTCCAAGGGATACAGTAAACCTGAAGTGAAACATCGGAATCTAAAACCTGTCTAACACGAAAGGCTCAAATCATAGACTGTTAGAAGACTCTGCCTTCTTGTACTTAAGTCGGCATTGTGCCTGTTGTATTTAATACCGATGCAATTTTTGTGTTTAATCGTCAGAGAGATGGACAAAGGGATACAGTTAACTGGAAGTGAAGCATCGATATCTAATACTGGTCTCACAGGAAAGGCTGAAAGCATAGACTGTAAGAAGACACATTCTTCTTGTATTTAAGTCAGCATTGTGATTGATGCATTTAATTCCGATGCAATTTTTGTGTTTAATCGTCAAAGTGAGGGTCCAAGGAATACTGTAAACCGGAAGTGAAGCATCGATATCTAAAACAGGTCTCTCAGCAATGGCTGAATGCATAGACATTAAGAAGACTCACTCTTCTTGTACTTAAGTCGGCATTGCGCCTGATGTATTTAATTCCGATGCAATTTTTGTGTTTCATCGTCAAAGTGAGGGTCCAAGGGATACAGTAAACCTGAAGTGAAGCATCGGAATCTAAAACTGGTCTAACAGGAAAGGCTCAAATCATAGACTGTTAGAAGACTCAGTCTTCTTGTACTTAAGTCCGCATTGTGCCTTTTGTATTTAATTCAGATGCAATTTTTGTGTTAATCGGCAAAGTGAGGGTCCAAGAAATACTGTAAACCGGAAGTGAAGCATCGATATTTAAAACTGGTCTCTCAGCAAAGGCTGAAAGCATAGACGGTAAGAAGACTCACTCTTCTTGTACTTAAGTCGGCATTGTGCCTGATGTATTTAATTCCGATGCAATTTTGGTGTTTCATGGTCAAAGTGAAGGTCCAAGGGATACAGTAAACCTGAAGTGAAGCATCGGAATCTAAAACTGGTCTAACACGAAAGGCTCAAATCATAGACTGTTATAAGGGTCAGTCTTCTTGTACTTAAGTCCGCATTGTGCCTTTTGTATTTAATTCCGATGCAATTTTTGTGTTTAATCGTCAAAGTGTGGGTCCAAGGAATACTGTAAACCGGAAGTGAAGCATCGATATCTAAAACTGGTCTCTCAGCAAAGGCTGAAAACATAGACGGTGAGAAGACTCACTCTTCTTGTACTTAAGTCGGCATTGTGCCTGATGTATTTAATTCAGATGCAACTATTGTGTTTCATCGTCAAAGTGAAGGTCCAAGGCATGCAGTAAACCTGAAGTGATGCATCGGAATCTAAAACTGGTCTAACACGAAAGGCTCAAATGATAGACTGTTAGAA
This sequence comes from Schistocerca cancellata, assembly GCF_023864275.1. NCBI lineage: Eukaryota > Metazoa > Arthropoda > Insecta > Orthoptera > Acrididae > Schistocerca > Schistocerca cancellata. The sequence continues at coordinate 61,776,055 of NC_064631.1, read as the reverse complement.
GACTCAGTCTTCTTGTACTTATTTCCGCATTGTGCCTTTTGTATTTAATTCCGATGCAATTTTTGTGTTTAATCGTCAAAGTGAGGGTCCAAGGAATACTGTAAACCGGACGTGAAGCATCGATATCTAAAACTGGTCTCTCAGCAAAGGCTGAAAGCATAGACGGTGAGAAGACTCACTCTTCTTGTACTTAAGTCGGCATTGTGCCCGATGTACTTAATTCCGATGCAATTTATGTGTTTCATCGTCAAAGTGAAGGTCCAAGGGATACAGTAAACCTGAAGTGAAGCATCGGAATCTAAAACTGGTCTAACACGAAAGGTTCAAATCATAGACTGTTAGATGACTCAGTCTTCTTGTACTTAAGTCCGCATTGTGCCTTTTGTATTTAATTCCGATGGAATTTTTGTGTTTAATCGTCAAAGTGAGGGTCCAAGGAATACTGTAAACCGGAAGTGGAGCATCGATATCTAAAACTGGTCTCTCAGCAATGGCTGAAAGCATAGACATTAAGAAGACTCACTCTTCTTGTACTTAAGTCGGCATTGTGCCTGATGTATTTAATTCCGATGCAATTTTTGTGTTTCATCGTCAAAGTGAGGGTCCAAGGAATACTGTAAACCGGAAGTGAAGCATCGATATCTAAAACTGGTCTCTCAGCAAAGGCTGAAAGCATAGACGGTGAGAAGACTCACTCTTCTTGTACTTAAGTCGGCATTGTGCCAGATGTATTTAATTCAGATGCAACTATTGTGTTTCATCGTCAAAGTGAAGGTCCAAGGCATACAGTAAACCTGAAGGGATGCATCGGAATGTAAAACTGGTCTAACACGAAAGGCTCAAATCATAGACTGTTAGAAGACTCAGTCTTCTTGTACTTATGTCCGCATTGTGCCTTTTGTATTTAATTCCGATGCAATTTTTGGGTTTAATCGTCAAAGTGAGTGTGCAAGAAATACTGTAAACCGGAAGTGAAGCATCGATATGTAAAACTGGTCTCTCAGCAAAGGCTGAAAGCATAGACGGTGAGAAGACTCACTCTTCTTGTACTTAAGTCGGCATTGTGCCCGATGTATTTAATTCCGATGCAATTTTTGTGTTTCATCGCCAAAGTGAAGGTCCGAGGGATACAGTAAACCTGAAGTGAAGCTTCGGAATCTAAAACTGGTCTAACACGAAAGGCTCAAATCATAGACTGTTAGAAGACTCAGTTTTCTTGTACTTAAGTCCGCCTTGTGCTTATTGTATTTAATTCAGATGCTATTTTTGTGTTTAATCGTCAAAGTGAGGGTCCAAGGAATACTGTAAACCGGAAGTGAAGCATCGATATCTAAAACTGGTCTCTCAGCAATGGCTGAAAGCATAGACATTAAGAAGACTCACTCGTCTTGCACTTTAGTCGGCATTGTGCCTGATGTATTTAATTCCGATGCAATTTTTGTGTTTCATCGTCAAAGTGAAGGTCCAAGGGATACAGTAAACCTGAATGAAGCATCGCAATCTAAAACTGGTCTCTCAGCAAAGGCTGAAAGCATAGACGGTAAGAAGACTCACTCTTCTTGTACTTAAGTCGGCATTGTGCCTGATGTCTTTAATTCCGATGAAATTTTTGTGTTTCATCGTCAAAGTGAAGGTCCAAGGAATACTGTAAACCGGAAGTGAAGCATCGATATCTAAAACTGGTCTCTCAGCAAAGGCTGAAAGCATAGACGGTAAGAAGACCCACTCATCTTGTACTTAAGTCGGGATTGTGCCTGATGTACTTAATTCCGATGCAATTTTTGTGTTTCATCGTCAAAGTGAAGGTCCAAGGGATACAGTAAACCTGAAGTGAAGCATCGGAATCTAAAACTGGTCTAACACGAAAGGCTCAAATCATAGACTGTTAGAAGACTCAGTCTTCTTGTACTTAAGTCCGCATTGTGCCTTTTGTATTTAATTCCGATGCAATTTTTGTGTTTATCGTCAAAGTGAGGGACCAAGGAATACTGTAAACCGGAAGTGAAGCATCGATATCTAAAACTGGTCTCTCACCAAAGGCTGAAAGCATAGACGTTAAGAAGACTCACTCTTATTGCACTTAAGTCGGCATTGTGCCTGATGTATTTAATTCCGATGCAATTTTTGTGCTTCATCGTCAAAGTGAAGGTCCAAGGAATACTGTAAACCGGAAGTGAAGCATCGATATCTAAAACTGGTCTCTCAGCAAAGGCTGAAAGCATAGACGGTAAGAAGACTCACTCTTCTTGTACTTAAGTCGGCATTCTGCCTGATGTATTTAATTCCGATGCAATTTTTGTGTTTCATCGTCAAAGTGAAGGTCCAAGGGATACAGTAAACCTGAATGAAGCATCGCAATCTAAAACTGGTCTCACAGGAAAGGCTCAAAACATAGACGGTAATAAGACGCAATCTTCTTGTACTTAAATCGGCATTGTGCCTTTTGTTTCTAATTCCGATGCAATTTTTGTATTTCATCGTCAAAGGGATGGTCCAAGGTATACATTAAACCTGAAGTGAAGCATCGGAATCTAAAACTGGTCTAACACGAAAGGCTCAATTCATAGACGGTTAAAAGATTCAGTCTTCTTGTACTTAAGTCGGCATTGTGCCTGATGTATTTAATTCCGATGCAATTTTAGTGTTTAATCGTCAAAGTGGAGGTCCAACGGATACAGTAAACCTGAAGTTTAACATCGGAATCTAAAACTGGTCAAACACGAAAGGATCAAATCATAGACGGTTAGAAGACGGAGTCTTCTTGTACTTAAGTCGGCATTGTGCGTTTTGTATTTAATTCCGAAGCTATTTCTGTGTTTCATCGTCAAAGTGATGGTCCATGGGATGCAGTAAACAGGAAGTGAAGCTTCGAAATCTAAAACTGGTCTCACAGGAAAGGCTCAAAACAAAGGCGGTTAGAAGACTCAATCTTCTTGTACTTAAGTCGGCATTGTGCCTTTTTTATTTAATTCCGATGCAATTTTTGTGTTTCATCGTGAAAGTGATGGTCCAAGGTATACAGTTAACCGGAAGTGAAGCTTCGAAATCTAAAACTGGTCTCACAGGAAAGGCTGAAAGCATGGACGGTAAGAAGACTCAGACTTCTTGTACTTAAATCAGCACTGTGCCTGATATATTTAATTCCGATGCAATTTTTGTGTTTCATCGTCAAAGTGAACGTCCAAGGGATACAGTAAACCTGAAGTGAAACATCGGAATCTAAAACCTGTCTAACACGAAAGCTCAAATCATAGACTGTTAGAAGACTCTGTTTTCTTGTACTTAAGTCGGCATTGTGCCTGTTGTATTTAATTCCGATCCTATATTTGTGTTTAATCGTCAAAGTGAGGGTCCAAGGAATAGTTTAAACCAGGAGTGAAGCATCGATATCTAAAACGGGACTCTCAGCAAAGGCTGAAAGCATAGACGGTAAGAAGACTCACTCTTCTTGTACTTAAGTCGGCATTGTGCCTGATGTATTTAATTCCGATGCAATTTTTAAGTTTCATCGTCAAAGTGAAGGTCCAAGGGATACAGTAAACCTGAAGTGAAGCATCGGAATCTATAACTGGTCTAACACGAAAGGCTCAAATCATAGACAGTTAGAAGACTCACTCTTCTTGTACTTAAGTCCGCATTGTGGCTTTTGTATTTAATTCCGATGCAATGTTTGTGTTTAATCGTCAGAGTGAGGGTCCAAGGAATACTGTAAACCGGAAGTGAAGCATCGATATCTAAAACTGGTCTCTCAGCAAATGCTGAAACCATAGACGGTAAGAAGACTCACTCTTTTTGTACTTAAGTCGGCATTGTGATTTTGTATTTAATTCCGACGAATTTTTTGTGTTTAATCGTCAAAGTGAAGGTCCAAGGGATACAGTAAACCTGATGTGAAGCATCGGAATCTAAAACTGGTCTAATACGAAAGGCTCAAATCATAGACTGTTAGAAGACTCACTCTTCTTGTACTTAAGTCGGCATTGTGCCTTTTGTATTTAATTCCGATACAATTTTTGTGTTTCATCGTCAAAGTGAAGGTTCAAGGAATACTATAAACCGGAAGTGAAGCATCGATATCTAAAACTGGTCTCTCAGCAAATTCTGAAAGCATAGACGGTAAGAAGGCTCACTCTTCTTGTACTTAAGTCGGCATTGTGCCTGATGTATTTAATTCCGATGCAATTTTTGTGTTTCATCGTCAAAGTGAAGTCCAAGGGATACAGTATACCTGAAGTGAAGCATCGGAATCTAAAACTGGTGTAACACGAAAGGCTCAAATCATAGACTGTTAGAAGACTCAGTCTTCTTGTACTTAAGTCGGCATTGTGCCCTTTGTATTTAATTCCGATCCAATTTTTGTGTTTAATCGTCAAAGTGAGGGTCCAAGGAATACTGTAAACCGGAAGTGAAGCATCGATATCTAAATCTGGTCTCTCAGCAAAGGCAGAAAGCATAGACGGTGAGAAGACTCACTCTTCTTGTACTTAAGTCGGCATTGTGCCTGATGTATTTAATTCAGGTGCAATTATTGTGTTTCATCGTCAAAGTGTAGGTCCAAGGGATACAGTAAACCTGATGTGAAGCATCGGAATCTGAAACTGGTCTAACACGAAAGGCTCAAATCATAGACCGTTAGAAGACTCACTCTTCTTGTACTTAAGTCGGCATTGTGCCTTTTGTATTTAATTCCGATCCTATTTTTGTGTTTAATGGTCAAAGTGAGGGTCCAAGGATTAGTTTAAACCAGGAGTGAAGCATCGATATGTAAAACGGGACTCTCAGCAAAGGCTGAAAGCATAGACGGTAAGAAGACTCACTCTTCTTGTACTTAAGTCGGCATTGTGCCTGATGTATTTAATTGCGATGCAATATTTGTGTTTCATCGTCAAAGTGAAGGTCCAAGGAATACTGTAATCCTGAAGTGAAGCATCGGAATCTAAAACTGGTCTAACACGAAAGGCTCAAATCACAGACTGTTAGAAGACTCAGTCTTCTTGTACTTATGTCCGCATTGTGCCTTTTGTATTTAATTCCGATGCAATTTTTGTGTTTAATCGTCAAAGTGAGGGTCCAAGGAATACTGTAAACCGGAAGTGAAGCATCGATATCTAAATCTGGTCTCTCAGCAAAGGCAGAAAGCATAGACGGTGAGAAGACTCACTCTTCTTGTACTTAAGTCGGCATTGTGCCTGATGTATTTAATTCCGATGCAATTTTTGTGTTTCATCGTCAAAGTGAAGGTCCGAGGGATACGGTAAACCTGAAGTGAAGCATCGGAATCTAAAACTGGTCTAACACGAAAGGTTCAAATCATAGACTCTTAGAAGACTCAGTCTTCTTGTACTTAAGTCCGCCTTGTGCTTATTGTATTTAATTCAGATGCAATTTTTGTGTTTAATCGTCAAAGTGAGGGTCCAAGGAATACTGTAATCCTGAGGTGAAGCATCGGAATCTAAAACTGGTGTAACACGATAGGGTCAAATCATAGACTGTTAGAAGACTCCGTCTTCTTGTACTTATGACCGCATTGTGCCTTTTGTATTTAATTCCTATGCAATTTTTGTGTTTAATCGTCAAAGTGAGGGTCCAAGGAATACTGTAAGCCGGAAGTGAAGCATCGATATCTAAAACTGGTCTCTCAGCAATGGCTGAAAGCATAGACATTAAGAAGACTCACTCTTCTTGTACTTATGTCGGCATTGTGCCTGATGTATTTAATTCCGATGCAATTTTTGTGTTTCATCGGCAAAGTGAAGGTCCAAGGGATACAGTAAACCTGAATGAAGCATCGCAATCTAAAACTGGTCTAACACGAAAGGCTCAAATCATAGACTGTTAGAAGACTCAGTCTTCTTGTACTTAAGTCGGCATTGTGCCCTTTGTATTTAATTCCGATGCAATTTTTGTGTGTAATCGTCAAAGCGAGGGTCCAACGCATACTGTAAATCGGAAGTGAAGCATCGATATCTAAAGCTGGTCTCTCAGCTAAGGCTCAAAGCATAGACGGTAAGAAGACTCACTCTTCTTGTACTTAAGTAGGCATTGTGCCTGATGTATTTAATTCCGAAGCAATTTTTGTGTTTCATCGTGAAAGTGAAGGTCCAAGGTATAAAGTAAACCTGAAGTGAAGCATCGCAATCTAAAAGTGGTCTAACACGAAAGGCCCAAATCATAGACGGTTAGAAGACTCAGTCTTCTTGTACTTAAGTCGGCATTATGCCCTTTGTATTTAATTCAAAAGCAATTTCTGTGTTTCGTCGTGAAAGGATGGTGCTAGGGAAACAGTAAACATGAAGTGAGGCATGGGAATCTAAAGCTGGTCTCACAGGAACAGCTCAAAACATAGACGGGCAGAAGAGTCAGTCTGCTTGTACTGAAATCGGCATCGTGCCTTTTGTATTTAATTCCGATGCAATCTTTGTGTTTCATGGTAAAGTGATGGTCCAAGGGATACAGTAAACCTGAAGTGAAGCATCGGATTCTAAAATTGGTGACACAGGAAAGGCTCAAATCATAAACAGTAAGAAGACTCAGTCTTCTTGTGCTTAAGTCAGCATTGAGCCTTTTGTTTTTAATTCCGATGCAATATTTGTGTTTCACCGTCAATGCTAAGGTCCAAGGGATACAGGAGACCTGAAGTGAAGCATCAGAATCTAAAAATGATCTAACATGAAAGGGTCAAATCATAGACGGTTAGACGACTCAGTCTTCTTGTACTTAAGTCGGCATTGTGCTTTTTGTATTTAATTCCGATGCAATTTTTGTGTTTTATCGTCAAAGTGAAAGTCCAAGGGATACAGTAAACCTGAAGTGAAGCATCTGAATCTAAAACTGGTCTAACACGAAAGGCTCAAATCATAGACTGTTAGAAGACTCACTCTTCTTGTACTTAAGTCGGCATTGTGCCTTTTGTATTTAATTCCGATGCAATTTTTGTGTTTCATCGTCAAAGTGAAGCTCCAAGGTATGCAGTAAACCTGAAGTGAACCATCGGAATCTAATACTGGTCTAACATGAAAGGCTCAAATCATAGACTGTTAGAAGACTCAGTCTTCTTGTACTTAAGTCCGCATTGTGCCTTTTGTATTTATTCCGATGCAATTTTTGTGTTTCATCGTGAAAGTGAAGGTCCAAGGAATACTGTAAACCTGAAGTGAAGCATCGATATCTAAAGCTGGTTTCTCAGAAAGGCTGTAAGCATAGACGGTAAGAAGACTCACTCTTCTTGTTCTTACGTCGGCATTGTGCCTGATGTATTTAATTCCGAAGCAATTTCTGTGTTTCATCGTGAAAGGATGGTGCTAGGGAAACAGTAAACATGAAGTGAGGCATGGGAATCTAAAACTGGTCTCACAGGAACGGCTCAAAACATAGACGGGCAGAAGAGTCAGTCTGCTTGTACTGAAGTCGGCATCGTGCCTTTTGTATTTAATTCCGATGCAATCTTTGTGTTTCATGGTTAAAGTAATGGTCCAAGGGATACAGTAAACCTGAAGTGAAGCATCGGATTGTAAAATTGGTGACACAGGAAAGGCTCAAATCATAAACAGTAAGAAGACTCAGTCTTCTTGTGCTTAAGTCAGCATTGAGCCTTTTGTTTTTAATTCCGATGCAATATTTGTGTTTCACCGTCAATGCGAAGGTCCAAGGGATACAGGAGACCTGAAGTGAAGCATCAGAATCTAAATTGGAGACACAGGAAAGGCCCAAATCATGAACAGTAAGAAGACTCAGTCTTCTTGTGCTTAAGTCAGCATTGAGCCTTTTGTTTTTAATTCCGATGCAATATTTGTGTTTCACCGTCAATGCTAAGGTCCAAGGGATACAGGAGATCTAACATGAAAGGGTCAAATCATAGACTGTTAGAAGACTCAGTCTTCTTGTACTTAAGTCGGCATTGATCCTTTTGTATTTAATTCCTATGCAATTTTTGTGTTTAATCGTCACAGTCATGGACCAAGGGATACAGTCACCGGAAGTGAAGCATCGATATCTAAAACTGGTCTCTCAGCAAAGGCTGAAAGCATAGACGGTAAGAAGACTCACTCTTCTTGTACTTATGTCGGCATTGTGCCTTTTGTATTTAATTCCGATGAAATTTTTGTGTTTAATCGTCAAAGTGAGGGTCCAAGGAATACTGTAAACCAGAAGTGAAGCATCGATATCTAAAACTGGCCCCTCAGCAAAGGCAGAAAGCATAGTCGGTAAGAACACTCAGTCTTCTTGTACTTAAGTCGGCATTGTGCCTTTTGTATTTAATTCCGATGCAATTTTTGTGTTTCATCGTAAAAGTGAAAGTCCAAGGGATACAGTAAACCTGAAGTGAAGCATCGGAATTTAAAACTGGTCTAACACGAAAGGCTCAAATCATAGACTGTTAGAAGACTCAGTCTTCTTGTACTTACGTAGGGCATTGTGCATTTTGTATTTAATTCCGATGCACTTTTTGTGTTTAATCGTCAAAGTGATGGTCCAAGGAATACTATAAACCAGAAGTGAAGCATCGCTATCCATAACTGGCCTCTCAGCAAAGGCTGAAAGCATAGACGGTAAGAAGACCCACTCTTCTTGTACTTAAGTCGGCATTGTGCCTGATGTACTTAATTCCGATGCAATTTTTGTGTTTCATCGTCAAAGTGAAGGTCCAAGGGATACAGTAAACCTGAAGTGAAGCATCGGAATCTAAAACTGGTCTAACGTGAAAGGCTCAAATCATAGACTGTTAGAAGACTCAGTATTATTGTACTTAAGTCGGCATTGTGCCTTTTGTATTTAATTCCGATGCAATTTTTGTGTTTAATCGTCAGAGTGATGGACCAAGGTATACAGTTAACTGGAAGTGAAGCATCGATATCTAAAACTGGTCTCTCAGCAAAGGCTGAAAGCATAGACAGCAAGAAGAATAACTCTTCTTGTACTTAAGTCGGCATTGTGCCTGATGTATTTAATTCCGATGGAATTTTTGTGTTTCATCGTCCAAGTGAAGGTCCACGGAATACTGTAAACCGGAAGTGAAGCATCGATATCTAAAACTGGTCTCTCAGCAAAGGCTGAAGCATAGACGGTAAGAAGACTCACTCTTCTTGTACTTAAGTCGGCATTGTGCCTGATGTATTTAACTCCGATGCAACTTTTGTGTTTCATCGTCAAAGTGATGGTCCAAGGTATACAGTAAACCGGAAGTGAAGCATCGAAATCTAAAACTGGTCTCACAGGAAAGGCTGAAAGCATGGACGGTAAGAAGACTCAGACTTCTTGTACTTAAATCAGCATTGTGCATGATATATTTAATTCCGATGCAATTTTTGTGTTTCATCGTCAAAGTGAACGTCCAAGGGATACAGTAAACCTGAAGTGAAACATCGGAATCTAAAACCTGTCTAACACGAAAGGCTCAAATCATAGACTGTTAGAAGACTCTGTCTTCTTGTACTTAATTAGGCATTGTGCCTGTTGTATTTAATTCCGATGCAATTTTTGTGTTTAATTGTCAGAGTGATGGACCAAGGGTTACAGTTAACTGGAAGTGAAGCATCGATATCTAAAACTGGTCTCACAGGAAAGGCTGAAAGCATAGACGGTAAGAAGACTCATTCTTCTTGTATTAAAGTCAGCATTGTGCCTGATGTATTTAATTCCGATTCAATTTTTGTGTTTCATCGTCAAAGTGAAGGTCCAAGGGATACAGTAAACCTGAAGTGAAGCATCGGAATCTAAAACTGTTCTAACACGAAAGGCTCAAATCATAGACAGTTAGACTCCGTCTTCTTGTACTTAACTCCGCATTGTGGCTTTTGTATTTAATTCCGATGCAGTGTTTGTGTTTAATCGTCAAAGTGAGGGTCCAAGGATACTGTAAACCGGAAGTGAAGCATCGATATCTAAAACTGGTCTCTCAGCAAAGGCTGAAAGCATAGACGGTAAGAAGACTCACTCTTTTTGTACTTAAGTCGGCATTGTGACTTTTGTATTTAATTCCGATTCAATTTTTGTGTTTCATCGTCAAAGTGAAGGTCCAAGGGATACAGTAAACCTGAAGTGAAGCATCGGAATCTAAAACTGTTCTAACACGAAAGGCTCAAATCATAGACAGTTAGACTCAGTCTTCTTGTACTTAACTCCGCATTGTGGCTTTTGTATTTAATTCCGATGCAGTGTTTGTGTTTAATCGTCAAAGTGAGGGTCCAAGGATACTGTAAACCGGAAGTGAACCATCGATATCGAAAACTGGTCTCTCAGCAAATTCTGAAAGCATAAACGGTAAGAAGGCTCACTCTTCTTGTACTTAAGTCGGCATTGTGCCTGATGTATTTAATTCCGATGCAATTTTTGTGTTTCATCGTCAAAGTGAAGGTCCAAGAGATACAGTAAACCTGAAGTGAAGCATCGGAATCAAAAACTGGTCTAACACGAAAGGCTCTAATCATAGACAGTTAGACTCAGTCTTCTTGTACTTAAGTCCGCATTGTGGCTTTTGTATTTAATTCCGATGCAGTGTTTGTGTTTAATCGTCTAAGTGAAGGTCCAAGGATACCGTAAACCGGAAGTGAAGCATCGATATCTAAAACTGGTCTCTCAGCAAAGGCTGAAAGCATAGACGGTAAGAAGACTCACTCTTTTTGTACTTAAGTCGGCATCGTGACTTTTGTATTTAATTCCGACGCAATTTTTGTGTTTAATCGTCAAAGTGAAGGTCCAAGGGATACATTAAACCAGATGTGAAGCATCGGAATCTAAAACTGGTCTAACACGAAAGCCTCAAATCATAGACTGTTAGAAGACTCACTCTTCTTGTACTTAAGTCGGCATTGTGCCTTTTGCATTTAATTCCGATGCAATTTTTGTGTTTCATCGTCAAAGTGAAGGTACAAGGAATACTGTAAACCGGAAGTGAACCATCGATATCTAAAACTGGTCTCTCAGCAAAGGCTGAAAGCATAGACGGTGAGAAGACTCACTCTTCTTGTACTTAAGTCGGCATTGAGCCTGATGTATTTCATTCAGATGCAATTTTTGTGTTTCATCGTCAAAGTGAAGATCCAAGGGATACTGTAAACCGGAAGTGAAGCATCGATATCTAAAACTGGTCTCTCAGCAAAGGCTGTAAGCATAGACGGTACGAAGACCCACTCTTCTTGTACTTAAGTCGGCATTGTGCCTGTTGTACTTAATTCCGATGCAATTTTTGTGTTTCATCGTCAAAGTGAAGGTCCAAGGGATACTGTAAACCGGAAGTGAAGCATCGATATCTAAAACTGGTCTCTCAGCAAAGGCTGTAAGCATAGACGGTAAGAAGACCCACTCTTCTTGTACTTAAGTCGGCATTGAGCCTGATGTATTTAATGCAGATGCAATTTTTGTGTTTCATCGTCAAAGTGAAGGTCCAAGGGATACATTAAACCTGATGTGAAGCATCGGAATCTAAAACTGGTCTAACACGAAAGGCTCAAATCATAGACTGTTAGAAGACTCAGTCATCTTGTACTTAAATCGGTATTGTGCCTTTTGTATTTAATTCCGATCCAATTTTTGTGTTTAATCGTCAAAGTGAGGGTCCAAGGAATAGTGTAAACCAGGAGTGAAGCATCGATATCTCAAACGGGACTCTCAGCAAAGGCTGAAAGCATAGACGGTAAGAAGACTCACTCTTCTTGTACTTAAGTTTGGCATTGTGCCTGATGTATTTAATTCCGATGCAATTTTTGTGTTTCATCGTCAAAGTGAAGGTACAAGGAATACTGTAAACCTGAAGTGAAGTATCGGAATCTAAAACTGGTCTAACACGAAAGGCTCAAATCATAGACTGTTAGAAGACTCAGTCTTCTTGTACTTAAGTCCGCATTGTGCCTTTTGTATTTAATTCAGATGCAATTTTTGAGTTTAATCGTCAAAGTGAGTGTCCAAGGAATACTGTAAACCGGAAGTGAAGCATCGATATCTAAAACTGGTCTCTCAGCAAAGGCTGAAAGCATAGACGGTGAGAAGACTCACTCTTCTTGTACTTAAGTCGGCATTGAGCCTGATGTATTTAATTCAGATGCAATTTTTGTGTTTCATCGTCAAAGTGAAGGTCCAAGGGATACTGTAAACCGGAAGTGAAGCATCGATATCTAAAACTGGTCTCTCAGCAAAGGCTGTAAGAATAGACGGTAAGAAGACCCACTCTTCTTGTACTTAAGTCGGCATTGTGCCTGATGTACTTAATTCCGATGCAATTTTTGTGTTTCATCGTCAAAGTGAAGGTCCAAGGGATACAGTAATCCTGAAGTGAAGCATCGGAATCTAAAACTGGTCTAACACGAAAGGCTCAAATCATAGACTGTTAGAAGACTCGGTCTTCTTGTACTTAAGTCCGCCTTGTGCTTATTGTATTTAATTCAGATGCTATTTTAGTGTTTAATCGTCAAAGTGAGGGTCCAAGGAATACTGTAAACCGGAAGTGAAGCATCGATATCTAAAACTGGTCTCTCAGCAATGGCTGAAAGCATAGACATTAAGAAGACTCACTCTTCTTGTACTTAAGTCGGCATTGTGCCTGATGTATTTAATTCCGATGCAATTTTTGTGTTTCATCGTCAAAGTGAAGGGCCAAGGGATACAGTAAACCTGAATGAAGCATCGCAAGTCTAACACGAAAGGCTCAAATCATAGACTGTTAGAAGACTCAGTCTTCTTGTACTTAAGTCGGTATTGTGCCTTTTGTATTTAATTCCGATGCAATTTTTGTGTTTAATCGTCAAAGCGAGGGTCCAAGGCATACTGTAATTCGGAAGTGAAGCTTAGATATCTAATGCTGGTCTCTCAGCAAAGGCTGAAAGCATAGACGGTAAGAAGACTCAATCTTCTTGTTCTTAAGTCGGCATTGTGCCAGATGTATTTAATTCAGATGCAATTTTAGTGTTTAATCGTCAAAGTGAGGGTCCAAGGAATACTGTAAACCGGAAGTGAACCATCGATATCTAAAACTGGTCTCTCAGCAAAGGCTGAAAGCATAGACGGTGAGAGGACTCACTCTTCTTGTACTTAAGTCGGCATTGTGCCTGATGTATTTAATTCAGATGCAATTTTTGTATTTCATCGTCAAAGTGAAGGTCCAAGGGACACAGTAAACCTGAAGTGATGCTTCGGAATCTAAAACTGGTGTAACATGAAAGGCTCAAATCATAGACTGTTAGAAGACTCAGTCTTCTTGTACTTAAGTCCGCATTGTGCCTTTTGTATTTAATTCCGATGCAATTTTTGGGTTTAATCGTCAAAGGGAGGGTGCAAGAAATACTGTAAACCGGAAGTGAAGCATCGATATGTAAAACTGGTCTCTCAGCAAAGGCTGAAAGCATAGACGGTGAGAAGACCCACTCTTCTTGTGCTTAAGTCGTCATTGTGCCCGATGTATTTAATTCCGATGCAATTTTTGTGTTTCATCGCCAAAGTGAAGGTACAAGGGATACAGTAAACCTGAAGTGAAGCATCGGAATCTAAAACTGGTCTAACACGAAAGGCTCAAAACAAAGACTGTTAGAAGACTCAGCCTTCTTGTACTTAAGTCCGCCTTGTGCTTATTGTATTTAATTCAGATGCTATTTTTGTGTTTAATCGTCAAAGTGAGGGTCCAAGGAATACTGTAAACCGGAAGTGAAGCATCGATATCTAAAGCTGGTCTCTCAGCAAAGGCTGAAAGCATAGACGGTAAGAAGACTCACTCTTCTTGTTCTTAAGTCGGCATTGTGCCTGATGTATTTAATTCCGATGCAATTTTTGTGTTTCATCGTCAAAGTGAAGGTCCAAGGTATACAGTAAACCTGAAGTGCAGTATCGGAATCTAAAACTGGTCTAACACGAAAGGCTCAAATCATAGACTGTTAGAAGACTCAGTCTTCTTGTACTTAAATCGGTATTGTGCCTTCTGTATTTAATTCCGATCCAATTTTTGTGTTTAATCGTCAAAGTGAGGGTCCAAGGAATAGTGTAAACCAGGAGTGAAGCATCGATATCTCAAACGGGACTCTCAGCAAAGGCTGAAAGCATGGACGGTAAGAAAACTCACTCTTCTTGTACTTAAGTTTGGCATTGTGCCTGATGTATTTAATTCCGATTAAATTTTTGTGTTTCATCGTCAAAGTGAAGGTACAAGGAATACTGTAAACCTGAAGTGAAGTATCGGAATCTAAAACTGGTCTAACACGAAAGGCTCAAATCATAGACTGTTAGAAGACTCAGTCTTCTTGTACTTAAGTCCGCATTGTGCCTGTTGTATTTAATTCCGATGCAATTTTTGTGTTTAATCGTCAAAGTGAGTGTCCAAGGAATACTGTAAACCGGAAGTGAAGCATCGATATCTAAAACTGGTATCTCAGCAAAGGCTGAAAGCATAGACGGTGAGAAGACTCACTCTTCTTGTACTTAAGTCGGCATTGAGCCTGATGTATTTAATTCAGATGCAATTTTTGTGTTTCATCGTCAAAGTGAAGGTCCAAGGGATACTGTAAACCGGAAGTGAAGCATCGATATCTAAAACTGGTCTCTCAGCAAAGGCTGTAAGCATAGACGGTAAGAAGACCCACTCTTCTTGTACTTAAGTCGGCATTGTGCCTGATGTACTTAATTCCGATGCAATTTTTGTGTTTCATCGTCAAAGTGAAGGTCCAAGGGATACAGTAAACCTGAAGTGAAGCATCGGAATCTAAAACTGGTCTAACACGAAAGGTTGAAATCATAGACTGTTAGAAGACTCAGTCTTCTTGTACTTAAGTCCGCATTGTGCCTTTTGTATTTAATTCCGATGCAATTTTTGTGTTTAATCGTCAAAGTGAGGGTCCAAGGAATACTGTAAACCGGAAGTGAAGCAACGATATCTAAAGCTGGTCTCTCAGCAAAGGCTGAAAGCATAGACGGTAAGAAGACTCACTCTTCTTGTTCTTACGTCTGCATTGTGCCTGATGTATTTAATTCCGATGCAATTTTTGTGTTTCATCGTCAAAGTGAAGGTCCAAGGTATACAGTAAACCAGAAGTGCAGTATCGGAATCTAAAACTGGTCTAACACGAAAGGCTCAAATCATAGACTGTTAGAAGACTCAGTCTTCTTGTACTTAAATCGGTATTGTGCCTTCTGTATTTAATTCCGATCCAATTTTTGTGTTTAATCGTCAAAGTGAGGGTCCAAGGAATAGTGTAAACCAGGAGTGAAGCATCGATATCTCAAACGGGACTCTCAGCAAAGGCTGAAAGCTTGGACGGTAAGAAAACTCACTCTTCTTGTACTTAAGTTTGGCATTGTGCCTGATGTATTTAATTCCGATGCAATTTTTGTGTTTCATCGTCAAAGTGAAGGTACAAGGAATACTGTAAACCTGAAGTGAAGTATCGGAATCTAAAACTGGTCTAACACGAAAGGCTCAAATCATAGACTGTTAGAAGACTCAGTCTTCTTGTACTTAAGTCCGCATTGTGCCTTTTGTATTTAATTCAGATGCAATTTTTGAGTTTAATCGTCAAAGTGAGTGTCCATGGAATACTGTAAACCGGAAGTGAAGCATCGATATCTAAAACTGGTCTCTCAGCAAAGGCTGAAAGCATAGACGGTGAGAAGACTCACTCTTCTTGTACTTAAGTCGGCATTGAGCCTGATGTATTTAATTCAGATGCAATTTTTGTGTTTCATCGTCAAAGTGAAGGTCCAAGGGATACTGTAAACCGGAAGTGAAGCATCGATATCTAAAACTGGTCTCTCAGCAAAGGTTGAAAGCATAGACGGTAAGAAGACCCACTCTTCTTGTACTTAAGTCGGCATTGTGCCTGATGTACTTAATTCCGATGCAATTTTTGTGTTTCATCGTCAAAGTGAAGGTCCAAGGGATACAGTAAACCTGAAGTGAAGCATCGGAATCTAAAACTGGTCTAACACGAAAGGCTCAAATCATAGACTGTTAGAAGACTCGGTCTTCTTGTACTTAAGTCCGCCTTGTGCTTATTGTATTTAATTCAGATGCTATTTTAGTGTTTAATCGTCAAAGTGAGGGTCCAAGGAATACTGTAAACCGGAAGTGAAGCATCGATATCTAAAACTGGTCTCTCAGCAATGGCTGAAAGCATAGACATTAAGAAGACCCACTCTTCTTGTACTTAAGTCGCCATTGTGCCTGATGTATTTAATTCCGATGCAATTTTTGTGTTTCATCGTCAAAGTGAAGGTCCAAGGGATACAGTAAACCTGAATGAAGCATCGCAAGTCTAACACGAAAGGCTCAAATCATAGACTGTTAGAAGACTTAGTCTTCTTGTACTTAAGTCGGTATTGTGCCTTTTGTATTTAATTCCGATGCAATTTTTGTGTTTAATCGTCAAAGCGAGGGTCCAAGGCATACTGTAATTCGGAAGTGAAGCATAGATATCTAATGCTGGTCTCTCAGCAAAGGCTGAAAGCATAGACGGTAAGAAGACTCACTCTTCTTGTTCTTAAGTCGGCATTGTGCCAGATGTATTTAATTCCGATGCAATTTTTGTGTTTCATCGTCAAAGTGAAGGTCCAAGGTATACAGTAAACCTGAAGTGAAGCATCGGAATCTAAAAGTGGTCTAACACGAAAGGCTCAAATCATAGACGGTTAGAAGACTCTGTCTTCTTGTACTTAAGTCGGCATTATGCCCTTTGTATTTAATTCCGAAGCAATTTCTGTGTTTCATCGTGAAAGGATGGTGCTAGGGAAACAGTGAACATGAAGTGAAGCATGGGAATCTAAAACTGGTCTCACAGGAACGGCTCAAAACATAGACGGGCAGAAGAGTCAGTCTGCTTGTACTGAAGTCGGCATCGTTCCTTTTGTATTTAATTGCGATGCAATCTTTGTGTTTCATGGTTAAAGTAATGGTCCAAGGGATACAGTAAACCTGAAGTGAAGCATCGGATTCTAAAACTGGTGACACAGGAAAGGCTCAAATCATAAACAGTAAGAAGACTCAGTCTTCTTGTGCTTAAGTCAGCATTGAGCCTTTTGTTTTTAATTCCGATGCAATATTTGTGTTTCACCGTCAATCCGAAGGTCCAAGGGATACAGGAGACCTGAAGTGAAGCACCAGAATCTAAAAATGATGTAACATGAAAGGGTCAAATCATAGACGGTTAGACGACTCAGTCTTCTTGTACTTAAGTCCGCATTGTGCCTTTTGTATTTAATTCCGATGCAATTTTTGGGTTTAATCGTCAAAGGGAGGGTGCAAGAAATACTGTAAACCGGAAGTGAAGCATCGATATGTAAAACTGGTCTCTCAGCAAAGGCTGAAAGCATAGACGGTGAGAAGACCCACTCTTCTTGTGCTTAAGTCGTCATTGTGCCCGATGTATTTAATTCCGATGCAATTTTTGTGTTTCATCGCCAAAGTGAAGGTACAAGGGATACAGTAAACCTGAAGTGAAGCATCGGAATCTAAAACTGGTCTAACACGAAAGGCTCAAAACATAGACTGTTAGAAGACTCAGCCTTCTTGTACTTAAGTCCGCCTTGTGCTTATTGTTTTTAATTGAGATGCTATTTTTGTGTTTAATCGTCAAAGTGAGGGTCCAAGGAATACTGTAAACCGGAAGTGAAGCATCGATATCTAAAGCTGGTCTCTCAGCAAAGGCTGAAAGCATAGACGGTAAGAAGACTCACTCTTCTTGTTCTTAAGTCGGCATTGTGCCTGATGTATTTAATTCCGATGCAATTTTTGTGTTTCATCGTCAAAGTGAAGGTCCAAGGTATACAGTAAAACTGAAGTGCAGTATCGGAATCTAAAACTGGTCTAACACGAAAGGCTCAAATCATAGACTGTTAGAAGACTTAGTCTTCTTGTACTTAAATCGGTATTGTGCCTTTTGTATTTAATTCCGATCCAATTTTTGTGTTTAATCGTCAAAGTGAGGGTCCAAGGAATAGTGTAAACCAGGAGTGAAGCATCGATATCTCAAACGGGACTCTCAGCAAAGGCTGAAAGCATGGACGGTAAGAAAACTCACTCTTCTTGTACTTAAGTTTGGCATTGTGCCTGATGTATTTAATTCCGATGCAATTTTTGTGTTTCATCGTCAAAGTGAAGGTACAAGGAATACTGTAAACCTGAAGTGAAGTATCGGAATCTAAAACTGGTCTAACACGAAAGGCTCAAATCATAGACTGTTAGAAGGCTCAGTCTTCTTGTACTTAAGTCCGCATTGTGCCTTTTGTATTTAATTCCGATGCAATTTTTGTGTTTAATCGTCAAAGTGAGGGTCCAAGGAATACTGTAAACCGGAAGTGAAGCATCGATATCTAAAACTGGTATCTCAGCAAAGGCTGAAAGCATAGACGGTGAGAAGACTCACTCTTCTTGTACTTAAGTCGGCATTGAGCCTGATGTATTTAATTCAGATGCAATTTTTGTGTTTCATCGTCAAAGTGAAGGTCCAAGGGATACTGTAAACCGGAAGTGAAGCATCGATATCTAAAACTGGTCTCTCAGCAAAGGCTGTAAGCATAGACGGTAAGAAGACCCACTCTTCTTGTACTTAAGTCGGCATTGTGCCTGATGTACTTAATTCCGATGCAATTTTTGTGTTTCATCGTCAAAGTGAAGGTCCAAGGGATACAGTAAACCTGAAGTGAAGCATCGGAATCTAAAACTGGTCTAACACGAAAGGTTGAAATCATAGACTGTTAGAAGACTCAGTCTTCTTGTACTTAAGTCCGCATTGTGCCTTTTGTATTTAATTCCGATGCAATTTTTGTGTTTAATCGTCAAAGTGAGGGTCCAAGGAATACTGTAAACCGGAAGTGAAGCATCGATATGTAAAACTGGTCTCTCAGCAAAGGCTGAAAGCATAGACGGTGAGAAGACTCACTCTTCTTGTGCTTAAGTCGGCATTGTGCCCGATGTATTTAATTCCGATGCAATTTTTGTGTTTCATCGCCAAAGTGAAGGTCCGAATGATACTGTAAACCTGAAGTAAAGCATCGGAATCTAAAACTGGTCTAACACGAACGGCTCAAATCATAGACTTTTAGAAGACTCAGTCTTCTTGTACTTAAGTCCGCCTTGTGCTTATTGTATTTAATTCAGATGCTATTTTTGTGTTTAATCGTCAAAGTGAGGGTCCAAGGAATACTGTAAACCGGAAGTGAAGCATCGATATCTAAAACTGGTCTCTCAGCAATGGCTGAAAGCATAGACATTAAGAAGACTCACTCTTCTTGTACTTAAGTCGGCATTGTGCCTGATGTATTTAATTCCGATGCAATTTTTGTGTTTCATCGTCAAAGTGAAGGTCCAAGGGATACAGTAAACCTGAATGAAGCATCGCAATCTAAAACTGGTCTAACACGAAAGGCTCAAATCATAGACTGTTAGAAGACTCAGACTTCTTGTACTTAAGTCGGCATTGTGCCTTTTGTATTTCATTCCGATGCAATTTTTGTGTTTAATCGTCAAAGCGAGGGTCCAAGGCATACTGTAATTCGGAAGTGAAGCATCGATATCTAAAGCTGGTCTCTCAGCAAAGGCTGAAAGCATAGACGGTAAGAAGACTTACTCTTCTTGTTCTTAAGTCGGCATTGTGCCTGATATATTTAATTCCGATGCAATTTTTGTGTTTCATCGTCAAAGTGAAGGTCCAAGGTATACAGTAAACCTGAAGTGAAGCATCGGAATCTAAAAGTGGTCTAACACGATAGGCTCAAATCATAGACGGTTAGAAGACTCTGTCTTCTTGTACTTAAGTCGGCATTATGCCCTTTGTATTTAATTCCGAAGCAATTTCTGTGTTTCATCGTGAAAGGATGGTGCTAGGGAAACAGTAAACATGAAGTGAAGCATGGGAATCTAAAACTGGTCTCACAGGAACGGCTCAAAACATAGACGGGCAGAAGAGTCAGTCTGCTTGTACTGAAGTCGGCATCGTGCCTTTTGTATTTAATTCCGATGCAATCTTTGTGTTTCATGGTTAAAGTAATGGTCCAAGGGATACAGTAAACCTGAAGTGAAGCATCGGATACTAAAACTGGTGACACAGGAAAGGCTCAAATCATAAACAGTAAGAAGACTCAGTCTTCTTGTGCTTAATTCAGCATTGAGCCTTTTGTTTTTAATTCCGATGCAATATTTGTGTTTCACCGTCATTGCGAAGGTCCAAGGGATACAGGAGACCTGAAGTGAAGCATCAGAACTAAATTGGTGACACAGGAAAGGGCTCAAATCATTTACAGTAAGAAGACTCAGTCTTCTTGTGCTTAAGTCAGCATTGAGCCTTTTGTTTTTAATTCCGATGCAATTTTTGTGTTTCACCGTCAATGCGAAGGTCCAAGGGATAAAGGAGACCTGAAGTGAAGCACCAGAATATAAAAATGATGTAACATGAAAGGCTCAAATCATAGACTGTTAGAAGACTCAGTCTTCTTGTACTTAAGTCCGCATTGTGGCTTTTGTATTTAATTCCGATGCAATTTTTGTGTTTAATCGTCAAAGTGAGGGTCCAAGGAATACTGTAAACCGGAAGTGAACCATCGATATCTAAAACTGGTCTCTCAGCAAAGGCTGAAAGCATAGACGGTGAGAGGACTCACTCTTCTTGTACTTAAGTCGGCATTGTGCCTGATGTATTTAATTCAGATGCAATTTTTGTATTTCATCGTCAAAGTGAAGGTCCAAGGGACACAGTAAACCTGAAGTGATGCTTCGGAATCTAAATTTGGTGTAACATGAAAGGCCCAAATCATAGACTGTTAGAAGACTCAGTCTTCTTGTACTTAAGTCCACATTGTGCCTTTTGTATTTAATTACGATGCAATCTTTGGGTTTAATCGTCAAAGTGAGGGTGCAAGAAATACTGTAAACCGGAAGTGAAGCATCGATATGTAAAACTGGTCTCTCAGCAAAGGCTGAAAGCATAGACGGTGAGAAGACTCACTCTTCTTGTGCTTAAGTCGGCATTGTGCCCGATGTATTTAATTCCGATGCAATTTTTGTGTTTCATCGCCAAAGTGAAGGTCCGAGGGATACAGTAAACCTGAAGTGAAGCATCGGAATCTAAAACTGGTCTAACACGAAAGGCTCAAATCATAGACTGTTAGAAGACTCAGTCTTCTTGTACTTAAGTCCGCCTTGTGCTTATTGTATTTAATTCAGATGCTATTTTTGTGTTTAATCGTCAAAGTGAGGGTCCAAGGAATACTGTAAACCGGAAGTGAAGCATCGATATCTAAAACTGGTCTCTCAGCAATGGCTGAAAGCATAGACATTAAGAAGACTCACTCTTCTTGTACTTAAGTCGGCATTGTGCCTGATGTATTTAATTCCAATGCAATTTTTGTGTTTCATCGTCAAAGTGAAGGTCCAAGGGATACAGTAAACCTGAATGAAGCATCGCAATCTAAAACTGGTCTAACACGAAAGGCTCAAATCATAGACTGTTAGAAGACTAAGTCTTCTTGTACTTAAGTCGGCATTGTGCCTTTTGTATTTAATTCCGATGCAATTTTTCTGTTTAATCGTCAAAGCGAGGGTCCAAGGCATACTGTAATTCGGAAGTGAAGCATCGATATCTAAAGCTGGTCTCTCAGCAAAGGCTGAAAGCATAGAAGGTAAGAAGACTTACTCTTCTTGTTCTTAAGTCGGCATTGTGCCAGATGTATTTAATTCCGATGCAATTTTTGTGTTTCATCGTCAAAGTGAAGGTCCAAGGTATACAGTAAACCTGAAGTGCAGCATCGGAATCTAAAAGTGGTCTAACACGAAAGGCTCAAATCACAGTCGGTTAGAAGACTCTGTCTTCTTGTACTTAAGTCGGCATTATGCCCTTTGTATTTAATTCCGAAGCAATTTCTGTGTTTCATCGTGAAAGGATGGTGCTAGGGAAACAGTAAACATGAAGTGAAGCATGGGAATCTAAAACTGGTCTCACAGGAACGGCTCAAAACATAGACGGGCAGAAGAGTCAGTCTGCTTGTACTGAAGTCGGCATCGTGCCTTTTGTATTTAATTCCGATGCAATCTTTGTGTTTCATGGTTAAAGTAATGGTCCAAGGGATACAGTTAACCTGAAGTGAAGCATCGGATTCTAAAACTGGTGACACAGGAAAGGCTCAAATCATAAACAGTAAGAAGACTCAGTGTTCTTGTGCTTAAGTCAGCATTGAGCCTTTTGTTTTTAATTCCGATGCAATATTTGCGTTTCACCGTCAATGCGAAGGTCCAAGGGATACAGGAGACCTGAAGTGAACCATCAGAATCTAAATTGGTGACACAGGAAAGGCTCAAATCATGTACCGTAAGAAGACTCAGTCTTCTTGTGCTTAAGTCAGCATTGAGCCTTTTGTTTTTAATTCCGATGCAATTTTTGGGTTTAATCGTCAAAGTGAGGGTGCAAGAAATACTGTAAACCGGAAGTGAAGCATCGATATGTAAAACTGGTCTCTCAGAAATGGCTGAAAGCATAGACATTAAGAAGACTCAATCTTCTTGTACTTTAGTCGGCATTGTGCCTGATGTATTTAATTCCGATGCAATTTTTGTGTTTCATCGTCAAAGTGAAGGTCCAAGGGATACAGTAAACCTGAATGAAGCATCGCAATCTAAAACTGGTCGAACACGAAAGGTTCAAATCATAGACTGTTAGAAGACTCAGTCTTCTTGTACTTAAGTCGGCATTGTGCCTGTTGTATTTAATTCCGATGCAATTTTTGTGTTAAATCGTCAAAGCGAGGGTCCAAGGCATACTGTAATTCGGAAGTGAAGCATCGATATCTAAAGCTGGTCTCTCAGCAAAGGCTGAAAGCATAGACGGTAAGAAGACTCACTCTTCTTGTTCTTAAGTCGGCATTGTGCCTGATGTATTTAATTCCGATGCAATTTTTGTGTTTCATCGTCAAAGTGAAGGTCCAAGGGATACAGTAAACCTGAAGTGAACCATCGGAATCTAAAACTGGTCTAACACGAAAGGCTCAAATCATAGACTGTTAGACGACTCAGTCTTCTTGTATTTAAGTCCGCATTGTGCCTTTTGTATTTAATTCAGATGCAATTTTTGAGTTTAATCGTCAAAATGAGGGTCCAAGGAATATTCTAAACCGGAAGTGAACCATCGATATCTAAAACTGGACTCTCAGCAAAGGCTGAAAGCATAGACGGTGAGAGGACTCACTCTTCTTGTACTTAAGTCGGCATTGTGCCTGATGTATTTAATTCAGATGCAAGTTTTGTATTTCATCGTCAAAGTGAAGGTCCAAGGGACACAGTAAACCTGAAGTGATGCTTCGGAATCTAAAACTGGTGTAACATGAAAGGCTCAAATCATACACTGTTGGAAGACTCAGTCTTCCTGTACTTAAGTCCGCATTGTGCCTTTTAAATTTAATTCCGATGCAATTTTTGGGTTTAATCGTCAAAGTGAGGGTGCAAGAAATACTGTAAACCGGAAGTGAAGCATCGATATGTAAAACTGGTCTCTCAGCAAAGGCTGAAAGCATAGACGGTGAGAAGACTCACTTTTCTTGTGCTTAAGTCGGCATTGTGCTCGATGTATTTAATTCCGATGCAATTTTTGTGTTTCATCGCCAAAGTGAAGGTCCGAGGGACACAGTAAACCTGAAGTGCAGCATCGGAATCTAAAACTGGTCTAACACGAAAGGCTCAAATCATAGACTGTTAGAAGACTCAGTCTTCTTGTACTTAAGTCCGCCTTGTGCTTATTGTATTTAATTCAGATGCTATGTTTGTGTTTAATCGTCAAAGTGACGGTCCAAGGAATACTGTAAACCGGAAGTGAAGCATCGATATCTAAAACTGGTCTCTCAGCAATGGCTGAAAGCATAGACATTAAGAAGACTCACTCTTCTTGTACTTAAGTCGGCATTGTGCCTGATGTATTTAATTCCGATGCAATTTTAGTGTTTCACAGTCAATGCGAAGGTCCAAGGGATACAGGAGACCTGAAGTGAAGTATCAAAATCGAAATTGGTGACACAGGAAAGGCTCAAATCATGAACAGTAAGAAGACTCAGTCTTCTTGTGCTTAAGTCAGCATTGAGCCTTTTGTATTTAATTCCGATGCAATTTTTGTGTTTATCGTCAAAGTGAGGGACCAAGGAATACTGTAAACCGGAAGTGAAGAATCGATATCTAAAACTGGTCTCCCAGCAAAGGCTGAAAGCATAGACGGTAAGAAGACCCACTCTTCTTGTACTTACGTCGGGATTGTGCCTGATGAACTTAATTCCGATGCAATTTTTGTGTTTCATCGTCAAAGTGAAGGTCCAAGGGATACAGTAAACCTGAAGTGAAGCATCGGAATCTAAAACTGGTCTAACACCAAAGGCTCAAATCATAGACTGTTAGAAGACGCAGTCTTCTTGTACTTACGTCCGCATTGTGCCTTTTGTATGTATTTCCGATGCAATTTTTGTGTTTAATCGTCAAAGTGATGGTACAAGGATTACTGTAAACCGGAAGTGAAGCATCGACATATAAAACTGGTCTCTCAGCAAAGGCTGAAATCATAGACGGTAAGAAGACTCACTCTTCTTGTACTTAAGTCGGCATTGTGCCTGATGTATTTAATTCCGATGCAATTTTTGTGTTTATCGTCAAAGTGAGGGACCAAGGAATACTGTAAACCGGAAGTGAAGCATCGACATATAAAACTGGTCTCTCAGCAAAGGCTGAAATCATAGACGGTAAGAAGACTCACTCTTCTTGTACTTAAGTCGGCATTGTGCCTGATGTATTTAATTCCGATGCAATTTTTGTGTTTATCGTCAAAGTGAGGGACCAAGGAATACTGTAAACCGGAAGTGAAGCATCGATATCTAAAACTGTTCTCTCACCAAAGGCTGAAAGCATAGACGGTAAGAAGACTCACTCTCCTTGTACTTAAGTCGGCATTGTGCCTGACGTATTTAATTCCGATGTAATTTTTGTGTTTCATCGTCAAAGTGAAGGTCCAAGGGATACAGTAAACGTGATGTGAAGCATCGGAATCTAAAACTGGTCTAACACGAAAGGCTCAAATCACAGACTATTGGAACACTCAGTCTTCTTGTACTTAAGTCCGCATTGTGCCTTTCTTATCTAATTCCGATGCAATTTTTGTGTTTAATCGTCAAAGTGATGGTCCAAGGAATACTGTAAACCGGAAGTGAAGCATCGATATCTAAAACTGGTCTCTCAGCAAAGGCTGAAATCATAGACGTTAAGAAGACTCACTCTTCTTGTACTTAAGTCGGCATTGTGCCTTTTGTATTTAATTCGGATGCAATTTTTGTGTTTAATCGACAAAGTGATGGTACAAGGAATACTGTAAACCGGAAGTGAAGCATCGACATATAAAAGTGATCTCTCAGCAAAGGCTGAAATCATAGACGGTAAGAAGACTCACTCTTCTCGTACTTAAGTCGGCATTGTGCCTGATGTATTTAATTCCGATGCAATTTTTTGTTTCATCGTCAAAGTGAAGGTCCAAGGGATACAGTAAACCTGAATGAAGCATCGCAATCTAAAACTGGTCTAACACGAAAGGATCAAATCATAGACTGTTAGAAGACTCCGTCTTCTTGTACTTAAGTCGGCATTGTGCCTTTTGTTTTTAATTCCGTTGCAATTTTTGTATTTCATCGTCAAAGGGATGGTCCAAGGTATACATTAAACCGGAAGTGAAGCATCGGAATCTAAAACTGGTCTAACACTAAAGGCTCCAATCATAGACGGTTAAAAGATTCAGTCTTCTTGTACTTAAGTCGGCATTGTGCCTGATGTATTTAATTCCGATGCAATTTTAGTGTTTAATCGTCAAAGTGTAGGTCCAACGGATACAGTAAACCTGAAGTTTAACATCGGAATCTAAAACTGGTCTAACACGAAAGGCTCAAATCATAGACGGTTAGAAGACGGAGTTTTCTTGTACATAAGTCGGCATTGTGCGTTTTGTATTTAATTCCGAAGCTATTTCTGTGTTTCATCGTCAAAGTGAACGTCCAAGTGATACAGTAAATCTGAAGTGAAACATCGGAATCTAAAACCTGTCTAACACGAAAGGCTCAAATCATAGACTGTTAGAAGACTCTGTCTTCTTATACTTAAGTCGGCATTGTGCCTGTTGTATTTAATTCCGATCCTATTTTTGTGTTTAATCGTCAAAGTGAGGGTCCAAGGAATAGTTTAAACCAGGAGTGAAGCATCGATATCTAAAACGGGACTCTCAGCAAAGGCTTAAAGCATAGTCGGTAAGAAGACTCACTCTTCTTGTACTTAAGTCGGCATTGTGCCTGATGTATTTAATTCCGATGCAATTTTTAAATTTCATCGTCAAAGTGAAGGTCCAAGGGATACAGTAAACCTGAAGTGAAGCATCGGAATCTAAAACTGGTGTAACACGAAAGGCTCAAATCATAGACAGTTAGATGACTCAGTCTTCTTGTACTAAAGTCGGCATTGTGCCTTTTGTATGTAATTCCGATGCTAATTTTTGTGTTTAATTGTCAAAGTGACTGTCCAAGGAATACTGTAAACCGGAAGTGAAGCATCGATATCTAAAACTGGTCTCTCAGCAAAGGCTGAAACCATAGACGATAAGAAGACTCACTCTTTTTGTACTTAAGTCGGCATTGTGACTTTTGTATTTAATTCCGACGCATTTTTTGTGTTTAATCGACAAAGTGAAGGTCCAAGGGATACAGTAAACCTGATGTGAAGCATCGGAATCTAAAACTGGTCTAACACGAAACGCTCAAATCATAGACTGTTAGAAGACTCAGACTTCTTGTACTTAAGTCGGCATTGTGCCTGTTGTATTTAATTCCGATGCAATTTTTGTGTTTCATCGTCAACGTGAAGGTACAAGGAATACTGTAAACCGGAAGTGAAGCATCGATATCTAAAACTGGTCTCTCAGTAAAGGCTGAAATCATAGACGGTAAGAAGACCCTCTCTTCTTGTACTTAAGTCGGCATTGTGCCTGATGTACTTAATTCCGATGCAATTTTTGTGTTTCATCTTCAAAGTGAAGGTCCAAGGGATACAGTAAACCTGAAGTGAAGCATCGGAATCTAAAACTGGTCTAACACGAAAGGTACAAATCATACACTGTTAGAAGACTCAGTCTTCTTGTACTTAAGTCCGCATTGTGCCTTTTGTATTTAATTCCGATGCAATTTTTGTGTTTAATCGTCAAAGTGAGGGTCCAAGGAATACTGTAAACCGGAATTGAAGCATCGAAATCTAAAACTGGTCTCTCAGCAATGGCTGAAGGCATAGACATTAAGAAGACTCACTCATCTTGTACTTAAGTCGGCATTGTGCCTGATGTATTTAATTCCGATGCAATTATTGTGTTTCATCGTCAAAGTGAAGGTCCAAGGGATACAGTAAACCTGAAGTGAAGCATCGGAATCTAAAACTGGTCTAACACGAAAGACTCAAATCATAGACTGTTAGAAGACTCAGTCTTCTTGTATTTAAGTCCGCATTGTGTCTTTTGTATTTAATTCAGATGCAATTTTTGTGTTTAATCGTCAAAGTGAGGGTCTAAGGGATATTGTAAACAGGAAGTGAAGCATCGTTATCTAAAACTGGTCTCTCAGCAAAGGCTGAAAGCATAGACGGTGAGAGGACTCACTCTTCTTGTACTTAAGACGGCATTGTGCCTGATGTATTTAATTCAGATGTGTTTCATCGTCAAAGTGAAGGTCCAAGGGATACAGTAAACCAGAAGTGAT
The DNA here is from genome assembly GCF_023864275.1 of Schistocerca cancellata. Lineage (NCBI taxonomy): Eukaryota > Metazoa > Arthropoda > Insecta > Orthoptera > Acrididae > Schistocerca > Schistocerca cancellata. The sequence continues at coordinate 61,748,344 of NC_064631.1, read as the reverse complement.
GCATCGGAATCTAAAACTGGTGTAACACGAAAGGCTCAAATCATAGACTGTTAGAAGACTCAGTCTTCTTGTACTTATGTCCGCATTGTGCCTATTGTATTTAATTCCTATGCAATTTTTGTGTTTAAACGTCAAAGTGAGGGTCCAAGGAATACTGTAAACCGGAAGTGAAGCATCGATATCTAAAACTGGTCTCTCAGCAAAGGCTGAAAGCATAGACGGTGAGAAGACTCACTCTTCTTGTACTTAAGTCGGCATTGTGCCCGATGTATTTAATTCCGATGCAATTTTTGTGTTTCATCGTCAAAGTGAAGGTCCGAGGGATACAGTAAACCTGAAGTGAAGCATCGGAATCTAAAACTGGTCTAACACGAAAGGCTCAAATCATAGACTCTTAGAAGACTCAGTCCTCTTGTACTTAAGTCCGCCTTGTGCTTATTGTATTTAATTCAGATGCAATTTTTGTGTTTAATCGTCAAAGTGAGGGTCCAAGGAATACTGTAAACCGGAAGTGAAGCATCGATATCTAAAACAGGTCTCTCAGCAATGGCTGAAAGCATAGACATTAAGAAGACTCACTCTTCTTGAACTTAAGTCGGCATTGTGCCTGATGTATTTATTTCCGATGCAATTTTTGTGTTTCATCGTCAAAGTGAAGGTCAAAGGGATACAGTAAACCTGAATGAAGCATCGCAATCTAAAACTGGTCTAACACGAAAGGCTCAAATCATAGTCTGTTAGAATACTCAGTCTTCTTGTACTTAAGTCGGCATTGTGCCTTTTTGTATTTAATTCCGATGCAATTTTTGTGTCTAATCGTCAAAGCGAAGGTCCAACGCATACTGTAATTCGGAAGTGAAGCATCGATATCTAAAGCTGGTCTCTCAGCAAACGCTGAAAGCATAGACGGTAAGAAGACTCACTCTTCTTGTACTTAAGTAGGCATTGTGCCTGATGTATTTAATTCTGATGTAATTTTTGTGTTTCATCGTCAAAGTGAAGGTTCAAGGTATACAGTAAACCTGAAGTGAAGCATCGGAATCTAATACTGGTCTAACATGAAAGGCTCAAATCATAGACTGTTAGAGGACTCAGTCTTCTTGTACTTAAGTCCGCATTGTGGCTTTTGTATTTATTCCGATGCAATTTTTGTGTTTCATCGTGAAAGTGAAGGTCCAAGGAATACTGTAAACCTGAAGTGAAGCATCGATATCTAAAGCTGGTTTCTCAGAATGGCTGAAAGCATAGACGGTAAGAAGACTCACTCTTCTTGTTCTTAAGTCGGCATTGTGCCTGATGTATTTAGTTCCGATGCAATTTTTGTGTTTCATCGTGAAAGTGAAGGTCAAAGGGATACAGTAAACCGGAAGTGAAGCATGGATATCTAAAACTGGTCTCTCAGCAAACGCTGAAAGCATAGACGGTAAGAAGACTCACTCTTCTTGTTCTTAAGTCGGCATTGTGCCTGATGTATTTAATTCCGATGCAATTTTTGTGTTTCATCGTGAAAGTGAAGGTCCAAGGTATAAATTTAACCTGAAGTGAAGCATCGGAATCTAAAAGTGGTCTAACACGAAAGGCTCAAATCATAGACGGTTAGAAGACTCAGTCTTTTTGTACTTAAGTCGGCATTATGCCCTTTGTATTTAATTCCGAAGCAATTTTTGTGTTTCATCGTCAAAGTGGGGGTCCAAGGAATACTGTAAACCGGAAGTGAAGCATCGATATCTAAAACTGGTCTCTCAGCAAAGTCTGAAATCATAGACGGTGAGAAGACTCACTCTTCTTGTATTTAAGTCGGCATTGTGCCTGATGTATTTAAATCCGATGCAATTTTTGTGTTTCATCGTCAAAGTGAAGGTCCAAGGGATACAGTAAACCTAAAGTGAAGCATCGGAATCTAAAACTGGTCTAACGTGAAAGGCTCAAATCATAGACTGTTAGAAGACTCAGTATTCTTGTACTTAAGTCGGCATTGTTCCTTTTGTATTTAATTCCGATGCAATTTTTGTGTTTAATCGTCAGAGTGATGGACCAAGGGATACAGTTAACTGGAAGTGAAGCATCGATATCTAAAACTGGTCTCACTGGAAAGGCTGAAAGCATAGACGGTATGAAGACCCACTCTTCTTGTACTTAAGTCGGCATTGTGCCTTTTTTATTTAATTCCGACGCAATTTTTGTGTTTAATCATCAAAGTGAAGGTCCAAGGGATACAGTAAACCTGAAGTGAAGCATCGGAATCTAAAACTGGTCTAACACGAAAGGCTCAAATCATAGACTGTTAGAAGACTCAGCCTTCTTGTACTTAAGAATTCATTGTGCCTTTTGTATTTAATTCCGATGCAATTTTTGTGTTCAGTCGTCAAAGTGATGGTCCAAGGAATACTGTAAACCGGATGTGAAGCATTGATATCTAAAACTGGTCTCTCAGCAAAGGCTGAAAGCATAGTTGGTAACAAGAATCACTCTTCTCGTACTTAAGTCGGCATTGTGCCTGATGTATTTAATTGCGATGGAATTTTTGTGTTTCATCGTCCAAGTGAAGGTCCAAGGAATACTGTAAACCGGAAGTGAAGCATCGATATCTAAAACTGGTCTCTCACCAAAGGCTGAAGCATAGACGGTAAGAAGACTCACTCTTGTTGTACTTAAGTCGGCATTGTGCCTGATGTATTTAATTCCGATGCAATTTTTTTGTTTCATCGTCAAAGTGAAGGTCCAAGGAATACTGCAAACCGGAAGTGAAGCATCGATATCTAAAACTGGTCTCTCAGCAAAGGCCGAAAGCATTGACGGTAAGAAGACTCACTCTTCTTGTACTTAAGTCGGCATTGTGCCTGATGTATTTAATTCCAATGCAATTTTAGTGTTTAATCGTCAAAGTGTAGGTCCAACGGATACAGTAAACCTGAAGTTTAACATCGGAATCTAAAACTGGTCTATCACGAAAGGCTCAAATCATACACACTTAGAAAACTCAGTCTTCTTGTACTTAAGTCCGCATTGTGGCTTTTGTATTTAATTCCGATGCAGTGTTTGTGTTTAATCGTCAAAGTGAGGGTCCGAGGAATACTGTAAACCGGAAGTGAAGCATAGATATCTAAAACTGGTCTCTCAGCAAAGGCTGAAAGCATAGACGGTAAGAAGACTCACTCTTTTTGTACTTAAGTCGGCATTGTGACTTTTGTATTTAATTCCGACGCAATTTTTGTGTTTAATCGTCAAAGTGAAGGTCCAAGGGATACAGTAAACCTGAAGTGAAGCATCGGAATCTAAAACTGGTCTAACACGAAAGGCTCAAATCATAGACCGTTAGAAGACTCAGTCTTCTTGTACTTAAGTCGGCAATATGCCTTTTGTATTTAATTCCGAAGCAATTTCTGTGTTTCATCGTCAAAGGGATGGTGCCAGGGAAACAGTAAACCTGAAGTGATGCATCGGAATCTAAAACTGGTCTTACAGGAACGGCTAAAAACATAGACGGGACGAAGAGTCAGTCTGCTTGTACCTAAGTCGGCATTGTGCCTTTTGTATTTAATTCCGATGCAATCTTTGTGTTTCATGGTTAAAGTTATGGTCCAAGGGATACAGTAAACCTGAAGTGAAACATCGGAATCTGAAATTGGTGACACAAGAAAGGCTCAAATCATAAACAGTAAGAAGACTCAGTCTTCTTGTACTTAAGTCAGCATTGAGCCTTTTGTTTTTAATTCCGATGCAATATTTGTATTTCACCGTCAATGCGAAGGTCCAAGGGATACAGGAGACCTGAAGTGAAGCATCGGAATCTAAAATTGATCTAACACGAAAGGCTCAAATCATAGACGGTTAGAAGACTCAGTCTTCTTGTACTTAAGTCGGCATTATGCCCTTTGTATTTAATTCCGATGCAATTTCTGTGTTTCATCGTGAAAGGGATGGTGCTAGGTAAACAGTAAACATGATGTGAAGCATGGGAATCTAAAACTGGTCTCACAGGAACGGCTCAAAACATAGACGGGAGGAAGAGTCAGTCTGCTTGTACTTAAGTCGGCATTGTGCCTTTTGTATTTAATTCCGATGCAATCTTTGTTTTTCATGGTTAAAGTAATGGTCCAAGGGATACAGTAAACCTGAAGTGAAGCATCGGATTCTAAAATTGGTGACACATGAAAGGCTCAAATCATAAACAGTAAGAAGACTCAGTCTTCTTGTACTTAAGTCAGCATTGAGCCTTTTGTTTTTAATTCCGATGCAATATTTGTGTTTCACCGTCAATGCGAAGGTCCAAGGGATACAGGAGACCTGAAGTGAAGCATCAGAATCTAAAAATGATCTAACACGAAAGGATCAAATCATAGACGGTTAGATGACTCAGTCTTCTTGTACTTAAGTCGGCATTGTGCCTTTTGTATTTAATTCCGAAGCAATTTCTGTGTTTTATTGTCAAAGTGATGGTTCGATTGATACAATAAACCTGAAGTGAAGCATCGCAATCTAAAACTGGTCTCACAGGAAAGTCTCAAAACATAGACGGTAATAAGACGCAGTCTTCTTGTACTTAAATCGGCATTGTGCCTTTTGTTTTTAATTCCGATGCAATTTTGGTATTTCATCGTCAAAGGAATGGTCCAAGGTATACATTAAACCTGAAGTGAAGCATCGGAATCTAAAACTGGTCTAACACGAAAAGCTCCAATCATAGACGGTTAAAAGATTCAGTCTTCTTGTACTTAAGTCGGCATTGTGCCTGATGTATTTAATTCCGATGCAATTTTAGTGTTTAATCGTCAAAGTGTAGGTCCAACGGATACAGTAAACCTGAAGTTTAACATCGGAATCTAAAACTGGTCTAACACGAAAGGCTCAAACAATAGACGGTTAGAAGACGCAGTCTTCTTGTACTTAAGTCGGCATTGTGCCTTTTGTATTTAATTCCGAAGCTATTTCTGTGTTTCATCGTCAAAGTGATGGTCCAAGGGATACACTAAACAGGAAGTGAAGCTTCGAAATCTAAAACTGGTCTCACAGGAAAGGCTCAAATCATAGGCGGTTAGAAGACTCAGTCGTCTTGTACTTAAGTCGGCATTGTGCCTTTTGTATTTAATTCCGATGCAATTTTTGTGTTTCATCGTGAAAGTGATGGTCCATGGTATACAGTAAACCGGAAGTGAAGCATCGAAATCTAAAACTGGTCTCACAGGAAAGGCTGAAAGCATGGACGGTAAGAAGACTCAGACTTCTTGTACTTAAATCAGCATTGTGCCTGATATATTTAATTCCGATGCAATTTTTGTGTTTCATCGTCAAAGTGAACGTCCAAGGGATACAGTAAACCTGAAGTGAAACATCGGAATCTAAAACCTGTCTAACACGAAAGGCGCAAATCATAGACTGTTAGAAGGCTCTGTCTTCTTGTACTTAAGTCGGCATTGTGCCTGTTGTATTTAAATCTGATGCAATTTTTGTGTTTAATTGTCAGAGTGATGGACCAAGGGATACAGTTAACTGGAAGTGAAGCATCGATATCTAAAACTGGTCTCACAGGAAAGGCTGAAAGCATAGACGGTAAGAAGACTCATTCTTCTTGTATTTAAGTCAGCATTGTGCCTGATGTATTTAATTCCGATGCAATTTTTGTGTTTCATCGTCAAAGTGAAGGTCCAAGGGATACAGTAAACCTGAAGTGAAGCATCGGAATCTAAAACTGGTCTAACACGAAAGGCTCATATCATAGACAGTTAGAAGACTCAGTCTTCTTGTACTTAAGTCCGCATTGTGGCTTTTGTATTTAATTCCGATGCAGTGTTTGTGTTTAATCGTCAAAGTGAGGGTCCAAGGAATACTGTAAACCGGAAGTGAAGCATCGATATCTGAAACTGGTCTCTCAGCAAAGGCTGAAAGCATAGACGGTAAGAAGACTCACTCTTTTTGTACTTAAGTCGGCATTGTGACTTTTGTATTTAATTCCGACGCAATTTTTGTGTTTAATCGTCAAAGTGAATGTCCAAGGGATACAGTAAACCTGAAGTGAAGCATCGGAATCTAAAACTGGTCTAACACGAAAGGCTCAAGTCATAGACCGTTAGAAGACTCAGTCTTCTTGTACTTAAGGCAATATGCCTTTTGTATTTAATTCCGAAGCAATTTCTGTGTTTCATCGTCAAAGGGATGGTGCCAGGGAAACAGTAAACCTGAAGTGATGCATCGGAATCTAAAACTGGTCTTACAGGAACGGCTAAAAGCATAGACGGGAAGAAGAGTCAGTCTGCTTGTACTTAAGTCGGCATTGTGCCTTTTGTATTTAATTCCGATGCAATCTTTGTGTTTCATGGTTAAAGTTATGGTCCAAGGGATACAGTAAACCTGAAGTGAAACATCGGAATCTGAAATTGGTGACACAAGAAAGGCTCAAATCATAAACAGTAAGAAGACTCAGTCTTCTTGTACTTAAGTCAGCATTGAGCCTTTTGTTTTTAATTCCGATGCAATATTTCTATTTCACCGTCAATGCGAAGGTCCAAGGGATACAGGAGACCTGAAGTGAAGCATCGGAATCTAAAATTGATCTAACACGAAAGGCTCAAATCATAGACGGTTAGAAGACTCAGTCTTCTTGTACTTAAGTCGGCATTATGCCCTTTGTATTTAATTCCGAAGCAATTTCTGTGTTTCATCGTGAAAGGGATGGTGCTAGGTAAACAGTAAACATGATGTGAAGCATGGGAATCTAAAACTGGTCTCACAGGAACGGCTCAAAACATAGACGGGAGGAAGAGTCAGTCTGCTTGTACTTAAGTCGGCATTGTGCCTTTTGTATTTAATTCCGATGCAATCTTTGTTTTTCATGGTTAAAGTAATGGTCCAAGGGATACAGGAAACCTGAAGTGAAGCATCGGATTCTAAAATTGGTGACACATGAAAGGCTCAAATCATAAACAGTAAGAAGACTCAGTCCTCTTGTACTTAAGTCAGCATTGAGCCTTTTGTTTTTAATTCCGATGCAATATTTGTATTTCACCGTCAATGCGAAGGTCCAAGGGATACAGGAGACCTGAAGTGAAGCATCGGAATCTAAAATTGATCTAACACGAAAGGCTCAAATCATAGACGGTTAGAAGACTCAGTCTTCTTGTACTTAAGTCGGCATTATGCCCTTTGTATTTAATTCCGATGCAATATCTGTGTTTCATCGTGAAAGGGATGGTGCTAGGTAAACAGTAAACATGATGTGAAGCATGGGAATCTAAAACTGGTCTCACAGGAACGGCTCAAAACATAGACGGGAGGAAGAGTCAGTCTGCTTGTACTTAAGTCGGCATTGTGCCTTTTGTATTTAATTCCGATGCAATCTTTGTTTTTCATGGTTAAAGTAATGGTCCAAGGGATACAGTAAACCTGAAGTGAAGCATCGGATTCTAAAATTGGTGACACATGAAAGGCTCAAATCATAAACAGTAAGAAGACTCAGTCTTCTTGTACTTAAGTCAGCATTGAGCCTTTTGTTTTTAATTCCGATGCAATATTTGTGTTTCACCGTCAATGCGAAGGTCCAAGGGATACAGGAGACCTGAAGTGAAGCATCAGAATCTAAAAATGATCTAACACGAAAGGATCAAATCATAGACGGTTAGATGACTCAGTCTTCTTGTACTTAAGTCGGCATTGTGCCTTTTGTATTTAATTCCGAAGCAATTTCTGTGTTTTATTGTCAAAGTGATGGTTCGATTGATACAATAAACCTGAAGTGAAGCATCGCAATCTAAAACTGGTCTCACAGGAAAGTCTCAAAACATAGACGGTAATAAGACGCAGTCTTCTTGTACTTAAATCGGCATTGTGCCTTTTGTTTTTAATTCCGATGCAATTTTGGTATTTCATCGTCAAAGGAATGGTCCAAGGTATACATTAAACCTGAAGTGAAGCATCGGAATCTAAAACTGGTCTAACACGAAAAGCTCCAATCATAGACGGTTAAAAGATTCAGTCTTCTTGTACTTAAGTCGGCATTGTGCCTGATGTATTTAATTCCGATGCAATTTTAGTGTTTAATCGTCAAAGTGTAGGTCCAACGGATACAGTAAACCTGAAGTTTAACATCGGAATCTAAAACTGGTCTAACACGAAAGGCTCAAACCATAGACGGTTAGAAGACGCAGTCTTCTTGTACTTAAGTCGGCATTGTGCCTTTTGTATTTAATTCCGAAGCTATTTCTGTGTTTCATCGTCAAAGTGATGGTCCAAGGGATACACTAAACAGGAAGTGAAGCTTCGAAATCTAAAACTGGTCTCACAGGAAAGGCTCAAATCATAGGCGGTTAGAAGACTCAGTCGTCTTGTACTTAAGTCGGCATTGTGCCTTTTGTATTTAATTCCGATGCAATTTTTGTGTTTCATCGTGAAAGTGATGGTCCATGGTATACAGTAAACCGGAAGTGAAGCACCGAAATCTAAAACTGGTCTCACAGGAAAGGCTGAAAGCATGGACGGTAAGAAGACTCAGACTTCTTGTACTTAAATCAGCATTGTGCCTGATATATTTAATTCCGATGCAATTTTTGTGTTTCATCGTCAGAGTGAACGTCCAAGGGATACAGTAAACCTGAAGTGAAACATCGGAATCTAAAACCTGTCTAACACGAAAGGCGCAAATCATAGACTGTTAGAAGGCTCTGTCTTCTTGTACTTAAGTCCGCATTGTGGCTTTTGTATTTAATTCCGATGCAGTGTTTGTGTTTAATCGTCAAAGTGAGGGTCCAAGGAATACTGTAAACCGGAAGTGAAGCATCGATATCTAAAACTGGTCTCTCAGCAAAGGCTGAAAGCATAGACGGTAAGAAGACTCACTCTTTTTGTACTTAAGTCGGCATTGTGACTTTTGTATTTAATTCCGACGCAATTTTTGTGTTTAATCGTCAAAGTGAAGGTCCAAGGGATACATTAAAACTGATGTGAAGCATCGGAATCTAAAACTGGTCTAACACGAAAGGCTCAAATCATAGACTGTTAGAAGACTCACTCTTCTTGTACTTAAGTCGGCATTGTGCCTTTTGTCTTTAATTCCGATGCAATTTTTGTGTTTCATCGTCAAAGTCAAGGTACAAGCAATACTGTAAACCGGAAGTGAAGCATCGATATCGAAAACTGGTCTCTCAGCAAATTCTGAAAGCATAGACGGTAAGAAGGCTCACTCTTCTTGTACTTAAGTCGGCATTGTGTTTGATGTATTTAATTCCGTTCCATTTTCTGTGTTTCATCGTCAAAGCAAAGGCCCAAGGGATGCAGTAAACCTGAGGTGAAGCATCGGAATCAAAAACTGGTCTAACACGAAAGGCTGAAAGCATAGACGGTGAGAAGACTCACTCTTCTTGTACTTAAGTCGGCATTGTGCCTGATGTATTTAATTCAGATGCAATTTTTGTGTTTCATCGTCAAAGTGAAGGTCCAAGGGATACTGTAAACAGGAAGTGAAGCATCGATATCTAAAACTGGTCTCTCAGCAAAGGCTGTAAGCATAGACGGTAAGAAGACCCTCTCTTCTTGTACTTAAGTCGGCATTGTGCCTGATGTACTTAATTCCGATGCAATTTTTGTGTTTCATCGTCAAAGTGAAGGTCCAAGGGATACAGTAAACCTGAGGTGAAGCATCGGAATCAAAAACTGGTCTAACACGAAAGGCTCAAATCATAGACTGTTAGAAGACTCAGTCTTCTTGTATTTAAGTCCGCATTGTGCCTTTTGTATTTAATTCTGATGCAATTTTTGTGTTTAATCCTCAAAGTGAGGGTCCAAGGAATATTGTAAACCGGAAGTGAACCATCGAAATCTAAAACTGGTCTCTCAGCAAAGGCTGAAAGCATAGACGGTGAGAGGACTCACTCTTCTTGTACTTAAGTCGGCATTGTGCCCGATGTATTTAATTCCGATGCAATTTTTGTGTTTCATCGCCAAAGTGAAGGTCCGAGGGATACAGTAAACCTGAAGTGAAGCATCGGAATCTAAAACTGGTCTAACACGAAAGGCTCAAATCATAGACTGTTAGAAGACTCAGTCTTCTTGTACTTAAGTCCGCCTTGTGCTTATTGTATTTAATTCAGATGCTATTTTTGTGTTTAATCGACAAAGTGAGGGTCCAAGGAATACTGTAAACCGGAAGTGAAGCATCGATATCTAAAACTGATCTCTCAGCAATGGCTGAAAGCATAGACATTAAGAAGACTCACTCTTCTTGTACTTAAGTCGGCATTGTGCCTGATGTATTTAATTCCGATGCAATTTTTGTGTTTCATCGTCAAAGTGAAGGTCCAAGGGATACAGTAAACCTGAATGAAGCATCGCAATCTAAAACTGGTCTAACACGAAAGGCTCAAATCATAGACTGTTAGAAGACTCAGTCCTCTTGTACTTAAGTCGGCATTGTGCCTTTTGTATTTAATTCCGATGCAATTTTTGTGTTTAATCGTCACAGCGAGGGTCCAAGGCATACTGTAATTCGGAAGTGAAGCATCGATATCTAAAGCTGGTCTCTCAGCAAAGGCTGAAAGCATAGACGGTAAGAAGACTCACTCTTCTTGTTCTTAAGTCGGCATTGTGCCTGATGTATTTAATTCCGATGCAATTTTTGTGTTTCATCGTCAAAGTGAAGGTCCAAGGTATACAGTAAACCAGAAGTGCAGCATCCGAATCTAAAAGTGGTCTAACACGAAAGGCTCAAATCATAGACGGTTAGAAGACTCTGTCTTCTTGTACTTAAGTCGGCATTATGCCCTTTGTATTTAATTCCGATGCAATTTTTGTGCTTCATCGTCAAAGTGAACGTCCAAGGGATACAGTAAACCTGAAGTGAAACATCGGAATCTAAAACCTGTCCAACACGAAAGGCTCAAATCATAGACTGTTAGAAGGCTCTGTCTTCTTGTACTTAAGTCGGCATTCTGCCTGTTGTGTTTAATTCTGATGCAATTTTTGTGTTTAATTGTCAGAGTGATGGACCAAGGGATACAGTTAACTGGAAGTGAAGCATCGATATCTAAATCTGGTCTCACAGGAAAGGCTCAAATCATAGACTGTTAGAAGACTCACTCTTCTTGTACTTAAGTCGGCATTGTGCCTTTTGTATTTAATTCCGATGCAATTTTTGTGTTTCATCGTCAAAGTCAAGGTACAAGCAATACTGTAAACCGGAAGTGAAGCATCGATATCGAAAACTGGTCTCTCAGCAAATTCTGAAAGCATAGACGGTAAGAAGGCTCACTCTTCTTGTACTTAAGTCGGCATTGTGTTTGATGTATTTAATTCCGTTCCATTTTTTGTGTTTCATCGTCAAAGTGAAGGTCCAAGGGATACAGTAAACCTGAGGTGAAGCATCGGAATCAAAAACTGGTCTAACACGAAAGGCTGAAAGCATAGACGGTGAGAAGACTCACTCTTCTTGTACTTAAGTCGGCATTGTGCCTGATGTATTTAATTCAGATGCAATTTTTGTGTTTCATCGTCAAAGTGAAGGTCCAAGGGATACTGTAAACCGGAAGTGAAGCATCGATATCTAAAACTGGTCTCTCAGCAAAGGCTGTAAGCATAGACGGTAAGAAGACCCTCTCTTCTTGTACTTAAGTCGGCATTGTGCCTGATGTACTTAATTCCGATGCAATTTTTGTGTTTCATCGTCAAGGTGAAGGTCCAAGGGATATAGTAAACCTGAAGTGAAGCATCGGAATCTAAAACTGGTCTAACACGAAAGGTTCAAATCATAGACAGTTAGAAGACTCAGTCATCTTGTACTTAAGTCCGCATTGTGCCTTTTGTATTTAATTCAGATGCAATTTTTGTGTTTAATCGTCAAAGTGAGGGTCCAAGGAATATTGTAAACCGGAAGTGAACCATCGAAATCTAAAACTGGTCACTCAGCAAAGGCTGAAAGCATAGACGGTGAGAGGACTCACTCTTCTTGTACTTAAGTCGGCATTGTGCCCGATGTATTTAATTCCGATGCAATTTTTGTGTTTCATCGCCAAAGTGAAGGTCCGAGGGATACAGTAAACCTGAAGTGAAGCATCGATATCTAAAACTGGTCTCTCAGCAAAGGCCGAAAGCATAGACGGTAAGAAGACCCACTCTTCTTGTACTTAAGTCGGCATTGTGCCCGATGTACTTAATTCCGATGCAATTTTTGTGCTTCATCGTCAAAGTGAAGGTCCAAGGGATACAGTAAACCTGAAGTGAAGCATCGGAATCTAAAACTGGTCTAACACCAAAGGCTCAAATCATAGACTGTTAGAAGACGCAGTCTTCTTGTACTTACGTCCGCATTGTGCCTTTTGTATGTAAATCCGATGCAATTTTTGTGTTTAATCGTCAGAGTGAGGGTCCAAGGAATACTGTCAACCGGAAGTGAAGCATCGATATCTAAAACTGGTCTCTCAGCAAAGGCTGGAAGCATAGACGGAAAGAAGACTTACTCTTCTTGTACTTAAGTCGGCATTGTGTTTGATGTATTTAATTCCGATGTAATTTTTGTGTTTCATCGTCAAAGTGAAGGTCCAAGGGATACAGTAAACCTGAAGTGAAGCATCGGAATCTAAAACTGGTCTAACACGAAAGGCTCAAGTCATAGACTGTTAGAAGACTCAGTCTTCTTGTACTTAAGTCCGTATTGTGCCTTTTGTATTTAATTCCGATGGAATTTTTGTGTTTATCGTCAAAGTGAGGGACCAAGGAATACTGTAAACCGGAAGTGAAGCATCGATATCTAAAACTGGTCTCTCACCAAAGGCTGAAAGCATAGACGGTAAGAAGGCTCACTCTTCTTGTACTTAAGTCGGCACTGTGCCTGATGTATTTAATTCCGATGCAATTTTTGTGTTTCATCGTCAAAGTGAAGGTCCAAGGGATACAGTAAACCTGAAGTGAAGCATCGGAATCTAAAACTAGTCTAACACGAAAGGCTCAAATCATAGACTGTTAGAAGACTCAGTCTTCTTGTACTTAAGTCCGTATTGTGCCTTATGTATTTAATTCCGATGCAATTTTTGTGTTTATCGTCAAAGTGAGGGACCAAGGAATACTGTAAACCGGAAGTGAAGCATCGATATCTAAAACTGGTCTCTCACCCTAGGCTGAAAGCATAGACGGTAAGGAGACTCACTCTTCTTGTACTTAAGTCGGCACTGTGTCTGATGTATTTAATTCCGATGCAATTTTTGTGTTTCATCGTCAAAGTGAGGGTCCAAGGAATACTGTAAACCGGAAGTGAAGCATCGACATATAAAAGTGGTCTCTCAGCAAAGGCTGAAATCATAGACGGTAAGAAGACTCACTCTTCTTGTACTTAAGTCGGCATTGTGCCTGATGTATTTAATTCCGATGCAATTTTTGTGTTTCATCGTCAAAGTGAAGGTCCAAGGGATACAGTAAACCTGAATGAAGCATCGCAATCTCAAACTGGTCTAACACGAAAGGCTCAAATCATAGACTGTTAGAAGACTCAGTCTTCTTGTACTTAGGTCGGCATTGTGCCTTTTGTATTTAATTCCGAAGCAATTTCTGTGTTTTATTGTCAAAGTGATGGTTCGATTGATACAATAAACCTGAAGTGAAGCATCGCAATCTAAAACTGGTCTCACAGGAAAGGCTCAAAACATAGACGGTAATAAGACGCATTCTTCTTGTACTTAAATCGGCATTGTGGCTTTTGTTTTTAATTCCGATGCAATTTTTGTATTTCATCGTCAAAGGGATGGTCCAAGGTATACATTAAACCTGAAGTGAAGCATCGGAAACTAAAACTGGTCTAACACGAAAGGCTCCAATCATAGACGGTTAAAAGATTCAGTCTTCTTGTACTTAAGTCGGCATTGTGCCTGATGTATTTAATTCCGATGCAACTTTAGTGTTTAATCGTCAAAGTGTAGGTCCAACGGATACAGTAAACCTGAAGTTTAACATCGGAATCTAAAACTGGTCTAACACGAAGGCTCAAATCATAGACGGTTAGAAGACGGAGTCTTCTTGTACTTAAGTCGGCATTGTGCGTTTTGTATTTAATTCCGAAGCTATTTCTGTGTTTCATCGTCAAAGTGATGGTCCAAGGGATACAGTAAACAGGAAGTGAAGCTTCGAAATCTAAAACTAGTCTCACAGGAAAGGCTCAAAGCATAGGCGGTTAGAAGTCTCAGTCTTCTTGTACTTAAGTCGGCATTGTGCCTTTTGTATTTAATTCCGATGCAATTTTTGTGTTTCATCGTGAAAGTGATGGTCCAAGGTATACAGTAAACCGGAAGTGAAGCATCGAAATCTAAAACTGGTCTCACAGGAAGGGTGAAAGCATGGACGGTAAGAAGACTCAGACTTCTTGTACTTAAATCAGCATTGTGCCTGATTTAATTCCGATGCAATTTTTGTGTTTCATCGTCAAAGTGAACGTCCAAGGGATACAGTAAACCTGAAGTGAAACATCGGAATCTAAAACCTGTCTAACACGAAAGGCTCAAATCATAGACTGTTAGAAGACTCTGTCTTCTTGTACTTAAGTCGGCATTGTGCCTGTTGTATTTATTTCCGATGAAATTTTTGTGTTTAATCGTTAGAGTAATGGACCAAGGGATACAGTTAACTGGAAGTGAGGCATCGATATCTAAAACTGGTCTCACAGGAAAGGCCGAAAGCATAGACGGTATGAAGACTCATTCTTCTTGTATTTAAGTCAGCATTGTACGTGATGTATTTAATTCCGATGCAATTTTAGTGTTTCATCGTCAAAGTGCAGGTCCAAGGGATACAGTAAACCTGAAGTGAAGCATCGGAATCTAAAAGTGGTCTAACACGAAAGGCTCAAATCATAGACAGTTAGAAGACTCAGTCTTCTTGTACTTAAGTCCGCATTGTGGCTTTTGTATTTAATTCCGATGCAATGTTTGTGTTTAATCGTCAAAGTGAAGGTCCAAGGAATACTGTAAACCGGAAGTGAAGCATCGATATCTAAAACTGGTCTCTCAGCAAAGGCTGAAACCATAGACGGTAAGAAGACTCACTCTTTTTGTACTTAAGTCGGCATTGTGACTTTTGTATTTAATTCCGACGCATTTTTTGTGTTTAATCGTCAAAGTGAAGGTACAAGGAATACTGTACACCGGAAGTGAAGCATCGATACCTAAAACTGGTCTCTCAGCAAATTCTGAAAGCATAGACGGTAAGAAGGCTCACTCTTCTTGTACTTAAGTCGGCAAATTGCCTGATGTATTTAATTCCGATGCAATTTTATTGTTTCATCGTCAAAGTGAAGGTCCAAGGGATACAGTATACCTGAAGTGAAGCATCGGAATCTAAAACTGGTGTAACACGAAAGGCTCAAATCATAGACTGTTAGAAGACTCAGTCTTCTTGTACTTAAGTCGGCATTGTGCCCTTTGTATTCAATTCGGATCCAATTTTTGTGTTTAATCGTCAAAGTCAGGGTCCAAGGAATACTGTAAACCGGAAGTGAAGCATCGATATCTAAAACTGGTCTCTCAACAAAGGCTGAAAGCATAGACGGTGAGAAGACTCACTCTTCTTGTACTTAAGTCGGCATTGTGCCTGATGTATTTAATTCAGGTGCAATTATTGTGTTTCATCGTCAAAGTGAAGGTCCAAGGGATACAGTAAACCTGATGTGAAGCATCGTAATCTGAAACTGGTCTAACACGAAAGGCTCAAATCATAGACTGTTAGAAGACTCACTCTTCTTGTACTTAAGTCGGCATTGTGCCTTTTGTATTTAATTCTGATCCTATTTTTGTGTTTAATCGTCAAAGTGAGGGTCCAAGGAATAGTTTAGACCAGGAGTGAAGCATCGATATCTAAAACGGGACTCTCAGCAAAGGCTGAAAGCATAGACGGTGAGAAGACTCACTCTTCTTGTACTTAAGTCGGCATTGTGCCTGATGTATTTAATTCAGATGCAACTATTGTGTTTCATCGTCAAAGTGAAGGTCCAAGGCATACAGTAAACCTGAAGTGATGTATCGGAATCTGAAACTGGTCTAACACGAAAGGCTCAAATCATAGACTGTTAGAAGACTCAGTCTTCTTGCACTTATGTCCGCATTGTGCCTTTTGTATTTAATTCCGATGCAATTTTTGTGTTTCATCGTCAAAGTGAGGGTCCAAGGAATACTGTAAACCGGAAGTGAAGCATCGATATCTAAAACTGATCTCACAGCAAAGGCTGAAAGCATAGACGGTAAGAAGACCCACTCTTCTTGTACTTAAGTCGGCATTGTGCCTGATGTACTTAATTCCGATGCAATATTTGTGTTTCATCGTCAAAGTGAAGGTCCAAGGGATACAGTAATCCTGAAGTGAAGCATCGGAATCTAAAACTGGTCTAACACGAAAGGTTCAAATCATAGACCGTTAGAAGACTCAGTCTTCTTGTACTTTAGTCCGCATTGTGCCTTTTGTATTTTATTCCGATGCAATTTTTGTGTTTAATCGTCAAAGTGAGGGTCCAAGGAATACTGTAAACCGGAAGTGAAGCATCGATATCTAAAACTGGTCTCTCAGCAATGGCTGAAGGCATAGACATTAAGAAGACTCACTCCCTTGTACTTAAGTCGGCATAGTGCCTGATGTATTTAATTCCGATGCAATTTTTGTGTTTCATCGTCAAAGTGAAGTTCCAAGGGATACAGTAAACCTGAAGTGAAGCATCGGATTCTAAAACTGGTCTAACGCGAAAGGCTCAAATCATAGACTGTTAGAAGACTCAGTCTTCTTGTACTTAAGTCCGCAATGTGCCTTTTGTATTTAATTCCGATTCAATTTTTGTGTTTAATCGTCAAAGTGAGGGTCCAAGGAATACTGTAAACCGGAAGTGAAGTATCGATATCTAAAACTGCTCTCAGCAATGGCTGAAGGCATAGACATTAAGAAGACTCACTCTTCTTGTACTTAAGTCGGCATTGTGCCTGATGTATTTAATTCCGATGCAATTTATGTGTTTCATCGTCAAAGTGAAGTTCCAAGGGATACAGTAAACCTGAAGTGAAGCATTGGAATCAAAACCTGGTCTAACACGAAAGGCTCAAATCATAGACTGTTAGAAGACTCAGTCTTCTTGTATTTAAGTCCGCATTGTGCCTTTTGTATTTAATTCAGATGCAATTTTTGTGTGTAATCGTCAAAGGGAGGGTCCAAGGAATATTGTAAACCGGAAGTGAAGCATCGATATCTAAAACTGGTCTCTCAGCAATGGCTGAAGGCATAGACATTAAGAAGACTCACTCTTCTTGTACTTAAGTCGGCATTGTGCATTTTGTATTTAATTCCGATGCAATTTTTGTGTTTAATCGTCAAAGTGATGGTCCACGCAATACTATAAACCGGAAGTGAAGCATCGATATCCAAATCTGGTCTCTCAGCAAAGGCTGAAAGCGTAGACGGTAATAAGACCCACTCTTCGTGTACTTAAGTCGGCATTGTGCCTGATGTACTTAATTCCGATCAATTTTTGTGTTTCATCGTCAAAGTGAAGTTCCAAGGGATACAGTAAACCTGAAGTGAAGCATCGGAATCTAAAACTGGTCTAACGCGAAAGGCTCAAATCATAGACTGTTAGAAGACTCAGTCTTCTTGTACTTAAGACCGCAATGTGCCTTTTGTATTTAATTCCGATTCAATTTTTGTGTTTAATCGTCAGAGTGAGGGCCCAAGGAATACTGTAATCCGGAAGTGAAGCATCGATATCCAAAACTGGTCTCTCAGCAATGGCTGAAAGCATAGACATTAAGAAGACTCACTCTTCTTGTACTTAAGTCGGCATTGTGCCTGATGTATTTAATTCCAATGCAATTATTGTGTTTCATCGTCAAAGTGATGATCCAAGGGATACAGTAAACCTGAAGTGAAGCATCGTAATCTAAAACTGGTCTAACGCGAAAGGCTCAAATCATAGACTGTTAGAAGACTCAGTTTTCTTGTACTTAAATCGGCATTGTGCCTTTTGTATTTAATTACGACGCAATTTTTGTGTTTCAACGTCAAAGTGAGGGTCCAAGGAATACTGTAAACCGGAAGCGAAGCATCGATATCTAAAACTGGTCTCTCAGCAAAGGCTGAAAGCATAGACGGTGAGATGACTCCCACTTCTTGTATTTAAGTCGGCATTGTGCCTGATGTATTTAATTCCGATGCAAGTTTTGTGTTTCATCGTCAAAGTGAAGGTCCAAGGGATACAGTAAACCTGAAGTGAAGCATCGGAATCTAAAACTGGTCTAACGTGAAAGGCTCAAATCATAGACTGTTAGAAGGCTCAGTATTCTTGCACTTAAGTCGGCATTGTTCCTTTTGTATTTAATTCTGATGCAATTTTTGTGTTTAATCGTCAGAGTGATGGACCAAGTGATACAGTTAACTGGAAGTGAAGCATCGATATCTAAAACTGGTCTCACAGGAAAGGCTGAAAGCATAGACGGTAAGAAGACTCACTCTTCTTGTACTTAAGTCGGCATTGTGCCTTTTTATTTTAATTCCGATGCAATTTTTGTGTTTAATCATCAAAGTGAAGGTCCAAGGGATACAGTAATCCTGAAGTGAAGAATCGGAATCAAAAACTGGTCTAACACGAAAGCCTCAAATCATAGACTGTTAGAAGACTCAGCCTTCTTGTACTTAAGTCGGCATTGTGCCTTTTGTATTTAATTCCGATGCAATTTTTGTGTTTAATCGTCAAAGTGATGGTCCAAGGAATACTGTAAACCGGAAGTGAAGCATTGATATCTAAAACTGGTCTCTCAGCAAAGGCTGAAAGCATAGTTGGTTAGAAGAATCACTCTTCTTGTACTTAAGTCGGCATTGTGCCTGATGTATTTAATTGCGATGGAATTTTTGTGTTTCATCGTCCAAGTGAAGGTCCAAAGAATTCTGTAAACCGGAAGTGAAGCATCGATATCTAAAACTGGTCTCTCACCAAAGGCTGAAGCATAGACGGTAAGAAGACTCACTCTTGTTGTACTTAAGTCGGCATTGTGCCTGATGTATTTAATTCCGATGCAATTTTTTTGTTTCATCGTCAAAGTGAAGGTCCAAGGAATACTGTAAACCGGAAGTGAAGCATCGATATCTAAAATTGGTCTCTCAGCAAAGGCCGAAAGCATAGACGGTAAGAAGACTCACTCTTCTTGTACTTAAGTCGTCATTGTGCCTTTTGTATTTAATTCCGATGAAATTTTTGTGTTTAATCGTCAAAGTGAAAGTGCAAGGGATACAGTAAACCTGAAGTGAAGCATCTGAATCTAAAACTGGTCTAACACGAAAGGCCCAAATCATAGACTGTTAGAAGACTCAGTCTTCTTGTACTTAAGTCGGCATTGTGCCTTTTGTATTTAATTCCGATGCAATTTTTGTGTTTCATCGTCAGAGTCATGGACCAAGGGATACAGTCACCGGAAGTGAAGCATCGATATCTAAAACTGGTCTCTCAGCAAAGGCTGAAAGCATAGACGGTATGAAGACTCACTCTTCTTGTACTTAAGTCGTCATTGTGCCTTTTGTATTTAATTCCGATGAAATTTTTGTGTTTAATCGACAAAGTGAGGGTCCAAGGAATACTGTAAACCAGAAGTGAAGCATCGATATCTAAAACTGGCCTCTCAGCAATGGCTGAAAGCATAGACGGTAAGAAGACTCAGTATTCTTGTACTTAAGTCGGCATTGTGCCTTTTGTATTTAATTCCGATGCAATTTTTGTGTTTCATCGTCAAAGTGCAGGTCCAAGGGATACAGTAAAACTGAAGTGAAGAATCGGAATTTAAAACTGGTCTAATTCGAAAGGCTCAAATCATAGACTGTTAGAAGACTCAGTCTTCTTGTAATTAAGTAGGGCATTGTGCATTTTGTATTTAATTCCGATGCAATTTTTCTGTTTAATCGTCAAAGTGAGGGACCAAGGAATACTGTAAGCCGGAAGTGAAGCATCGATATCTAAAACTGGTCTCACACCA
The DNA here is from genome assembly GCF_023864275.1 of Schistocerca cancellata. Lineage (NCBI taxonomy): Eukaryota > Metazoa > Arthropoda > Insecta > Orthoptera > Acrididae > Schistocerca > Schistocerca cancellata. Next base: position 61,728,383 of record NC_064631.1, on the reverse strand, counting down.
AAGGCTGAAAGCATAGACGGTAAGAAGACTCACTCATCTTGTACTTAAGTCGGCATAGTGCCTGATGTATTTAATTCCGATGCAATTTTTGTGTTTCATCGTCAAAGTGAAGTTCCAAGGGATACAGTAAACCTGAAGTGAAGCATCGGAATCTAAAACTGGTCTAACGCGAAAGGCTCAAATCATAGACTGTTAGAAGACTCAGTCTTCTTGTACTTAAGTCCGCAATGTGCCTTTTGTATTTAATTCCGATTCAATTTTTTGTCTTTAATCGTCAAAGTGAGGGTCCAAGGAATACTGTAAACCGGAAGTGAAGCATCGATATCTAAAACTGGTCTCTCAGCAATGGCTGAAGGCATAGACATTAAGAAGACTCACTCTTCTTGTACTTAAGTCGGCATTGTGCCTGATGTATTTAATTCCGATGCAATTTTTGTGTTTCATCGTCAAAGTGAAGTTCCAAGGGATACAGTAAACCTGAAGTGAAGCATCGTAATCAAAAACTGGTCTAACACGAAAGGCTCAAATCATAGACTGTTAGAAGACTCAGTCTTCTTGTATTTAAGTCCGCATTGTGCCTTTTGTATTTAATTCAGATGCAATTTTTGTGTGTAATCGTCAAAGTGAGGGTCCAAGGAATATTGTAAACCGGAAGTGAAGCATCGATATCTAAAACTGGTCTCTCAGCAATGGCTGAAGGCTTAGACATTAAGAAGACTCACTCTTCTTGTACTTAAGTCGGCATTGTGCATTTTGTATTTAATTCCGATGCAATTTTTGTGTTTAATCTTCAAAGTGATGGTCCACGCAATACTATAAACCGGAAGTGAAGCATCGATATCCAAATCTGGTCTCTCAGCAAAGGCTGAAAGCGTAGACGGTAATAAGACCCACTCTTCGTGTACTTAAGTCGGCATTGTGCCTGATGTACTTAATTCCGATCAATTTTTGTGTTTCATCGTCAAAGTGAAGTTCCAAGGGATACAGTAAACCTGAAGTGAAGCATCGGAATCTAAAACTGGTCTAACGCGAAAGGCTCAAATCATAGACTGTTAGAAGACTCAGTTTTCTTGTACTTAAATCGGCATTGTGCCTTTTGTATTTAATTACGACGCAATTTTTGTGTTTCAACGTCAAAGTGAGGGTCCAAGGAATACTGTAAACCGGAAGCGAAGCATCGATATCTAAAACTGGTCTCTCAGCAAAGGCTGAAAGCATAGACGGTGAGAAGACTCCCACTTCTTGTATTTAAGTCGGCATTGTGCCTGATGTATTTAATTCCGATGCAAGTTTTGTGTTTCATCGTCAAAGTGAAGGTCCAAGGGATACAGTAAACCTGAAGTGAAGCATCGGAATCTAAAACTGGTCTAACGTGAAAGGCTCAAATCATAGACTGTTAGAAGACTCAGTATTCTTGCACTTAAGTCGGCATTGTTCCTTTTGTATTTAATTCTGATGCAATTTTTGTGTTTAATCGTCAGAGTGATGGACCAAGTGATACAGTTAACTGGAAGTGAAGCATCGATATCTAAAACTGGTCTCACAGGAAAGGCTGAAAGCATAGACGGTAAGAAGACTCACTCTTCTTGTACTTAAGTCGGCATTGTGCCTTTTTATTTTAATTCCGATGCAATTTTTGTGTTTAATCATCAAAGTGAAGGTCCAAGGGATACAGTAATCCTGAAGTGAAGAATCGGAATCAAAAACTGGTCTAACACGAAAGCCTCAAACCATAGACTGTTAGAAGACTCAGCCTTCTTGTACTTAAGTCGGCATTGTGCCTTTTTATTTTAATTCCGATGCAATTTTTGTGTTTAATCATCAAAGTGAAGGTCCAAGGGATACAGTAATCCTGAAGTGAAGAATCGGAATCAAAAACTGGTCTAACACGAAAGCCTCAAATCATAGACTGTTAGAAGACTCAGCCTTCTTGTACTTAAGTCGGCATTGTGCCTTTTGTATTTAATTCCGATGCAATTTTTGTGTTTAATCGTCAAAGTGATGGTCCAAGGAATACTGTAAACCGGAAGTGAAGCATTGATATCTAAAACTGGTCTCTCAGCAAAGGCTGAAAGCATAGTTGGTTAGAAGAATCACTCTTCTTGTACTTAAGTCGGCATTGTGCCTGATGTATTTAATTGCGATGGAATTTTTGTGTTTCATCGTCCAAGTGAAGGTCCAAAGAATTCTGTAAACCGGAAGTGAAGCATCGATATCTAAAACTGGTCTCTCACCAAAGGCTGAAGCATAGACGGTAAGAAGACTCACTCTTGTTGTACTTAAGTCGGCATTGTGCCTGATGTATTTAATTCCGATGCAATTTTTTTGTTTCATCGTCAAAGTGAAGGTCCAAGGAATACTGTAAACCGGAAGTGAAGCATCGATATCTAAAACTGGTCTCTCAGCAAAGGCCGAAAGCATAGACGGTAAGAAGACTCACTCTTCTTGTACTTAAGTCGTCATTGTGCCTTTTGTATTTAATTCCGATGAAATTTTTGTGTTTAATCGTCAAAGTGAAAGTGCAAGGGATACAGTAAACCTGAAGTGAAGCATCTGAATCTAAAACTGGTCTAACACGAAAGGCCCAAATCATAGACTGTTAGAAGACTCAGTCTTCTTGTACTTAAGTCGGCATTGTGCCTTTTGTATTTAATTCCGATGCAATTTTTGTGTTTCATCGTCAGAGTCATGGACCAAGGGATACAGTCACCGGAAGTGAAGCATCGATATCTAAAACTGGTCTCTCAGCAAAGGCTGAAAGCATAGACGGTATGAAGACTCACTCTTCTTGTACTTAAGTCGTCATTGTGCCTTTTGTATTTAATTCCGATGAAATTTTTGTGTTTAATCGACAAAGTGAGGGTCCAAGGAATACTGTAAACCAGAAGTGAAGCATCGATATCTAAAACTGGCCTCTTAGCAATGGCTGAAAGCATAGACGGTAAGAAGACTCAGTATTCTTGTACTTAAGTCGGCATTGTGCCTTTTGTATTTAATTCCGATGCAATTTTTGTGTTTCATCGTCAAAGTGCAGGTCCAAGGGATACAGTAAACCTGAAGTGAAGCATCGGAATTTAAAACTGGTCTAATTCGAAAGGCTCAAATCATAAACTGTTAGAAGACTCAGTCTTCTTGTAATTAAGTAGGGCATTGTGCATTTTGTATTTAATTCCGATGCAATTTTTCTGTTTAATCGTCAAAGTGAGGGACCAAGGAATTCTGTAAGCCGGAAGTGAAGCATCGATATCTAAAACTGGTCTCACACCAAAGGCTGAAAGCATAGACGGTAAGAAGACTCACTCATCTTGTACTTAAGTCGGCATTGTGCCTGATGTACTTAATTCCGATGCAATTTTTGTGTTTAATCGTCAGAGTGATGGACCAAGGGATACAGTTAACTGGAAGTGAAGCATCGATATCTAAAACTGGTCTCTCAGCAAAGGCTGAAATCATAGACAGCAAGAAGAATCACTCTTCTTGTACTTAAGTCGGCATTGTGCCTGATGTATTTAATTCCGATGGAATTTTTGTGTTTCATCGTCCAAGTGAAGGTCCAAGGAATACTGTAAACCGGAAGTGAAGCATCGATATCTAAAACTGGTCTCTCAGCAAAGGCTGAAGCATAGACGGTAAGAAGACTCTCTCTTCTTGTACTTAAGTCGGCATTGTGCCTGATGTATTTAACTCCGATGCAATTTTTAAGTTTCATCGTCAAAGTGAAGGTCCAAGGGATACAGTAAACCTGAAGTGAAGCATCGGAATCTAAAACTAGTCTAACACGAAAGGCTCAAATCATAGACTGTTAGAAGACTCAGTCTTCTTGTACTTAAGTCCGCATTGTGCCTGATGTATTTAATTCCGATGCAACTTTTGTGTTTACTCGTCAAAGTGAGGGTCCTAGGAATACTGTAAACCGGAAGTGATGCATCGATATCTAAAACTGGTCTCTCAGCAAAGGCTGAAATCATAGACGGTAAGAAGACTCAGTCATCTTGTACTTAAGTCGGCATTGTGCCTGATATATTTAATTCCGATGCATTTTTTGTGATTCATCATCAGAGTAAAGGTCCAAGGTATACAGTAAACGTGAAGTGAAGCATCGGAATCTAAAACTGGTCTAACACGAAAGGCTCAAATCACAGACTGTTGGAAGACTAAGTCTTCTTGTACTTAAGTCGGCATTGTGCCTTTTGTATTTAATTCCGATGCAATTTTTGTGTTTAATCGTCGAAGTGATGGTCCAAGGAATACTGTAAACCGGAAAAGAATCATCGATATATAAAACTGGTCTCTCAGCAAAGGCTGAAAGCATAGACGTTAAGAAGACTCACTCTTCTTGTACTTAAGTCGGCATTGTGCCTGATGTATTTAATTCCGATGCAATTTTTGTGCTTCATCGTCAAAGTGAAGGTCCAAGGGATACAGTAATCCGGAAGTGAAGCATGGATATCTAAAACTGGTCTCTCAGCAAACGCTGAAAGCATAGACGGTAAGAAGACTCACTCTTCTTGTACTTAAGTCGGCATTGTGCCTTTTGTATTTAATCCCGATGCAATGTTTGTGTTTCATCGTCAAAGTGAAAGTCCAAGGGATACAGTAAACCTGAAGTGAAGCATCTGAATCTAAAACTGGTCTAACACGAAAGGCTCAAATCACAGACTGTTGGAAGACTAAGTCTTCTTGTACTTAAGTCGGCATTGTGCCTTTTGTATTTAATTCCGATGAAATTTTTGTGTTTAATCGTCAAAGTGAGGGTCCAAGGAATACTGTAAACCAGAAGTGAAGCATCGATATCTAAAACTGGCCTCTCAGCAAAGGCTGAAAGCATAGACGGTAAGAAGACTCAGTCTTCTTGTACTTAAGTCGGCATTGTGCCTTTTGTATTTAATTCCGATGCAATTTTTGTGTTTCATCGTCAAAGTGAAGGTCAAGGGATACAGTAAACCTGAAGTGAAGCATCGGAATTTAAAACTGGTCTAATACGAAAGGCTCAAATCATAGACTGTTGGACGACTCAGTCTTCTTGTACTTAAGTCCGCATTGTGCCTGATATATTTAATTCCGATACATTTTTTGTGATTCATCATCAGAGTAAAGGTCCAAGGGATACAGTAAACGTGAAGTGAAGCATCGGAATCTAAAACTGGTCTAACACGAAAGGCTCAAATCACAGACTGTTGGAAGACTAAGTCTTCTTGTACTTAAGTCGGCATTGTGCCTTTTGTATTTAATTCCGATGCAATTTTTGTGTTTAATCGTCAAAGTGATGGTCCAAGGAATACTGTAAACCGGAAAAGAATCATCGATATATAAAACTGGTCTCTCAGCAAAGGCTGAAAGCATAGACGTTAAGAAGAATCACTCTTCTTGTACTTAAGTCGGCATTGTGCCTGATGTATTTAATTCCGATGCAATTTTTGTGCTTCATCGTCAAAGTGAAGGTCCAAGGGATACAGTAAACCGGAAGTGAAGCATGGATATCTAAAACTGGTCTCTCAGCAAACGCTGAAAGCATAGACGGTAGAAGACTCACTCTTCTTGTACTTAAGTCGGCATTGTGCCTTTTGTATTTAATCCCGATGCAATGTTTGTGTTTCATCGTCAAAGTGAAAGTCCAAGGGATACAGTAAACCTGAAGTGAAGCATCTGAATCTAAAACTAGTCTAACACGAAAGGCTCAAATCATAGACTGTTAGCAGACTCAGTCTTCTTGTACTTAAGTCCGCATTGTGCCTGATGTATTTAATTCCGATGCAACTTTTGTGTTTACTCGTCAAAGTGAGGGTCCTAGGAATACTGTAAACCGGAAGTGATGCATCGATATCTAAAACTGGTCTCTCAGCAAAGGCTGAAATCATAGACGGTAAGAAGACTCAGTCATCTTGTACTTAAGTCGGCATTGTGCCTGATATATTTAATTCCGATGCATTTTTTGTGATTCATCATCAGAGTAAAGGTCCAAGGGATACAGTAAACGTGAAGTGAAGCATCGGAATCTAAAACTGGTCTAACACGAAAGGCTCAAATCACAGACTGTTGGAAGACTAAGTCTTCTTGTACTTAAGTCGGCATTGTGCCTTTTGTATTTAATTCCGATGCAACTTTTGTGTTTACTCGTCAAAGTGAGGGTCCTAGGAATACTGTAAACCGGAAGTGATGCATCGATATCTAAAACTGGTCTCTCAGCAAAGGCTGAAATCGTAGACGGTAAGAAGACTCAGTCATCTTGTACTTAAGTCGGCATTGTGCCTGATATATTTAATTCCGATGCATTTTTTGTGATTCATCATCAGAGTAAAGGTCCAAGGGATACAGTAAACGTGAAGTGAAGCATCGGAATCTAAAACTGGTCTAACACGAAAGGCTCAAATCACAGACTGTTGGATGACTAAGTCTTCTTGTACTTAAGTCGGCATTGTGCCTTTTGTATTTAATTCCGATGCAATTTTTGTGTTTAATCGTCAAAGTGATGGTCCAAGGTATACTGTAAACCGGAAAAGAATCATCGATATATAAAACTGGTCTCTCAGCAAAGGCTGAAAGCATAGACGTTAAGAAGACTCACTCTTCTTGTACTTAAGTCGGCATTGTGCCTGATGTATTTAATTCCGATGCAATTTTTGAGCTTCATCGTCAAAGTGAAGGTCCAAGGGATACAGTAAACCGGAAGTGAAGCATGGATATCTAAAACTGGTCTAACACGAAAGGCCCAAATCATAGACTGTTAGAAGACTCAGTCTTCTTGTACTTAAGTCGGCATTGGTCCTTTTGTATTTAATTCCGATGCAATTTTTGTGTATCATCGTCAGAGTCATGGACCAAGGGATACAGTCACCGGAAGTGAAGCATCGATATCTAAAACTGGTCTCTCAGCAAAGGCTGAAAGCATAGACGGTAAGAAGACTTACTCTTCTTGTACTTAAGTCGTCATTGTGCCTTTTGTATTTAATTCCGATGAAATTTTTGTGTTTAATCGTCAAAGTGAGGGTCCAAGGAATACTGTAAACCAGAAGTGAAGCATCGATATCTAAAACTGGCCTCTCACAAAGGCTGAAAGCATAGACGGTAAGAAGACTCAGTCTTCATGTACTTAAGTCGGCATTGTGCCTGATGTATTTAACTCCGATGCAATTTTTAAGTTTCATCGTCAAAGTGAAGGTCCAAGGGATACAGTAAACCTGAAGTGAAGGATCGGAATCTAAAACTAGTCTAACACGAAAGGCTCAAATCATAGACTGTTAGAAGACTCAGTCTTCTTGTACTTAAGTCCGCATTGTGCCTGATGTATTTAATTCCGATGCAACTTTTGTGTTTACTCGTCAAAGTGAGGGTCCTAGGAATACTGTAAACCGGAAGTGATGCATCGATATCTAAAACTGGTCTCTCAGCAAAGGCTGAAATCATAGACGTTAAGAAGACTCAGTCATCTTGTACTTAAGTCGGCATTGTGCCTGATATATTTAATTCCGATGCATTTTTTGTGATTCATCATCAGAGTAAAGGTCCAAGGGATACAGTAAACGTGAAGTGAAGCATCGGAATCTAAAACTGGTCTAACACGAAAGGCTCAAATCACAGACTGTTGGAAGACTAAGTCTTCTTGTACTTAAGTCGGCATTGTGCCTTTTGTATTTAATTCCGATGCAATTTTTGTGTTTAATCGTCAAAGTGATGGTCCAAGGAATACTGTAAACCGGAAAAGAATCATCGATATATAAAATTGGTCTCTCAGCAAAGGCTGAAAGCATAGACGTTAAGAAGACTCACTCTTCTTGTACTTAAGTCGGCATTGTGCCTGATGTATTTAATTCCGATGCAATTTTTGTGCTTCATCGTCAAAGTGAAGGTCCAAGGGATACAGTAAACCGGAAGTGAAGCATGGATATCTAAAACTGGTCTCTCAGCAAACGCTGAAAGCATAGACGGCCAGAAGACTCACTCTTCTTGTACTTAAGTCGGCATTGTGCCTTTTGTATTTAATCCCGATGCAATGTTTGTGTTTCATCGTCAAAGTGAAAGTCCAAGGGATACAGTAAACCTGAAGTGAAGCATCTGAATCTAAAACTGGTCTAACACGAAAGGCCCAAATCATAGACTGTTAGAAGACTCAGTCTTCTTGTACTTAAGTCGGCATTGGTCCTTTTGTATTTAATTCCGATGCAATTTTTGTGTATCATCGTCAGAGTCATGGACCAAGGGATACAGTCACCGGAAGTGAAGCATCGATATCTAAAACTGGTCTCTCAGCAAAGGCTGAAAGCATAGACGGTAAGAAGACTTACTCTTCTTGTACTTAAGTCGTCATTGTGCCTTTTGTATTTAATTCCGATGAAATTTTTGTGTTTAATCGTCAAAGTGAGGGTCCAAGGAATACTGTAAACCAGAAGTGAAGCATCGATATCTAAAACTGGCCTCTCAGCAAAGGCTGAAAGCATAGACGGTAAGAAGACTCAGTCTTCTTGTACTTAAGTCGGCATTGTGCCTTTTGTATTTAATTCCGATGCAACTTTTGTGTTTACTCGTCAAAGTGAGGGTCCCAGGAATACTGTAAACCGGAAGTGATGCATCGATATCTAAAACTGGTCTCTCAGCAAAGGCTGAAATCATAGACGGTAAGAAGACTCAGTCATCTTGTACTTAAGTCGGCATTGTGCCTAATATATTTAATTCCGATGCATTTTTTGTGATTCATTATCAGAGTAAAGGTCCAAGGGATACAGTAAACGTGAAGTGAAGCATCGGAATCTAAAACTGGTCTAACACGAAAGGCTCAAATCACAGACTGTTGGAAGACTAAGTCTTCTTGTACTTAAGTCTTCATTGTGCCTGATGTATTTAATTCCGATGCAATTTTTGTGTTTCATCGTCAGAGTGATGGACCAAGTGATACAGTTAACTGGAAGTGAAGCATCGATATCTAAAACTGGTCTCACAGGAAAGGCTGAAAGCATAGACGGTAAGAAGACTCACTCTTCTTGTACTTAAGTCGGCATTGTGCCTTTTTTATTTAATTCCGATGCAATTTTTGTGTTTAATCATCAAAGTGAAGGTCCAAGGGATACAGTAATCCTGAAGTGAAGAATCGGAATCAAAAACTGGTCTAACACGAAAGGCTCAAATCATAGACTGTTAGAAGACTCAGCCTTCTTGTACTTAAGTCGGCATTGTGCCTTTTGTATTTAATTCCGATGCAATTTTTGTGTTTAGTCGTCAAAGTGATGGTCCAAGGAATACTGTAAACCGGAAGTGAAGCATTGATATCTAAAACTGGTCTCTCAGCAAAGGCTGAAAGCATAGTTGGTTAGAAGAATCACTCTTCTTGTACTTAAGTCGGCATTGTGCCTGATGTATTTAATTGCGATGGAATTTTTGTGTTTCATCGTCCAAGTGAAGGTCCAAAGAATACTGTAAACCGGAAGTGAAGCATCGATATCTAAAACTGGTCTCTTACCAAAGGCTGAAGCATAGACGGTAAGAAGACTCACTCTTGTTGTACTTAAGTCGGCATTGTGCCTGATGTATTTAATTCCGATGCAATTTTTTTGTTTCATCGCCAAAGTGAAGGTCCAAGGAATACTGTAAACCGGAAGTGAAGCATCGATATCTAAAACTGGTCTCTCAGCAAAGGCCGAAAGCATAGACGGTAAGAAGACTCACTCTTCTTGTACTTAAGTCGTCATTGTGCCTTTTGTATTTAATTCCGATGAAATTTTTGTGTTTAATCGTCAAAGTGAAAGTGCAAGGGATACAGTAAACCTGAAGTGAAGCATCTGAATCTAAAACTGGTCTAACACGAAAGGCCCAAATCATAGACTGTTAGAAGACTCAGTCTTCTTGTACTTAAGTCGGCATTGGTCCTTTTGTATTTAATTCCGATGCAATTTTTGTGTATCATCGTCAGAGTCATGGACCAAGGGATACAGTCACCGGAAGTGAAGCATCGATATCTAAAACTGGTCTCTCAGCAAAGGCTGAAAGCATAGACGGTAAGAAGACTTACTCTTCTTGTACTTAAGTCGTCATTGTGCCTTTTGTATTTAATTCCGATGAAATTTTTGTGTTTAATCGTCAAAGTGAGGGTCCAAGGAATACTGTAAACCAGAAGTGAAGCATCGATATCTAAAACTGGAGTCTCAGCAAAGGCTGAAAGCATAGACGGTAAGAAGACTCAGTCTTCTTGTACTTAAGTCGGCATTGTGCCTTTTGTATTTAATTCCGATGCAACTTTTGTGTTTACTCGTCAAAGTGAGGGTCCTAGGAATACTGTAAACCGGAAGTGATGCATCGATATCTAAAACTGGTCTCTCAGCAAAGGCTGAAATCATAGACGGTAAGAAGACTCAGTCATCTTGTACTTAAGTCGGCATTGTGCCTAATATATTTAATTCCGATGCATTTTTTGTGATTCATTATCAGAGTAAAGGTCCAAGGGATACAGTAAACGTGAAGTGAAGCATCGGAATCTAAAACTGGTCTAACACGAAAGGCTCAAATCACAGACTGTTGGAAGACTAAGTCTTCTTGTACTTAAGTCTTCATTGTGCCTGATATATTTAATTCCGATGCAATTTTTGTGTTTCATCGTCAGAGTGATGGACCAAGTGATACAGTTAACTGGAAGTGAAGCATCGATATCTAAAACTGGTCTCACAGGAAAGGCTGAAAGCATAGACGGTAAGAAGACTCACTCTTCTTGTACTTAAGTCGGCATTGTGCCTTTTTTATTTAATTCCGATGCAATTTTTGTGTTTAATCATCAAAGTGAAGGTCCAAGGGATACAGTCATCCTGAAGTGAAGAATCGGAATCAAAAACTGGTCTAACACGAAAGGCTCAAATCATAGACTGTTAGAAGACTCAGCCTTCTTGTACTTAAGTCGGCATTGTGCCTTTTGTATTTAATTCCGATGCAATTTTTGTGTTTAGTCGTCAAAGTGATGGTCCAAGGAATACTGTAAACCGGAAGTGAAGCATTGATATCTAAAACTGGTCTCTCAGCAAAGGCTGAAAGCATAGTTGGTTAGAAGAATCACTCTTCTTGTACTTAAGTCGGCATTGTGCCTGATGTATTTAATTGCGATGGAATTTTTGTGTTTCATCGTCCAAGTGAAGGTCCAAAGAATACTGTAAACCGGAAGTGAAGCATCGATATCTAAAACTGGTCTCTTACCAAAGGCTGAAGCATAGACGGTAAGAAGACTCACTCTTGTTGTACTTAAGTCGGCATTGTGCCTGATGTATTTAATTCCGATGCAATTTTTTTGTTTCATCGCCAAAGTGAAGGTCCAAGGAATACTGTAAACCGGAAGTGAAGCATCGATATCTAAAACTGGTCTCTCAGCAAAGGCCGAAAGCATAGACGGTAAGAAGACTCACTCTTCTTGTACTTAAGTCGTCATTGTGCCTTTTGTATTTAATTCCGATGAAATTTTTGTGTTTAATCGTCAAAGTGAAAGTGCAAGGGATACAGTAAACCTGAAGTGAAGCATCTGAATCTAAAACTGGTCTAACACGAAAGGCCCAAATCATAGACTGTTAGAAGACTCAGTCTTCTTGTACTTAAGTCGGCATTGTGCCTTTTGTATTTAATTCCGATGCAATATTTGTGTTTCATCGTCAGAGTCATGGACCAAGGGATACAGTCACCGGAAGTGAAGCATTGATATCTAAAACTGGTCTCTCAGCAAAGGCTGAAAGCATAGTTGGTTAGAAGAATCACTCTTCTTGTACTTAAGTCGGCATTGTGCCTGATGTATTTAATTGCGATGGAATTTTTGTGTTTCATCGTCCAAGTGAAGGTCCAAAGAATACTGTAAACCGGAAGTGAAGCATCGATATCTAAAACTGGTCTCTCACCAAAGGCTGAAGCATAGACGGTAAGAAGACTCACTCTTGTTGTACTTAAGTCGGCATTGTGCCTGATGTATTTAATTCCGATGCAATTTTTTTGTTTCATCGTCAAAGTGAAGGTCCAAGGAATACTGTAAACCGGAAGTGAAGCATCGATATCTAAAACTGGTCTCTCAGCAAAGGCCGAAAGCATAGACGGTAAGAAGACTCACTCTTCTTGTACTTAAGTCGTCATTGTGCCTTTTGTATTTAATTCCGATGAAATTTTTGTGTTTAATCGTCAAAGTGAAAGTGCAAGGGATACAGTAAACCTGAAGTGAAGCATCTGAATCTAAAACTGGTCGAACACGAAAGGCCCAAATCATAGACTGTTAGAAGACTCAGTCTTCTTGTACTTAAGTCGGCATTGTGCCTTTTGTATTTGATTCCGATGCAATATTTGTGTTTCATCGTCAGAGTCATGGACCAAGGGATACAGTCACCGGAAGTGAAGCATCGATATCTAAAACTGGTCTCTCAGCAAAGGCTGAAAGCATAGACGGTAAGAAGACTCAGTATTCTTGTACTTAAGTCGGCATTGTGCCTTTTGTATTTAATTCCGATGCAATTTCTGTGTTTCATCGTCAAAGTGCAGGTCCAAGGGATACAGTAAACCTGAAGTGAAGCATCGGAATTTAAAACTGGTCTAATACGAAAGGCTCAAATCATAGACTGTTAGAAAACTCAGTCTTCTTGTAATTAAGTAGGGCATTGTGCATTTTGTATTTAATTCCGATGCAATTTTTCTGTTTAATCGTCAAAGTGAGGGACCAAGGAATACTGTAAGCCGGAAGTGAAGTATCGATATCTAAAACTGGTCTCACACCAAAGGCTGAAAGCATAGACAGCAAGAAGAATCACTCTTCTTGTACTTAAGTCGGCATTGTGCCTGATGTATTTAATTGCGATGGAATATTTGTGTTTCATCGTCCAAGTGAAGGGCCAAGGAATACTGTAAACCGGAAGTGAAGCATCGATATCTAAAACTGGTCTCTCAGCAAAGGCTGAAGCATAGACGGTAAGAAGACACACTCTTCTTGTACTTAAGTCGGCATTGTGCCTGATGTATTTAACTCCGATCCAATTTTTAAGTTTCATCGTCAAAGTAAAGGTCCAAGGGATACAGTAAACCTGAAGTGAAGCATCGGAATCTAAAACTGGTCTAACACGAAAGGCTCAAATCATAGACTGTTAGAAGACTCAGTCTTCTTGTACTTAAGTCCGCATTGTGCCTGATGTATTTAATTCCGATGCAACTTTTGTGTTTACTCGACAAAGTGAGGGTCCTAGGAATACTGTAAACCGGAAGTGATGCATCGATATCTAAAACTGGTCTCTCAGCAAAGGCTGAAATCATAGACGGTAAGAAGACTCAGTCATCTTGTACTTAAGTCGGCATTGTGCCTGATATATTTAATTCCGATGCATTTTTTGTGATTCATCATCAGAGTAAAGGTCCAAAGGATACAGTAAACGTGAAGTGAAGCATCGGAATCTAAAACTGGTCTAACACGAAAGGCTCAAATCACAGACTGTTGGAAGACTAAGTCTTCTTGTACTTAAGTCGGCATTGTGCCTTTTGTATTTAATTCCGATGCAATTTTTGTGTTTAATCGTCAAAGTGATGGTCCAAGGAATACTGTAAACCGGAAAAGAATCATCGATATATAAAACTGGTCTCTCAGCAAAGGCTGAAAGCATAGACGTTAAGAAGACTCACTCTTCTTGTACTTAAGTCGGCATTGTGCCTGATGTATTTAATTCCGATGCAATTTTTGTGCTTCATCGTCAAAGTGAAGGTCCAAGGGATACAGTAAACCGGAAGTGAAGCATGGATATCTAAAACTGGTCTCTCAGCAAACGCTGAAAGCATAGACGGTAAGAAGACTCACTCTTCTTGTACTTAAGTCGGCATTGTGCCTTTTGTATTTAATCCCGATGCAATGTTTGTGTTTCATCGTCAAAGTGAAAGTCCAAGGGATACAGTAAACCTGAAGTGAAGCATCTGAATCTAAAACTGGTCTAACACGAAAGGCCCAAATCATAGACTGTTAGAAGACTCAGTCTTCTTGTACTTAAGTCGGCATTGGTCCTTTTGTATTTAATTCCGATGCAATTTTTGTGTATCATCGTCAGAGTCATGGACCAAGGGATACAGTCACCGGAAGTGAAGCATCGATATCTAAAACAAGTCTCTCAGCAAAGGCTGAAAGCATAGACGGTAAGAAGACTCACTCTTCTTGTACTTAAGTCGTCATTGTGCCTGATGTATTTAATTCCGATGCAACTTTTGTGTTTACTCGTCAAAGTGAGGGTCCTAGGAATACTGTAAACCGGAAGTGATGCATCGATATCTAAAACTGGTCTCTCAGCAAAGGCTGAAATCATAGACGGTAAGAAGACTCACTCTTCTTGTACTTAAGTCGTCATTGTGCCTTTTGTATTTAATTCCAATGAAATTTTTGTGTTTAATCGTCAAAGTGAGGGTCCAAGGAATACTGTAAACCAGAAGTGAAGCATCGATATCTAAAACTGGCCTCTCAGCAAAGGCTGAAAGCATAGACGGTAAGAAGACTCAGTCTTCTTGTACTTAAGTCGGCATTGGTCCTTTTGTATTTAATTCCGATGCAATTTTTGTGTATCATCGTCAGAGTCATGGACCAAGGGATACAGTCACCGGAAGTGAAGCATCGATATCTAAAACTGGTCTCTCAGCAAAGGCTGAAAGCATAGACGGTAAGAAGACTCAGTCTTCTTGTACTTAAGTCGGCATTGTGCATTTTGTATTTAATTCCGATGCAATTTTTGTGTTTAATCGTCAAAGTGATGGTCCACGGAATACTATAAACCGGAAGTGAAGCATCGATATCCAAAACTGGTCTCTCAGCAAAGGCTGAAAGCGTAGACGGTAAGAAGACCCACTCTTCTTGTACTTAAGTCGGCATTGTGCCTGATGTATTTAATTCCAATGCAATTTTTGTGTTTCATCGTCAAAGGAATGATCCAAGGGATACAGTAAACCTGAAGTGAAGCATCGTAATCTAAAACTGGTCTAACGCGAAAGGCTCAAATCATAGACTGTTAGAAGACTCAGTCTACTTGTACTTAAATCGGCATTGTGCCTTTTGTATTTAATTACGACGCAATTTTTGTGTTTCAACGTCAAAGTGAGGGTCCAAGGAATACTGTGAACCGGAAGTGAAGCATCGATATCTAAAACTGGTCTCTCAGCAAAGGCTGAAAGCATAGACGGTGAGAAGACTCCCACTTCTTGTATTTAATCGGCATTGTGCCTGATGTATTTCATTCCGATGCAATATTTGTGTTTCATCGTCAAAGTGAAGGTCCAAGGGATACAGTAAACCTAAAGTGAAGCATCGGAATCTAAAACTGGTCTAACGTGAAAGGCTCAAATCATAGACTGTTAGAAGACTCAGTATTCTTGTACTTATGTCGGCATTGTTCCTTTTGTATTTAATTCTGATGCAATTTTTGTGTTTAATCGTCAGAGTGATGGCCCAAGTGATACAGTTAACTGGAAGTGAAGCATCGATATCTAAAACTGGTCTCACAGGAAAGGCTGAAAGCATAGACGGTAAGAAGACTCACTCTTCTTGTACTTAAGTCGGCATTGTGCCTTTTTTATTTAATTCCGATGAAATTTTTGTGTTTAATCGTCAAAGTGAAAGTGCAAGGGATACAGTAAACCTGAAGTGAAGCATCTGAATCTAAAACTGGTCTAACACGAAAGGCCCAAATCATAGACTGTTAGAAGACTCAGTCTTCTTGTACTTAAGTCGGCATTGTGCCTTTTGTATTTAATTCCGATGCAATTTTTGTGTTTCATCGTCAGAGTCATGGACCAAGGGATACAGTCACCGGAAGTGAAGCATCGATATCTAAAACTGGTCTCTCAGCAAAGGCTGAAAGCATAGACGGTAGGAAGACTCACTCTTCTTGTACTTAAGTCGTCATTGTGCCTTTTGTATTTAATTCCGATGAAATTTTTGTGTTTAATCGTCAAAGTGAGGGTCCAAGGAATACTGTAAACCAGAAGTGAAGCATCGAAATCTAAAACTGGCCTCTCAGCAATGGCTGAAAGCGTAGACGGTAAGAAGACTCAGTATTCTTGTACTTAAGTCGGCATTGTGCCTTTTGTATTTAATTCCGATGCAATTTTTGTGTTTCATCGTCAAAGTGCAGGTCCAAGGGATACAGTAAACCTGAAGTGAAGCATCGGAATTTAAAACTGGTCTAATACGAAAGGCTCAAATCATAGACTGTTAGAAAGCTCAGTCTTCTTGTAATTAAGTAGGGCATTGTGCATTTTGTATTTAATTCCGATGCAATTTTTCTGTTTAATCGTCAAAGTGAGGGACCAAGGAATACTGTAAGCCGGAAGTGAAGCATCGATATCTAAAACTGGTCTCACACCAAAGGCTGAAAGCATAGTTGGTATGAAGAATCACTCTTCTTGTACTTAAGTCGTCATTGTGCCTTTTGTATTTAATTCCGATGAAATTTTTGTGTTTAATCGTCAGAGTGATGGACCAAGGGATACAGTTAACTGGAAGTGAAGCATCGATATCTAAAACTGGTCTCTCAGCAAAGGCTGAAAGCATAGACAGCAAGAAGAATCACTCTTCTTGTACTTAAGTCGGCATTGTGCCTGATGTATTTAACTCCGATGCAATTTTTAAGTTTCATCGTCAAAGTGAAGGTCCATGGGATACAGTAAACCTGAAGTGAAGCATCGGAATCCAAAACTAGTCTAACACAAAAGGCTCAAATCATAGACTGTTAGAAGACTCAGTCTTCTTGTACTTAAGTCCGCATTGTGCCTGATGTATTTAATTCCGATGCAACTTTTGTGTTTACTCGTCAAAGTGAGGGTCCTAGGAATACTGTAAACCGGAAGTGATGCATCGATATCTAAAACTGGTCTCTCAGCAAAGGCTGAAATCATAGACGGTAAGAAGACTCAGTCATCTTGTACTTAAGTCGGCATTGTGCCTGATATATTTAATTCCGATGCATTTTTTGTGATTCATCATCAGAGTAAAGGTCCAAGGGATACAGTAAACGTGAAGTGAAGCATCGGAATCTAAAACTGGTCTAACACGAAAGGCTCAAATCACAGACTGTTGGAAGACTAAGTCTTCTTGTACTTAAGTCGGCATTGTGCCTTTTGTATTTAATTCCGATGCAATTTTTGTGTTTAATCGTCAAAGTGATGGTCCAAGGAATACTGTAAACCGGAAAAGAATCATCGATATATAAAACTGGTCTCTCAGCAAAGGCTGAAAGCATAGACGTTAAGAAGACACACTCTTCTTGTACTTAAGTCGGCATTGTGCCTGATGTATTTAATTCCGATGCAATTTTTGTGCTTCATCGTCAAAGTGAAGGTCCAAGGGATACAGTAAACCGGAAGTGAAGCATGGATATCTAAAACTGGTCTCTCAGCAAACGCTGAAAGCATAGACGGTAAGAAGACTCACTCTTCTTGTACTTAAGTCGGCATTGTGCCTTTTGTATTTAATCCCGATGCAATGTTTGTGTTTCATCGTCAAAGTGAAAGTCCAAGGGATACAGTAAACCTGAAGTGAAGCATCTGAATCTAAAACTGGTCTAACGCGAAAGGCTCAAATCATAGACTGTTAGAAGACTCAGTCTTCTTGTACTTAAGTCCGCAATGTGCCTTTTGTATTTAATTCCGATTCAATTTTTGTTTTTAATCGTCAGAGTGAGGGCCCAAGGAATACTGTAAACCGGAAGTGAAGCATCGATATCCAAAACTGGTCTCTCAGCAATGGCTGAAAGCATAGACATTAAGAAGACTCACTCTTCTTGTACTTAAGTCGGCATTGTGCCTGATGTATTTAATTCCAATGCAATTTTTGTGTTTCATCGTCAAAGTGATGATCCAAGGGATACAGTAAACCTGAAGTGAAGCATCGTAATCTAAAACTGGTCTAACGCGAAAGGCTCAAATCATAGACTGTTAGAAGACTCAGTCTTCTTGTACTTAAATCGGCATTGTGCCTTTTGTATTTATTTACGACGCAATTTTTGTGTTTCAACGTCAAAGTGAGGGTCCAAGGAATACTGTAAACCGGAAGTGAAGCATCAATATCTAAAACTGGTCTCTCAGCAAAGGCTGATAGCATAGACGGTGAGAAGACTCCCACTTCTTGTATTTAAGTCGGCATTGTGCCTGATGTATTTAATTCCGATGCAATTTTTGTGTTTCATCGTCAAAGTGAAGGTCCAAGGGATACAGTAAACCTAAAGTGAAGCATCGGAATCTAAAACTGGTCTAACGTGAAAGGCTCAAATCATAGACTGTTAGAAGACTCAGTATTCTTGTACTTATGTCGGCATTGTTCCTTTTGTATTTAATTCTGATGCAATTTTTGTGTTTAATCGTCAGAGTGATGGACCAAGTGATACAGTTAACTGGAAGTGAAGCATCGATATCTAAAACTGGTCTCACAGGAAAGGCTGAAAGCATAGACGGTAAGAAGACTCACTCTTCTTGTACTTAAGTCGGCATTGTGCCTTTTTTATTTAATTCCGATGAAATTTTTGTGTTTAATCGTCAAAGTGAAAGTGCAAGGGATACAGTAAACCTGAAGTGAATCATCTGAATCTAAAACTGGTCTAACACGAAAGGCCCAAATCATAGACTGTTAGAAGACTCAGTGTTCTTGTACTTAAGTCGGCATTGTGCCTTTTTTATTTAATTCCGATGAAATTTTTGTGTTTAAACGTCAAAGTGAAAGTGCAAGGGATACAGTAAACCTGAAGTGAAGCATCGGAATTTAAAACTGGTCTATGAGAAAAGGCTCAAATCATAGACTGTTAGAAGACTCAGTCTTCTTGTAATTAAGTAGGGCATTGTGCATTTTGTATTTAATTCCGATGCAATTTTTCTGTTTAATCGTCAAAGTGAGGGACCAAGGAATACTGTAAGCCGGAAGTGAAGCATCGATATCTAAAACTGGTCTCACACCAAAGGCTGAAAGCATAGACGGTAACAAGACTCACTCATCTTGTACTTAAGTCGGCATTGTGGCTTCTGTATTTAATTCCGATGAAATTTTTGTGTTTAATCGTCAAAGTGAGGGTCCAAGGAATACTGTAAACCAGAAGTGAAGCATCGATATCTAAAACTGGCCTCTCAGCAAAGGCTGAAAGCATAGACGGTAAGAAGACTCAGTCTTCTTGTACTTAAGTCGGCATTGTGCCTTTTGTATTTATTTCCGATGCAATATTTGTGTTTCATCGTCAAAGTGAAGGTCCACGGAATACTATAAACCGGAAGTGAAGCATCGATATGCAAAACTAGTCTCTCAGCAAAGGCTGAAAGCGTAGACGGTAAGAAGACCCACTCTTCGTGTACTTAAGTCGGCATTGTGCCTGATGCACTTAATTCCGATCAATTTTTGTGGTTCATCGTCAAAGTGAAGTTCCAAGGGATACAGTAAACCTGAAGTGAAGCATCGGAATCTAAAACTGGTCTAACGCGAAAGGCTCAAATCATAGACTGTTAGAAGACTCAGTCTTCTTGTACTTAAGTCCGCAATGTGCCGTTTGTATTTAATTCCGATTCAATTTTTGTGTTTAATCGTCAGAGCGAGGGCCCAAGGAATACTGTAAACCGGAAGTGAAGCATCGATATCCAAAACTGGTCTCTCAGCAATGGCTGAAAGCATAGACATTAAGAAGACTCACTCTTCTTGTACTTAAGTCGGCATTGTGCCTGATGTATTTAATTCCAATGCAATTTTTGTGTTTCATCGTCAAAGTGATGATCCAAGGGATACAGTAAACATGAAGTGAAGCATCGTAATCTAAAACTGGTCTAACGCGAAAGGCTCAAATCATAGACTGTTAGAAGACTCAGTCTTCTTGTACTTAAATCGGCATTGTGCCTTTTGTATTTAATTACGACGCAATTTTTGTGTTTCAACGTCAAAGTGAGGGTCCAAGGAATACTGTAAACCGGAAGTGAAGCATCGATATCTAAAACTGGTCTCTCAGCAAAGGCTGAAAGCATAGACGGTGAGATGACTCCCACTTCTTGTATTTAAGTCGGCATTGTGCCCTTTTTATTTAATTCCGATGCAATTTTTGTGTTTAATCATCAAAGTGATAGTCCAAGGGATACAGTAAACCTGAAGTGAAGAATCGGAATCTAAAACTGGTCTAACACGAAAGGCTCAAATCATAGACTGTTAGAAGACTCAGCCTTCTTGTACTTAAGTCGGCATTGTGCCTTTTGTATTTAATTCCGATGCAATTTTTGTGTTTAATCGTCAAAGTGATGGTCCAAGGAATACTGTAAACCGGAAGTGAAGCATTGATATCTAAAACTGGTCTCTCAGCAAAGGCTGAAAGCATAGTTGGTTAGAAGAATCACTCTTCTTGTACTTAAGTCGGCATTGTGCCTGATGTATTTAATTGCGATGGAATTTTTGTGTTTCATCGTCCAAGTGAAGGTCCAAAGAATACTGTAAACCGGAAGTGAAGCATCGATATCTAAAACTGGTCTCTCACCAAAGGCTGAAGCATAGACGGTAAGAAGACACACTCTTGTTGTACTTAAGTCGGCATTGTGCCTGATGTATTTAATTCCGATGCAATTTTTTTGTTTCATCGTCAAAGTGAAGGTCCAAGGAATACTGTAAACCGGAAGTGAAGCATCGATATCTAAAACTGGTCTCTCAGCAAAGGCCGAAAGCATAGACGGTAAGAAGACTCACTCTTCTTGTACTTAAGTCGTCATTGTGCCTTTTGTATTTAATTCCGATGAAATTTTTGTGTTTAATCGTCAAAGTGATAGTGCAAGGGATACAGTAAACATGAAGTGAAGCATCTGAATCTAAAACTGGTCTAACACGAAAGGCACAAATCATAGACTGTTAGAAGACTCAGTCTTCTTGTACTTAATTCGTCATTGTGCCTTTTGTATTTAATTCCGATGAAATTTTTGTGTTTAATCGACAAAGTGAGGGTCCAAGGAATACTGTAAACCAGAAGTGAAGCATCGATATCTAAAACTGGCCTCTCAGCAATGGCTGAAAGCATAGGCGGTAAGAAGACTCAGTCTTCTTGTACTTAAGTCGGTATTGTGCCTTTTGTATTTAATTCCCATGCAATTTTTGTGTTTCATCGTCAATGTGCAGGTCCAAGGGATACAGTAAACCTGAAGTGAAGCATCGGAATTTAAAACTGGTCTAATACGAAAGGCTCAAATCATAGACTGTTAGAAGACTCAGTGTTCTTGTAATTAAGTAGGGCATTGTGCATTTTGTATTTAATTCCGATGCAATTCTTGTGTTTAACCGTCCAAGGAATACTATAATCCGGAAGTGAAGCATCGATATCCAAAACTGGTCTCTCACCAAAGGCTGAAAGCATAGACGGTAAGAAGACCCACTCTTCTTGTACTTAAGTCGGCATTGTGCGTGATGTACTTAATTCCGATCAATTTTTGTGTTTCATCGTCAAAGTGAAGTTCCAAGGGACACAGTAAACCTGAAGTGAAGCATCGGAATCTAAAACTGGTCTAACGCGAAAGGCTCAAATCATAGACTGTTAGAAGACTTAGTCTTCTTGTACTTAAGTCCGCATTGTGCCTTTTGTATTTAATTCCGATTCAATTTTTGTGTTTAATCGTCAGAGTGAGGGCCCAAGGAATACTGTAAACCGGAAGTGAAGCATCGATATCTAAAACTGGTGTCTGAGCAATGGCTGAAAGCATAGACATTAAGAAGACTCACTCTTCTTGTACTTAAGTCGGCATTGTGCCTGATGTATTTAATTCCGATGCAATTTTTGTGTTTCACCTTCAAAGTTATGATCCAAGGGATACAGTAAACCTGAAGTGAAGCATCGGAATCTAAAACTGGTCTAACGCGAAAGGCTCAAATCATAGACTGTTAGAAGACTCAGTCCTCTTGTACTTAAGTCGGCATTGTGCCTTTTGTATTTAATTACGATGCAATTTTTGTGTTTCATCGTCAAAGTGAGGGTCCAAGGAATACTGTAAACCGGAAGTGAAGCATCGATATCTAAAACTGGTCTCTCACCAAAGGCTGATGCATAGATGGTAAGAAGACTCACTCTTGTTGTACTTTAGTCGGCATTGTGCCTTTTGTATTTAATTCCGATGCAATTTTTGTGTTTCATCGTCAAAGTGAAGTTCCAAGGGATACAGTAAACCAGAAGTGAACATCGGAATCTAAAACTGGTCTAACGCGAAAGGCTCAAATCATAGACTGTTAGAAGACTCAGTCTTCTTGTACTTAAGTCGGCATTGTGCCTTTTGTATTTAATTCCGATGCAATTTTTGTGTTTCATCGTCAGAGTCATGGACCAAGGGATACAGTCACCGGAAGTGAAGCATCGATATCTAAAACTGGTCTCTCAGCAAAGGCTGAAAGCATAGACGGTAAGAAGACTCACTCTTCTTGTACTTAAGTCGTCATTGTGCCTTTTGTATTTAATTCCGATGAAATTTTTGTGTTTAATCGTCAAAGTGAGGGTCCAAGGAATACTGTAAACCAGAAGTGAAGCATCGAAATCTAAAACTGGCCTCTCAGCAATGGCTGAAAGCGTAGACGGTAAGAAGACTCAGTATTCTTGTACTTAAGTCGGCATTGTGCCTTTTGTATTTAATTCCGATGCAATTTTTGTGTTTCATCGTCAAAGTGCAGGTCCAAGGGATACAGTAAACCTGAAGTGAAGCATCGGAATTTAAAACTGGTCTAATACGAAAGGCACAAATCATAGACTGTTAGAAGACTCAGTCTTCTCTTAATTAAGTAGGGCATTGTGCATTTTGTATTTAATTCCGATGCAATTTTTCTGTTTAATCGTCAAAGTGAGGGACCAAGGAATACTGTAAGCCGGAAGTGAAGCATCGATATCTAAAACTGGTCTCACACCAAAGGCTGAAAGCATAGTTGGTATGAAGAATCACTCTTCTTGTACTTAAGTCGTCATTGTGCCTTTTGTATTTAATTCCGATGAAATTTTTGTGTTTAATCGTCAGAGTGATGGACCAAGGGATACAGTTAACTGGAAGTGAAGCATCGATATCTAAAACTGGTCTCTCAGCAAAGGCTGAAAGCATAGACAGCAAGAAGAATCACTCTTCTTGTACTTAAGTCGGCATTGTGCCTGATGTATTTAATTCCGATGGAATTTTTGTGTTCATCGTCCAAGTGAAGGTCCAAGGAATACTGTAAACCGGAAGTGAAGCATCGATATCTAAAACTGGTCTCTCAGCAAAGGCTGAAGCATAGACGGTAAGAAGACTCACTCTTCTTGTACTTAAGTCGGCATTGTGCCTGATGTATTTAACTCCGATGCAATTTTTAAGTTTCATCGTCAAAGTGAAGGTCCATGGGATACAGTAAACCTGAAGTGAAGCATCGGAATCCAAAACTAGTCTAACACAAAAGGCTCAAATCATAGACTGTTAGAAGACTCAGTCTTCTTGTACTTAAGTCCGCATTGTGCCTGATGTATTTAATTCCGATGCAACTTTTGTGTTTACTCGTCAAAGTGAGGGTCCTAGGAATACTGTAAACCGGAAGTGATGCATCGATATCTAAAACTGGTCTCTCAGCAAAGGCTGAAATCATAGACGGTAAGAAGACTCAGTCATCTTGTACTTAAGTCGGCATTGTGCCTGATATATTTAATTCCGATGCATTTTTTGTGATTCATCATCAGAGTAAAGGTCCAAGGGATACAGTAAACGTGAAGTGAAGCATCGGAATCTAAAACTGGTCTAACACGAAAGGCTCAAATCACAGACTGTTGGAAGACTAAGTCTTCTTGTACTTAAGTCGGCATTGTGCCTTTTGTATTTAATTCCGATGCAATTTTTGTGTTTAATCGTCAAAGTGATGGTCCAAGGAATACTGTAAACCGGAAAAGAATCATCGATATATAAAACTGGTCTCTCAGCAAAGGCTGAAAGCATAGACGTTAAGAAGACACACTCTTCTTGTACTTAAGTCGGCATTGTGCCTGATGTATTTAATTCCGATGCAATTTTTGTGCTTCATCGTCAAAGTGAAGGTCCAAGGGATACAGTAAACCGGAAGTGAAGCATGGATATCTAAAACTGGTCTCTCAGCAAACGCTGAAAGCATAGACGGTAAGAAGACTCACTCTTCTTGTACTTAAGTCGGCATTGTGCCTTTTGTATTTAATCCCGATGCAATGTTTGTGTTTCATCGTCAAAGTGAAAGTCCAAGGGATACAGTAAACCTGAAGTGAAGCATCTGAATCTAAAACTGGTCTAACGCGAAAGGCTCAAATCATAGACTGTTAGAAGACTCAGTCTTCTTGTACTTAAGTCCGCAATGTGCCTTTTGTATTTAATTCCGATTCAATTTTTGTGTTTAATCGTCAGAGTGAGGGCCCAAGGAATACTGTAAACCGGAAGTGAAGCATCGATATCCAAAACTGGTCTCTCAGCAATGGCTGAAAGCATAGACATTAAGAAGACTCACTCTTCTTGTACTTAAGTCGGCATTGTGCCTGATGTATTTAATTCCAATGCAATTTTTGTGTTTCATCGTCAAAGTGATGATCCAAGGGATACAGTAAACCTGAAGTGAAGCATCGTAATCTAAAACTGGTCTAACGCGAAAGGCTCAAATCATAGACTGTTAGAAGACTCAGTCTTCTTGTACTTAAATCGGCATTGTGCCTTTTGTATTTATTTACGACGCAATTTTTGTGTTTCAACGTCAAAGTGAGGGTCCAAGGAATACTGTAAACCGGAAGTGAAGCATCAATATCTAAAACTGGTCTCTCAGCAAAGGCTGATAGCATAGACGGTGAGAAGACTCCCACTTCTTGTATTTAAGTCGGCATTGTGCCTGATGTATTTAATTCCGATGCAATTTTTGTGTTTCATCGTCAAAGTGAAGGTCCAAGGGATACAGTAAACCTAAAGTGAAGCATCGGAATCTAAAACTGGTCTAACGTGAAAGGCTCAAATCATAGACTGTTAGAAGACTCAGTATTCTTGTACTTATGTCGGCATTGTTCCTTTTGTATTTAATTCTGATGCAATTTTTGTGTTTAATCGTCAGAGTGATGGACCAAGTGATACAGTTAACTGGAAGTGAAGCATCGATATCTAAAACTGGTCTCACAGGAAAGGCTGAAAGCATAGACGGTAAGAAGACTCACTCTTCTTGTACTTAAGTCGGCATTGTGCCTTTTTTATTTAATTCCGATGAAATTTTTGTGTTTAATCGTCAAAGTGAAAGTGCAAGGGATACAGTAAACCTGAAGTGAAGCATCTGAATCTAAAACTGGTCTAACACGAAAGGCCCAAATCATAGACTGTTAGAAGACTCAGTCTTCTTGTACTTAAGTCGGCATTGTGCCTTTTTTATTTAATTCCGATGAAATTTTTGTGTTTAAACGTCAAAGTGAAAGTGCAAGGGATACAGTAAACCTGAAGTGAAGCATCGGAATTTAAAACTGGTCTATGACGAAAGGCTCAAATCATAGACTGTTAGAAGACTCAGTCTTCTTGTAATTAAGTAGGGCATTGTGCATTTTGTATTTAATTCCGATGCAATTTTTCTGTTTAATCGTCAAAGTGAGGGACCAAGGAATACTGTAAGCCGGAAGTGAAGCATCGATATCTAAAACTGGTCTCACACCAAAGGCTGAAAGCATAGACGGTAACAAGACTCACTCATCTTGTACTTAAGTCGGCATTGTGGCTTCTGTATTTAATTCCGATGAAATTTTTGTGTATAATCGTCAAAGTGAGGGTCCAAGGAATACTGTAAACCAGAAGTGAAGCATCGATATCTAAAACTGGCCTCTCAGCAAAGGCTGAAAGCATAGACGGTAAGAAGACTCAGTCTTCTTGTACTTAAGTCGGCATTGTGCCTTTTGTATTTATTTCCGATGCAATATTTGTGTTTCATCGTCAAAGTGAAGGTCCACGGAATACTATAAACCGGAAGTGAAGCATCGATATGCAAAACTAGTCTCTCAGCAAAGGCTGAAAGCGTAGACGGTAAGAAGAGCCACTCTTCGTGTACTTAAGTCGGCATTGTGCCTGATGTACTTAATTCCGATCAATTTTTGTGGTTCATCGTCAAAGTGAAGTTCCAAGGGATACAGTAAACCTGAAGTGAAGCATCGGAATCTAAAACTGGTCTAACGCGAAAGGCTCAAATCATAGACTGTTAGAAGACTCAGTCTTCTTGTACTTAAGTCCGCAATGTGCCGTTTGTATTTAATTCCGATTCAATTTTTGTGTTTAATCGTCAGAGCGAGGGCCCAAGGAATACTGTAAACCGGAAGTGAAGCATCGATATCCAAAACTGGTCTCTCAGCAATGGCTGAAAGCATAGACATTAAGAAGACTCACTCTTCTTGTACTTAAGTCGGCATTGTGCCTGATGTATTTAATTCCAATGCAATTTTTGTGTTTCATCGTCAAAGTGATGATCCAAGGGATACAGTAAACATGAAGTGAAGCATCGTAATCTAAAACTGGTCTAACGCGAAAGGCTCAAATCATAGACTGTTAGAAGACTCAGTCTTCTTGTACTTAAATCGGCATTGTGCCTTTTGTATTTAATTACGACGCAATTTTTGTGTTTCAACGTCAAAGTGAGGGTCCAAGGAATACTGTAAACCGGAAGTGAAGCATCGATATCTAAAACTGGTCTCTCAGCAAAGGCTGAAAGCATAGACGGTGAGATGACTCCCACTTCTTGTATTTAAGTCGGCATTGTGCCTTTTTTATTTAATTCCGATGCAATTTTTGTGTTTAATCATCAAAGTGATAGTCCAAGGGATACAGTAAACCTGAAGTGAAGAATCGGAATCTAAAACTGGTCTAACACGAAAGGCTCAAATCATAGACTGTTAGAAGACTCAGCCTTCTTGTACTTAAGTCGGCATTGTGCCTTTTGTATTTAATTCCGATGCAATTTTTGTGTTTAATCGTCAAAGTGATGGTCCAAGGAATACTGTAAACCGGAAGTGAAGCATTGATATCTAAAACTGGTCTCTCAGCAAAGGCTGAAAGCATAGTTGGTTAGAAGAATCACTCTTCTTGTACTTAAGTCGGCATTGTGCCTGATGTATTTAATTGCGATGGAATTTTTGTGTTTCATCGTCCAAGTGAAGGTCCAAAGAATACTGTAAACCGGAAGTGAAGCATCGATATCTAAAACTGGTCTCTCACCAAAGGCTGAAGCATAGACGGTAAGAAGACACACTCTTGTTGTACTTAAGTCGGCATTGTGCCTGATGTATTTAATTCCGATGCAATTTTTTTGTTTCATCGTCAAAGTGAAGGTCCAAGGAATACTGTAAACCGGAAGTGAAGCATCGATATCTAAAACTGGTCTCTCAGCAAAGGCCGAAAGCATAGACGGTAAGAAGACTCACTCTTCTTGTACTTAAGTCGTCATTGTGCCTTTTGTATTTAATTCCGATGAAATTTTTGTGTTTAATCGTCAAAGTGATAGTGCAAGGGATACAGTAAACATGAAGTGAAGCATCTGAATCTAAACTGGTCTAACACGAAAGGCACAAATCATAGACTGTTAGAAGACTCAGTCTTCTTGTACTTAATTCGTCATTGTGCCTTTTGTATTTAATTCCGATGAAATTTTTGTGTTTAATCGACAAAGTGAGGGTCCAAGGAATACTGTAAACCAGAAGTGAAGCATCGATATCTAAAACTGGCCTCTCAGCAATGGCTGAAAGCATAGGCGGTAAGAAGACTCAGTCTTCTTGTACTTAAGTCGGTATTGTGCCTTTTGTATTTAATTCCCATGCAATTTTTGTGTTTCATCGTCAATGTGCAGGTCCAAGGGATACAGTAAACCTGAAGTGAAGCATCGGAATTTAAAACTGGTCTAATACGAAAGGCTCAAATCATAGACTGTTAGAAGACTCAGTCTTCTTGTAATTAAGTAGGGCATTGTGCATTTTGTATTTAATTCCGATGCAATTCTTGTGTTTAACCGTCCAAGGAATACAATAATCCGGAAGTGAAGCATCGATATCCAAAACTGGTCTCTCACCAAAGGCTGAAAGCATAGACGGTAAGAAGACCCACTCTTCTTGTACTTAAGTCGGCATTGTGCGTGATGTACTTAATTCCGATCAATTTTTGTGTTTCATCGTCAAAGTGAAGTTCCAAGGGACACAGTAAACCTGAAGTGAAGCATCGGAATCTAAAACTGGTCTAACGCGAAAGGCTCAAATCATAGACTGTTAGAAGACTTAGTCTTCTTGTACTTAAGTCCGCATTGTGCCTTTTGTATTTAATTCCGATTCAATTTTTGTGTTTAATCGTCAGAGTGAGGGCCCAAGGAATACTGTAAACCGGAAGTGAAGCATCGATATCTAAAACTGGTGTCTGAGCAATGGCTGAAAGCATAGACATTAAGAAGACTCACTCTTCTTGTACTTAAGTCGGCATTGTGCCTGATGTATTTAATTCCGATGCAATTTTTGTGTTTCACCTTCAAAGTTATGATCCAAGGGATACAGTAAACCTGAAGTGAAGCATCGGAATCTAAAACTGGTCTAACGCGAAAGGCTCAAATCATAGACTGTTAGAAGACTCAGTCCTCTTGTACTTAAGTCGGCATTGTGCCTTTTGTATTTAATTACGATGCAATTTTTGTGTTTCATCGTCAAAGTGAGGGTCCAAGGAATACTGTAAACCGGAAGTGAAGCATCGATATCTAAAACTGGTCTCTCACCAAAGGCTGATGCATAGATGGTAAGAAGACTCACTCTTGTTGTACTTTAGTCGGCATTGTGCCTTTTGTATTTAATTCCGATGCAATTTTTGTGTTTCATCGTCAAAGTGAAGTTCCAAGGGATACAGTAAACCAGAAGTGAACATCGGAATCTAAAACTGGTCTAACGCGAAAGGCTCAAATCATAGACTGTTAGAAGACTCAGTCTTCTTGTACTTAAGTCCGCATTGTGCATTTTGTATTTAATTCCGATGCAATTTTTGTGTTTAATCGTCAAAGTGATGGTCCACGGAATACTATAAACCGGAAGTGAAGCATCGATATCCAAAACTGGTCTCTCAGCAAAGGCTGAAAGCGTAGACGGTAAGAAGACCCACTCTTCGTCTACTTAAGTCGGCATTGTGCCTGATGTACTTAATTCCGATCAATTTTTGTGTTTCATCGTCAAAGTGATGTTCCAAGGGATACAGTAAACCTGAAGTGAAGCATCGGAATCTAAAACTGGTCTAACGCGAAAGAGCCAAATCATAGACTGTTAGAAGACTCAGTCTTCTTGTACTTAAGTCCGCAATGTGCCTTTTGTATTTAATTCCGATTCAATTTTTGTGTTTAATCGTCAGAGTGAGGGCCCAAGGAATACTGTAAACCGGAAGTGAAGCATCGATATCCAAAACTAGTCTCTCAGCAATGGCTGAAAGCATAGACATTAAGAAGACTCACTCTTCTTGTACTTAAGTCGGCATTGTGCCTGATGTATTTAATTCCAATGCAATTTTTGTGTTTTATCGTCAAAGTGAAGGTCCAAGGGATACAGTAAACCTAAAGTGAAGCATCGGAATCTAAAACTGGTCTAACGTGAAAGGCTCAAATCATAGACTGTTAGAAGACTCAGTATTCTTGTACTTATGTCGGCATTGTTCCTTTTGTATTTAATTCTGATGCAATTTTTGTGTTTAATCGTCAGAGTGATGGACCAAGTGATACAGTTAACTGGAAGTGAAACATCGATATCTAAAACTGGTCTCACACCAAAGACTGAAGCATAGACGGTAAGAAGACACACTCTTCTTGTACTTAAGTCGGCATTGTGCCTGATGTATTTAATTGCGATGGAATTTTTGTGTTTCATCGTCCAAGTGAAGGTCCAAAGAATACTGTAAACCGGAAGTGAAGCATCGATATCTAAAACTGGTCTCTCACCAAAGGCTGAAGCATAGACGGTAAGAAGACACACTCTTGTTGTACTTAAGTCGGCATTGTGCCTGATGTATTTAATTCCGATGCAATTTTTTTGTTTCATCGTCAAAGTCAAGGTCCAAGGAATACTGTAAACCGGAAGTGAAGCATCGATATCTAAAACTGGTCTCTCAGCAAAGGCCGAAAGCATAGACGGAAAGAAGACTCACTCTTGTTGTACTTAAGTCGGCATTGTGCCTTTTGTGTTTAATTCCGATGCAATTTTAGTGTTTCATCGTCAAAGTGAAGGTCCAAGGGATACAGTAAACCTGAAGTGAAGCATCGGAATTTAAACCTGGTCTAACACGAAAGGCTCAAATCATAGACTGTTAGAAGACACAGTCTTCTTGTAATTAAGTAGGGCATTGTGCATTTTGTATTTAATTCCGATGCAATTTTTGTGTTTAACCGTCCAAGGAATACTATAATCCGGAAGTGAAGCATCGATATCCAAAACTGGTCTCTCACCAAAGGCTGAAAGCATAGACGGTAAGAAGACCCACTCTTCTTGTACTTAAGTCGGCATTGTGCCTGATGTATTTAATTCCGATGCAATTTTTGTGTTTCACCGTCAAAGTTATGATCCAAGGGATACAGTAAACCTGAAGTGAAGCATCGGAATCTAAAACTGGTCTAACGCGAAAGGCTCAAATCATAGACTGTTAGAAGACTCAGTCTTCTTGTACTTAAGTCGGCATTGTGCCTTTTGTATTTAATTACGATGCAATTTTTGTGTTTCATCGTCAAAGTGAGGGTCCAAGGAATACTGTAAACCGGAAGTGAAGCATCTATATCTAAAACTGGTCTCTCAGCAAAGGCTGAAAGCATAGACGGTGAGAAGACTCACTCTTCTTGTACTTAAGTCGGCTTTGTGCCTGATGTATTTAATTCCGATGCAATTTTTGTGTTTCATCGTCAAAGTGAAGGTCCAAGGGATACAGTAAACCTAAAGTGAAGCATCGGAATCTAAAACTGGTCTAACGTGAAAGGTTCAAATCATAGGCTGTTAGAAGACTCAGTATCCTTGTACTTAAGTCGGCAATGTTCCTTTTGTATTTAATTCCGATGCAATTTTTGTGTTTAATCGTCAGAGTGATGGACCAAGGGATACAGTTAACTGGAAGTGAAGCATCGATATCTAAAACTGGTCTCACAGGAAAGGCTGAAAGCATAGACGGTAAGAAGACTCACTCTTCCTGTACTTAAGTCGGCATTGTGCCTTTTTTATTTAATTCCGATGCAATTTTTGTGTTTAATCATCAAAGTGAAGGTCTAAGGGATACAGTAAACCTGAAGTGAAGCACCGGAATCTAAAACTGGTCTAACACGAAAGGCTCAAATCATAGACTGTTAGAAGACTCAGCCTTCTTGTACTTAAGTCGGCATTGTGCCTTTTGTATTTAATTCCGATGCAATTTTTGTGTTTAATCGTCAAAGTGATGGTTCTAGGAATACTGTAAACCGGAAGTGAAGCATTGATATCTAAAACTGGTCTCTCAGCAAAGGCTGAAAGCATAGTTGGTAAGAAGAATCACTCTTCTTGTACTTAAGTCGGCATTGTGCCTGATGTACTTTATTGCGATGGAATTTTTGTGTTTCATCGTCCAAGTGAAGGTCCAAGGAATACTGTAAACCGGAAGTGAAGCATCGATATCTAAAACTGGTCTAACGCGAAAGGCTCAAATCATAGACTGTTAGAAGACTCAGTCTTCTTGTACTTAAATCGGCATTGTGCCTTTTGTATTTAATTACGACGCAATTTTTGTGTTTCAACGTCAAAGTGAGGGTACAAGGAATACTGTAAACCGGAAGTGAAGCATCGATATCTAAAACTGGTCTCTCAGCAAAGGCTGAAAGCATAGACGGTGAGAAGACTCCCACTTCTTGTATTTAAGTCGGCATTGTGCCTTTTGTATTTAATTACGACGCAATTTTTGTGTTTCATCGTCAAAGTGAGGGTCCAAGGAATACTGTAAACCGGAAGTGAAGCATCGATATCTAAAACTGGTCTCTCAGCAAAGGCTGAAAGCATAGACGGTGAGAAGACTCACTCTTCTTGTATTTAAGTCGGCATTGTGCCTGATGTATTTAATTCCGATGCAATTTTTGTGTTTCATCGTCAAAGTGAAGGTCCAAGGGATACAGTGAACCTAAAGTGAAGCATCGGAATCTAAAACTGATCTAACGTGAAAGGCTCAAATCATACACTGTTAGAAGACCCAGTATTCTTGTACTTAAGTCGGCATTGTTCCTTTTGTATTTAATTCCGATGCAATTTTTGTGTTTAATCGTCAGAGTGATTGACCAAGGGATACAGTTAACTGGAAGTGAAGCATCGATATCTAAAACTGGTCTCACAGGAAAGGATGAAAGCATAGACGGTAAGAAGACTCACACATCTTGTACTTAAGTCGGCATTGTGCCTTTTTTATTTAATTCCGATGCAATTTTTGTGTTTAATCATCAAAGTGAAGGTATAACGGATACAGTAAACCTGAAGTGAAGCATCGGAATCTAAAACTGGTCTAACACGAAAGGCTCAAATCATAGACAGTTAGAAGACTCAGCCTTCTTGTACTTAAGTCGGCATTGTGCATTTTGTATTTAATTCCGATGCAATTTTTGTGTTTAATCGTCAAAGTGATGGTCCAAGGAATACTGTAAACCGGAAGTGAAGCATTGATATCTAGAACTGGTCTCTCAGCAAAGGCTGAAAGCATAGTTGGTAAGAAGAATCACTCTTCTTGTACTTAAGTCGGCATTGTGCCTGATGTATTTAATTGCGATGGAATTTTTGTGTTTCATCGTCCAAGTGAAGGTCCAAGGAATACTGTAAACCGGAAGTGAAGCATCGATATCTAAAACTGGTCTCTCACCAAAGGCTGATGCATAGACGGTAAGAAGACTCACTCTTGTTGTACTTAAGTCGGCATTGTGCCTTTTGTGTTTAATTCCGATGCAATTTTAGTGTTTCATCGTCAAAGTGAAGGTCCAAGGGATACAGTAAACCTGAAGTGAAGCATCGGAATTTAAAACTGGTCTAACACGAAAGGCTCAAATCATAGACTGTTAGAAGACTCGTTATCTTGTAATTAAGTAGGGCATTGTTCATTTTGTATTTAATTCCGATGCAATTTTTGTGTTTAATCGTCAAAGTGATGGTCCAAGGAATACTATAAACCGGAAGTGAAGCATCGATATCCAAAACTGGTCTCTCAGCAAAGGCTGAAAGCATAGACGGTAAGAAGACCCACTCTTCTTGTACTTAAGTCGGCAATGTGCCTGATGTACTTAATTCCGATCAATTTTTGTGTTTCATCGTCAAAGTGAAGGTCCAAGGGATACAGTAAACCGGAAGTGAGGCATGGATATCTAAAACTGGTCTCTCAGCAAACGCTGAAAGCATAGACGGTAAGAAGGCTCACTCTTCTTGTACTTAAGTCGGCATTGTGCCTTTTGTATTTAATTCCGATGCAATGTTTGTGTTTCATCGTCAAAGTGAAAGTCCAAGGGATACAGTAAACCTGAAGTGAAGCATCTGAATCTAAAACTGGTCTAACACGAACGGCCCAAATCATAGACTGTTAGAAGACATAGTCTTCTTGTACTTAAGTCGGCATTGTGCCCTTTAAATTTAATTCCGATGCAATTTTTGTGTTTCATCGTCAGAGTCATGGACCAAGGGATACAGTCACCGGAAGTGAAGCATCGATATCTAAAACTGGTCTCTCAGCAAAGGCTGAAAGCATAGACGGTATGAAGACTCTCTCTTCTTGTACTTAAGTCGGCATTGTGCCTTTTGTATTTAATTCCGATTCAATTTTTGTGTTTAATCGTCAGAGTGAGGGCCCAAGGAATACTGTAAACCGGAAGTGAAGCATCGATATCTAAAACTGGTCTCTCAGCATTGGCTGAAAGCATAGACATTAAGAAGACTCACTCTTCTTGTACTCAAGTCGGCATTGTGCGTGATGTATTTAATTCCGATGCAAATTTTGTGTTTCATCGTCAAAGTGATGATCCAAGGGATACAGTAAACCTGAAGTGAAGCATCGTAATCTAAAACGGGTCTAACACGAAAGGCTCAAATCATAGACTGTTAGAAGACTCAGCCTTCTTGTACTTAAGTCGGCATTGTGCCTTTTGTATTTAATTCCGATGCAATTTTTGTGTTCAGTCGTCAAAGTGATGGTCCAAGGAATACTATAAACCGGAAGTGAAGCATTGATATCTAAAACTGGTCTCTCAGCAAAGGCTGAAAGCATAGTTGGTATGAAGAATCACTCTTCTTGTACTTAAGTCGGCATTGTGCCTGATGTATTTAATTGCGATGGAACTTTTGTGTTTCATCGTCCAAGTGAAGGTCCAAGGAATACTGTAAACCGGAAGTGAAGCTTCGATATCTAAAACTGGTCTCTCACCAAAGGCTGAAGCATACACGGTAAGAAGACTCACTCTTGTTGTACTTAAGTCGGCATTGTGCCTGATCTATTTAATTTCGATGCAATTTTTGTGTTTCATCGTCAAAGTGCAGGTCCAAGGGATACAGTAAACCTGAAGTGAAGCATCGGAATTTAAAACTGGTCTAATACGAAAGGCTCAAATCATAGACTGTTAGAAGACTCAGTCTTCTTGTAATTAAGTAGGGCATTGTGCATTTTGTATTTAATTCCGATGCAATTTTTGTGTTTAACCGTCCAAAAAATACTATAAACCGGAAGTGAAGCATCGATATCCAAAACTGGTCTCTCAGCAAAGGCTGAAAGCATAGACGGTAAGAAGACCCACTCTTCTTGTACTTAAGTCGGCATTGTGCCTGATGTACTTAATTCCGATCAAATTTTGTGTTTCATCGTCAAAGTGAAGTTCCAAGGGACACAGTAAACCTGAAGTGAAGCATCGGAATCTAAAACTGGTCTAACGCGAAAGGCTCAAATCATAGACTGTTAGAAGACTCAGTCTTCTTGTACTTAAGTCCGCATTGTGCCTTTTGTATTTAATTCCGATTCAATTTTTGTGTTTAATCGTCAGAGTGAGGGCCCAAGGAATACTGTAAACCGGAAGTGAAGCATCGATATCTAAAACTGGTGTCTGAGCAATGGCTGAAAGCATAGACATTAAGAAGACTCACTCTTCTTGTACTTAAGTCGGCATTGTGCCTGATGTATTTAATTCCGATGCAATTTTGTGTTTCATCGTCAAAGTGATGATCCAAGGGATACAGTAAACCAGAAGTGAAGCATCGGAATCTAAAACTGGTCTAACGCGAAAGGCTCAAATCATAGACTCTTAGAAGACTCAGTCTTCTTGTACTTAAGTCGGCATTGTGCCTTTTGTATTTAATTACGATGCAATTTTTGTGTTTCATCTTCAAAGTGAGGGTCCAAGGAATACTGAAACCGGAAGTGAAGCATCGATATCTAAAACTGGTCTAACGCGAAAGGCTCAAATCATAGACTGTTAGAAGACTCAGTCTTCTTGTACTTAAATCGGCATTGTGCCTTTTGTATTTAATTACGACGCAATTTTTGTGTTTCAACGTCAAAGTGAGGGTACAAGGAATACTGTAAACCGGAAGTGAAGCATCGATATCTAAAACTGGTCTCTCAGCAAAGGCTGAAAGCATAGACGGTGAGAAGACTCCCACTTCTTGTATTTAAGTCGGCATTGTGCCTTTTGTATTTAATTCCGATGCAATTTTTGTGTTTCATCGTCAAAGTGAAGGTCCAAGGGATACAGTGAACCTAAAGTGAAGCATCGGAATCTAAAACTGATCTAACGTGAAAGGCTCAAATCATACACTGTTAGAAGACCCAGTATTCTTGTACTTAAGTCGGCATTGTTCCTTTTGTATTTAATTCCGATGCAATTTTTGTGTTTAATCGTCAGAGTGATTGACCAAGGGATACAGTTAACTGGAAGTGAAGCATCGATATCTAAAACTGGTCTCACAGGAAAGGATGAAAGCATAGACGGTAAGAAGACTCACTCATCTTGTACTTAAGTCGGCATTGTGCCTTTTTTATTTAATTCCGATGCAATTTTTGTGTTTAATCATCAAAGTGAAGGTATAACGGATACAGTAAACCTGAAGTGAAGCATCGGAATCTAAAACTGGTCTAACACGAAAGGCTCAAATCATAGACAGTTAGAAGACTCAGCCTTCTTGTACTTAAGTCGGCATTGTGCATTTTGTATTTAATTCCGATGCAATTTTTGTGTTTAATCGTCAAAGTGATGGTCCAAGGAATACTGTAAACCGGAAGTGAAGCATTGATATCTAGAACTGGTCTCTCAGCAAAGGCTGAAAGCATAGTTGGTAAGAAGAATCACTCTTCTTGTACTTAAGTCGGCATTGTGCCTGATGTATTTAATTGCGATGGAATTTTTGTGTTTCATCGTCCAAGTGAAGGTCCAAGGAATACTGTAAACCGGAAGTGAAGCATCGATATCTAAAACTGGTCTCTCACCAAAGGCTGATGCATAGACGGTAAGAAGACTCACTCTTGTTGTACTTAAGTCGGCATTGTGCCTTTTGTGTTTAATTCCGATGCAATTTTAGTGTTTCATCGTCAAAGTGAAGGTCCAAGGGATACAGTAAACCTGAAGTGAAGCATCGGAATTTAAAACTGGTCTAACACGAAAGGCTCAAATCATAGACTGTTAGAAGACTCAGTATTCTTGTAATTAAGTAGGGCATTGTTCATTTTGTATTTAATTCCGATGCAATTTTTGTGTTTAATCGTCAAAGTGATGGTCCAAGGAATACTATAAACCGGAAGTGAAGCATCGATATCCAAAACTGGTCTCTCAGCAAAGGCTGAAAGCATAGACGGTAAGAAGACCCACTCTTCTTGTACTTAAGTCGGCAATGTGCCTGATGTACTTAATTCCGATCAATTTTTGTGTTTCATCGTCAAAGTGAAGGTCCAAGGGATACAGTAAACCGGAAGTGAGGCATGGATATCTAAAACTGGTCTCTCAGCAAACGCTGAAAGCATAGACGGTAAGAAGGCTCACTCTTCTTGTACTTAAGTCGGCATTGTGCCTTTTGTATTTAATTCCGATGCAATGTTTGTGTTTCATCGTCAAAGTGAAAGTCCAAGGGATACAGTGAACCTGAAGTGAAGCATCTGAATCTAAAACTGGTCTAACACGAACGGCCCAAATCATAGACTGTTAGAAGACATAGTCTTCTTGTACTTAAGTCGGCATTGTGCCCTTTAAATTTAATTCCGATTCAATTTTTGTGTTTAATCGTCAGAGTGAGGGCCCAAGGAATACTGTAAACCGGAAGTGAAGCATCGATATCTAAAACTGGTCTCTCAGCATTGGCTGAAAGCATAGACATTAAGAAGACTCACTCTTCTTGTACTCAAGTCGGCATTGTGCGTGATGTATTTAATTCCGATGCAAATTTTGTGTTTCATCGTCAAAGTGATGATCCAAGGGATACAGTAAACCTGAAGTGAAGCATCGTAATCTAAAACTGGTCTAACACGAAAGGCTCAAATCATAGACTGTTAGAAGACTTAGCCTTCTTGTACTTAAGTCGGCATTGTGCCTTTTGTATTTAATTCCGATGCAATTTTTGTGTTCAATCGTCAAAGTGATGGTCCAAGGAATACTATAAACCGGAAGTGAAGCATTGATATCTAAAACTGGTCTCTCAGCAAAGGCTGAAAGCATAGTTGGTATGAAGAATCACTCTTCTTGTACCTAAGTCGGCATTGTGCCTGATGTATTTAATTGCGATGGAATTTTTGTGTTTCATCGTCCAAGTGAAGGTCCAAGGAATACTGTAAACCGGAAGTGAAGCTTCGATTTCTAAAACTGGTCTCTCACCAAAGGCTGAAGCATAGACGGTAAGAAGACTCACTCTTGTTGTACTTAAGTCGGCATTGTGCCTGATCTATTTAATTTCGATGCAATTTTTGTGTTTCATCGTCAAAGTGCAGGTCCAAGGGATACAGTAAACCTGAAGTGAAGCATCGGAATTTAAAACTGGTCTAATACGAAAGGCTCAAATCATAGACTGTTAGAAGACTCAGTCTTCTTGTAATTAAGTAGGGCATTGTGCATTTTGTATTTAATTCCGATGCAATTTTTGTGTTTAACCGTCCAAAAAATACTATAAACCGGAAGTGAAGCATCGATATCCAAAACTGGTCTCTCAGCAAAGGCTGAAAGCATAGACGGTAAGAAGACCCACTCTTCTTGTACTTAAGTCGGCATTGTGCCTGATGTACTTAATTCCGATCAAATTTTGTGTTTCATCGTCAAAGTGAAGTTCCAAGGGACACAGTAAACCTGAAGTGAAGCATCGGAATCTAAAACTGGTCTAACGCGAAAGGCTCAAATCATAGACTGTTAGAAGACTCAGTCTTCTTGTACTTAAGTCCGCATTGTGCCTTTTGTATTTAATTCCGATTCAATTTTTGTGTTTAATCGTCAGAGTGAGGGCCCAAAAAATACTGTAAACCGGAAGTGAAGCATCGATATCTAAAACTGGTCTCTCAGCAATGGATGAAAGCATAGACATTAAGAAGACTCACTCTTCTTGTACTTAAGTCGGCATTGTGCCTGATGTATTTAATTCCGATGCAATTTTGTGTTTCATCGTCAAAGTGATGATCCAAGGGATACAGTAAACCAGAAGTGAAGCATCGGAATCTAAAACTGGTCTAACGCGAAAGGCTCAAATCATAGACTCTTAGAAGACTCAGTCTTCTTGTACTTAAGTCGGCATTGTGCCTTTTGTATTTAATTACGATGCAATTTTTGTGTTTCATCTTCAAAGTGAGGGTCCAAGGAATACTGAAACCGGAAGTGAAGCATCGATATCTAAAACTGGTCTCTCAGCAAAGGCTGAAAGCATAGACGGTGAGAAGACTCACTCTTCTTGTACTTAAGTCGGCATTGTGCCTGATGTATTTAATTCCGATGCTATTTTTGTGTTTCATCGTCAAAGTGAAGGTCCAAGGGATACAGTAAACCTAAAGTGAAGCATCGATATCTAAAACTGGTCTCTCACCAAAGGCTGATGCATAGACGGTAAGAAGACTCACTCCTCTTGTACTTAAGTCGGCATTGTGCCTTTTTTTTAATTCCGATGCAATTTTTGTGTTTAATCATCAAAGTGAAGGTCCAAGGGATACAGTAAACCTGAAATGAAGCATCGGAATCTAAAACAGGTCTAACGCGAAAGGCTCAAATCATAGACTGTTAGAAGACTAAGTCTTCTTGTACTTAAGTCGGCATTGTGCCTTTTGTATTTAATTACGATGCAATTTTTGTGTTTCATCGTCAAAGTGAGGGTCCAAGGAATACTGTAAACCGGAAGTGAAGCATCGATATCTAAAACTGGTCTCTCAGCAAAGGCTAAAGCATAGACGGTGAGAAGACTCACTCTTCTTGTACTTAAGGCGGCATTGTGCCTGATGTATTTAATTGCGATGGAATTTTTGTGTTTCATCGTGCAAGTGACAGTCCAAGGAATACTGTAAACCGGAAGTGAAGCATCGATATCTAAAACTGGTCTCTCACCAAAGGCTGATGCATAGACGGTAAGAAGACTCACTCTTGTTGTACTTAAGTCGGCATTGTGCCTGATGTATTTAATTCCGATGCAATTTTTGTGTTTCATCGTCAAAGTGAAGGTCCAAGGAATACTGTAAACCGGAAGTGAAGCATCGATATCTAAAACTGGTCTCTCAGCAAAGGCTGAACGCATAGACGGTAAGAAGACTCACTCTTCTTGTACTTAAGTCGTCATTGTGCATTTTGTATTTAATTCCGATGAAATTTTTGTGTTTAATCGTCAAAGTGAGGGTCCAAGGAATACTGTAAACCAGAATTGAAGCATCGATATCTAAAACTGACCTCTCACCAAAGGCTGAAAGCATAGACGGTAAGAAGACTCAGTCTTCTTGTACTTAAGTCGGCATTGTGCCTTTTGTATTTAATTCCGATGCAATTTTTGTGTTTCATCGTCAAAGTGAAGGTCCAAGGGATACAGTAAACCTGAAGTGAAGCATCGGAATTTAAAACTGGTCTAACACGAAAGGCTCAAATCATAGACTGTTAGATGACTCAGTATTCTTGTAATTAAGTGCGCCATTGTGAATTTTGTATTTAATTCCGATGCAATTTTTGTGTTTAATCGTCAAAGTGATGGTCCAAGGAATACTATAAACCGGAAGTGAAGCATCAATATCCAAAACTGGTCACTCAGCAAAGGCTGAAAGCATAGACGGTAAGAAGACCCACTCTTCTTGTACTTAACTCGGCATTGTGCCTGATGTACTTAATTCCGATCAATTTTTGTGTTTCATCGTCAAAGTGAAGGTCCTAGGAATACAGTAAACCTGAAGTGAAGCATCGGAATCTAAAACTGGTCTAACGCGAAAGGCTCAAATCATAGACTGTTAGAAGACTCAGTCTTCTTGTACTTAAGTCGGCATTGTGCCTTTTGTATTTAATTCCGATGCAATTTTGGTGTTTAATCATCAAAGTGCAGGTCCAAGGGATATAGTAAACCTTAAGTGAAGCATCGGAGTCTAAAACTGGTCTAACACGAAAGGCTCAAATCATAGACTGTTAGAAGACTCAGCCTTCTTGTACTTAAGTCGGCATTGTGCCTTTTGTATTTAATTCCGATGCAATTTTTGTGTTTAATCATCAAAGTGAAGGTCCAAGGGATACAGTAAACCTGAAGTGAAGCATCGGAATCTAAAACTGGTCTAACGCGAAAGGCTCAAACCATAGACTGTTAGAAGACTCACTCTTCTTGTACTTAAGTCTTCATTGTGGCTGATGTATTTAATTCCGATTCAATTTTTGTGTTTCATCGTCAAAGTGATGATCCAAGGAATACTGTAAACCGGAAGTGAAGCATCGATATCTGATACTGGTCTCTCAGCAAAGGCCGAAAGTATAGACGGTAAGAAGACTCACTCTTCTTGTACTTAAGTCGGCATTGTGCCTGATGTATTTAATTCCGATGCAATTTTTGTGTTTAATCATCAAAGTGAAGGTCCAAGGGATACAGTAAACCTTAAGTGAAGCATCGGAATCTAAAACTGGTCTAACACGAAAGGCTCAAATCATAGACTGTTAGAAGACTCAGCCTTCTTGTACTTAAGTCGGCATTGTGCCTGATGTATTTAATTCCGATGCAATTTTTGTGTTTAATCGTCAAAGTGATGGTCAAAGGAATACTGTAAACCGGAAGTGAAGCATTGATATCTAAAACTGGTCTCTCTGCAAAGGCTGAAAGCATAGTTGGTAAGAAGAATCACTCTTCTTGTACTTAAGTCGGCATTGTGCCTGATGTATTTAATTGCGATGGAATTTTTGGGTTTCATCGTCAAAGTGAGGGTCCAAGGAATACTGTAAACCGGAAGTGAAGCATCGATATCTAAAACTGGTCTCTCAAAAAAGGCTGAAAGCATAGACGGTGAGAAGACTCACTCTTCTTGTAGTGAAGTCGGCATTGTGCCTGATGTATTTAATTCCGATGCAATTTTTGAGTTTCATCGTATAAGTGAAGGTCCAAAGGATACATTAAACCTGAAGTGAAGCATCGGAATCTAAAACTGGTCTAACGTGAAAGGCTCTAATCATAGACTGTTAGAAGACTCAGTCTTCTTGTACTTAAGTCGGCATTGTGCATTTTGTATTTAATTCCGATTCAATTTTTGTGTTTAATCGTCAAAGTGAGGATCCAAGGAATACTGTAAACCAGAAGTGAAGCATCGATATCTAAAACTGGTCTCTCAGCAATGGCTGAAACATAGACATTAAGAAGACTCACTCTTCTTGTACTTAAGACGGCATTGTGCCTGATGTATTTAATTCCGATGCAATTTTTGTGTTTCATCGTCAAAGTGAAGGTCCAAGGAATACTGTAAACCGGAAGTGAAGCATCGATATCTAAAACTGGTCTCTCAGCAAAGGCTGAAAGCATAGACGGTAAGAAGACTCACTCTTCTTGTACTTAAGTCGGCATTGTGCCTTTTGTATTTAATTCCGATGCAATTTTTGTGTTTCATCGTCAAAGTGAAGGTCCAAGGGATACAGTAAACCTGAAGTGAAGCATCGGAATTTAAAACTGGTCTAACACGAAAGGCTCAAATCATAGACTGTTAGAAGACTCAGTCTTCTTGTGATTAAGTAGGGCATTGTGCATTTTGTATTTAATTCAGATGCAATTTTTGTGTTTAATCGTCAAAGTGATGATCCAAGGAATACTATAAACCGGAAGTGAAGCATCGATATCCAAAACTGGTCTCTCAGCAAAGGCTGAAAGCATAGACGGTAAGAAGACCCACTCTCCTTGTACTTAAGTCGGCATTGTGCCTGATGTACTTAATTCCGATCAATTTTTGTGTTTCATCGTCAAAGTAAAGTTCCAAGGGATACAGTAAACCTGAAGTGAAGCATCGGAATCTAAAACTGGTCTATCGCGAAAGGCTCAAATCATAGACTGTTAGAAGACTCAGTCTTCTTGTACTTAAGTCCGCATTTAGCCTTTTGTATTTAATTCCGATTCAATTTTTGTGTTTAATCGTCAGAGTGAGGGCCCAAGGAATACTGTAAACCGGAAGTGAAGCATCGATATCTAAAACTGGTCTCTCAGCAATGGCTGAAAGCATAGACGGTGAGAAGACTCACTCTTCTTGTACTTAAGTCGCGCATTGTGCCTGATGTATTTAATTCCGATGCAATTTTTGTGTTTCATCGTCAAAGTGAAGGTCCAAGGGATACAGTAAACCTAAAGTGAAGCATCGGAATCTAAAACTGGTCTAACGTGAAAGGCTCAAATCATAGACTGTTAGAAGACTCAGTCTTCTTGTACTTAAGTAGGGCATTGTGCATTTTGTATTTAATTCCGATGCAGTTTTTGTGTTTAATCGTAAAGGTGATGGTCCAAGGAATACTATAAACCGGAAGTGAAGCATCGATATCCAAAACTGGTC
The DNA here is from genome assembly GCF_023864275.1 of Schistocerca cancellata. Taxonomy (NCBI): domain Eukaryota; kingdom Metazoa; phylum Arthropoda; class Insecta; order Orthoptera; family Acrididae; genus Schistocerca; species Schistocerca cancellata. Next base: position 61,685,492 of record NC_064631.1, on the reverse strand, counting down.
TCTCAGCAAAGGCTGAAAGCATAGACGGTAAGAAGACCCACTCTTCTTGTACTTAAGTCGGCATTGTGCCTGATGTACTTAATTCCGATGCAATTTTTGTGTTTCATCGTCAAAGTGAAGGTCCAAGGGTTACAGTAAACCTGAAGTGAAGCATCGGAATCTAAAACTGGTCTAACACGAAAGGCTCAAATCGTAGACTGTTAGAAGACTCAGTCTTCTAGTACTTAAGTCGGCATTGTGCCTTCTGTATTTAATTACGATGCAATTTTTGTGTTTCATCGTCAAAGGGAGGGTCCAAGGAATACTGTAAACCGGAAGTGAAGCATCGATATCTAAAACTGGTCTCTCAAAATAGGCTGAAAGCATAGACGGTGAGAAGACTCACTCTTCTTGTACTTAGGTCGGCATTGTGCCTGATGTATTTAATTTCGATGCAATTTTTGATTTTCATCGTATTCGTGAAGGTCCAAGGGATACAGAAAACCTGAAGTGAAGCATCGGAATCTAAAACTGGTCTAACGTGAAAGGCTCAAATCATAGACTGTTAGAAGACTCAGCCTTCTTGTACTTAAGTCTTCATTGTGCCTTTGGTATTTAATTCCTATGCAATTTTTGTGTTTAATCGTCAGAGTGATTGACCAAGGGGTACAGTTAACTGGAAGTGAAGCATCGATATCTAAAACTGGTCTCACAGGAACGGCTGAAAGCATCGACGGTAAGAAGACTCAATCTTCTTGTACTTAAGTTGGCATTGTGCCTGATGTATTTAATTCCGATGCAGTTTTTGTGTTTCATCGTCAAAGTGAAGGTCCAAGGGATACAGTAAACCTGAAGTGAAGCATCGGAATCTAAAACTTGTCTAAGACGAAAGGCTCAAATCATAGCCTGTTAGAAGCCTCAGTCTTCTTGTACTTAAGTAGGGCATTGTGCAGTTTGTATTTATCTCCGATGCAATTTTTGTGTTTAACCGTCAAAGTGATGGTCCAAGGAATACTGTAAACCGGAAGTGAAGCATCGATATCTAAAACTGGTCTCTCAGCAAAGGCTGAAAGCATACACGGTAAGAAGACTCACTCTTCTTGTACTTAAGTCGGCATGTGCCTGATGTATTCAATTCCGATGCAATTTTTGTGTTACATCGACAAACTGAAGGTCAAAGGGATACAGTAAACCTGAAGTGAAGCATCGGAATCTAAAACTGGTCTAACACGATGGCTCAAATCATAGACTGTTAGAAGACTCATTCCTCTTGTACTTAAGACGGCATTGTGCCTTTTGTATTTAATTCCGATGCAATTTTTGTGTTTCATCGTCAAAGTGATGGTACAAGGAATACTGTAAACCGGAAGTGAAGCATCGATATCTAAAACTGGTCTGTCAGGAAAGGCTGAAAGCATAGTTGGTAAGAAGACTTAGTCTTCTAGTACTTAAGTCGACATTGTGCCTGATATATTTAATTCCGATGCAATTTTTGTGTTTCATCGTCAAAGGCAAGATCCAAGGGATACAGTAAACCTGAAGTGAAGCATCGGAATCTAAAACTGGTCTAACACGAAAGGCTCAAATCATAGACTGTTAGAAGACTCAGTCTTCTTGTACTTAAGTCCGCATTGTGCCTTTTGTATGTAATTCAGATGCAATTTTTGTGTTTAATCGTCAGAGTGAGGGCCCAAGGAATACTGTGAACCGGAAGTGAAGCATCGATATCTAAAACTGGTCTCTCAGCAATGGCTGAAAGCATAGACATTAAGAAGACTCACTCTTCTTGAACTTAAGTAGGCATTGTGCCTGATGTATATAATTCCGATGCAATTTTTGTGTTTCATCGTCAAAGTGATGATCCAAGGGATACAGTAAACCTGAAGTGAAGCATCGGAATCTAAAACTGGTCTAACACGAAACGCTCAAATCACAGACTGTTAGAAGACTCAGTCTTCTTGTACTTAAGTCGGCATTGTGCCTTTTGTATTTAATTACGATGCAATTTTTGGGTTTCATCGTCAAAGGGAGGGTCCAAGGAATACTGTAAACCGGAAGTGAAGCATCGATATCTAAGACTGGTCTCTCAAAAAAGGCTGAAAGCATAGACGGTGAGAAGACTCACTCTTCTTGTACTTAAGTCGGCATTGTGCCTGATGTATTTAATTTCGATGCAATTTTAGAGTTTCATCGTATACGTGAAGGTCCAAGGGATACAGTAAACCTGAAGTGAAGCATCGGAATCTAAAACTGGTCTAACGTGAAAGGCTCAAATCATAGACTGTTAGAAGACTCAGTCTTCTTGTACTTAAGTCGGCATTGTGCCTTTGGTATTTAATTCCGATGCAATTTTTGTGTTTAATCGTCAGAGTGATTGACCAAGGGGTACAGTTAACTGGAAGTGAAGCATCGATATCTAAAACTGGTCTCACAGGAACGGCTGAAAGCATAGACGGTAAGAAGACTCACTCTTCTTGTACTTAAGTTGACATTGTGCCTGATGTATTTAATTCCGATGCAGTATTTGTGTTTCATCGTCAAAGTGAAGGTCCAAGGGATACAGTAAACCTGAAGTGAAGCATCGGAATCTAAAACTTGTCTAAGACGAAAGGCTCAAATCATAGCCTGTTAGAAGACTCAGTCTTCTTGTACTTAAGTAGGGCATTGTGCATTTTGTATTTAATTCCGATGCAATTTTTGTGTTTAACCGTCAAAGTGATGGTCCAAGGAATACTGTAAACCGGAAGTGAAGCATCGATATCTAAAACTGGTCTCTCAGCAAAGGCTGAAAACATACTCGGTAAGAAGACTCACTCTTCTTGTACTTAAGTCGGCATGTGCCTGATGTATTCAATTCCGATGCAATTTTTGTGTTTCATCGACAAAGTGAAGGTCAAAGGGATACAGTAAACCTAAAGTGAGGCATCGGAATCTAAAACTGGTCTAACACGAAAGGCTCAAATCATAGACTGTCAGAAGACTCAGTCTTCTTGTACTTATGTTTGCATTGTGCCCTTTGTATTTAATTCCGATCCAATTTTTGTGTTTAATCGTCAAAGTGAGGATCCAAGGAATACTGTAAACCGGAAGTGAAGCATCGATACCTAAAACTGGTCTCTCAGCAAAGTCTGAAAGCATAGACGGTAAGAAGACTCACTCCTCTTGTACTTAAGTCGGCATTGTGCATTTGTATTTAATTCCGATGCAATTTTTGTGTTTAGTCATCAACGTGAAGTTCCAAGGGATACAGTAAACCTGAAGTGAAGCATCGGAATCTAAAACTGGTCTATCACGATGGCTCAAATCATAGACTGTTAGAAGACTCACTCCTCTTGTACTTAAGTCGGCATTGTGCCTTTTGTATTTAATTCCGATGCAATTTTTGTGTTTCATCGTCAAAGTGATGGTACAAGGAATACTGTAAACCGGAAGTGAAGCATCGATATCTAAAACTGGTCTGTCAGCAAAGGCTGAAAGCATAGATGGTAAGAAGAATCAATCTTCTAGTACTTAAGTCGACATTGTGCCTGATATATTTAATTCCGATGCAATTTTTGTGTTTCATCGTCAAAGGCAAGGTCCAAGGGATACAGTAAACCTGAAGTGAAGCATCGGAATCTAAAAATGGTCTAACACGGAAGGCTCAAATCATAGACTGTTAGAAGACCCAGTCTTCTTGCACTTAAGTCGGGATAGTGCCTTTTGTATTTAATTCCGATGCAATTTTTGTGTTTAGTCTGCAGAGTCATGGACCAAGGGATACAGTTACCGGAAGTGAAGCATCGATATCTAAAACTGGTCTCTCAGCAAAGGCTGAAGCATAGACGGTAAGAAGACTCACTCTTCTTGTACTTAAGTCTTCATTGTGCCTGATGTATTTAATTCCGATGCAATTTTTGTGTTTCATCGTCAAAGTGAAGGTCCAAGGAATACTGTAAACCGGAAGTGAAGCATCGATATCTAAAACTGGTCTCTCAGCAAAGGCCGAAAGTATAGACGGTAAGAAGACTCACTCTTCTTGTACTTAAGTCGGCATTGTGCCTGATGTATTTAATTCCGATGCTATTTTTGTGTTTCATCGTCAAAGTGAAGGTAAAAGGAATACTGTAAACCGGAAGTGAAGCATCGATATCTAAAACTGGTCTCTCAGCAGGGGTTGAAAGCATAGACGTTAAGAAGACTGACTCTTCTTGTACTTAAGTCGGCATTATGCCTGATGTATTTGATACCGATGCAATTTTTGTGTTCATCGTCAAAGTGAGGGTCCAAGGAATTCTGTAAACCGGAAGTGAAGCATCGATATCTAAAACTGGTCTCTCAGCAAAGGCTGGAAGCACAGACAGTAAGAAGACTCACTCTTCTTGTACTTATGTCGGCATTGTGCCTGATGTATTTAATTCCGATGCAATTTTTGTGTTTCATCGTCAAAAGCGAAGGTCCAAGGGATACAGTAAACCTGAAGTGAAGCATCGGAATCTAAATCTGGTCTGACACGAAACGCTCAAATCACAGACTGTTAGAAGACTTAGTCTTCTTGTACTTATGTCCGCATTGTGCCTTTTGTATTTAATTCCGATGCAATTTTTGTGTTTAATCGTAAAGGGGATGGTCCAAGGAATACTATAAACCGGAAGTGAAGCATCGATATCCAAAACTGATCTCTCAGCAAAGGCTGAAAGCATAGACGGTAAGAAGACCCACTCTTCTTGTACTTAAGTCGGCATTGTGCCTGATGTACTTCATTCCGATGCAATTTTTGTGTTTCATCGTCTAAGTGAAGGTCCAAGGGTTACAGTAAACCTGAAGAGAAGCATCGGAATCTAAAACTGGTCTAACACGAAAGGCACAAATCATAGACTGTTAGAAGACTCAGTCTTCTTGTACTTAAGTCCGCATTGTGCCTTTTGTATTTAATTCCGATTCAATTTTTGTGTTTAATCGTCACAGTGAGGGCCCAAGGAATACTGTAAACCGGAAGTGAAGCATCGATATCTAAAACTGGTCTCTCAGCAATGGCTGAAAGCATAGACATTAAGAAGACTCACTCTTCTTGTACTTAAGTCGGCATTGTGCCTGATGTATTTAATTCCGATGCAATTTTTGTGTTCCATCGTCAAAGTGATGATCCAAGGGATACAGTAAACCTGAAGTGAAGCATCGGAATCTAATAGTGGTCTAACGCGAAAGGCTCAAATCATAGACAGTTAGAAGACTCAGTCTTCTTGTACATAAGTCGGCATTGTGCCTTTTGAATTTAATTACGATTCAATTTTTGTATTTAATCGTCAGAGTGATGGACCAAGGGATACAGTTAACTGGAAGTGAAGCATCGATATCTAAAACTGGTCTCACAGGAAAGGCTGAAAGCATAGACGGTAAGAAGACTCACTCTTCTTGTACTTAAGTCGGCATTGTGCCTTTTGTATTTAATTCCGATGCAATTTTTGTGTTTAATCATCAAAGTGAAGGTCCAAGGGATACAGTAAACCTTAAGTGAAGCATCGGAATCTAAAACTGGTCTAACACGAAAGGCTCAAATCATAGACTGTTAGAAGACTCAGCCTTCTTGTACTTAAGTCGGCATTGTGCCTTTTGTATTTAATTCTGATGCAATTTTTGTGTTTAATCGTCAAAGTGATGGTCAAAGGAATACTGTAAACCGGAAGTGAAGCATTGATATCTAAAACTGGTCTCTCAGCAAAGGCTGAAAGCATAGTTGGTAAGAAGAATCACTCTTCTTGTACTTAAGTCGGCATTGTGCCTGATGTATTTAATTGCGATGGAATTTTTGTGTTTCATCGTCAAAGTGAGTGTCCAAGGAATACTGTAAACCGGAAGTGAAGCATCGATATCTAAAACTGGTCTCTCAAAAAAGGCTGAAAGCATAGACGTTGAGAAGACTCACTCTTCTTGTAGTGAAGTCGGCATTGTGCCTGATGTATTTAATTCCGATGCAATTTTTGAGTTTCATCGTATAAGTGAAGGTCCAAAGGATACATTAAACCTGAAGTGAAGCATCGGAATCTAAAACTGGTCTAACGTGAAAGGCTCAAATCATAGACTGTTAGAAGACTCAGTCTTCTTGTACTTAAGTCGGCATTGTGCATTTCGTATTTAATTCCGTGCAATTTTTGTGTTTAATCGTCAAAGTGTTGGTCCAAGGAATACTGTAAACCGGAAGTGAAGCATCGATATCTAAAACTGGTCTCTCAGCAAAGGCTGAAAGCATACACGGTAAGAAGACTCACTCTTCTTGTACTTAAGTCGGCATTGTGCCTGATGTATTTAATTCCGATGCAATTTTTGTGTTTCATCGACAAAGTGAAGGTCATAGGGATACAGTAAACAGAAATGAAGCATCGGAATCTAAAACTGGTCTAACACGAAAGGCTCAAATCATAGACTGTCAGAAGACTCAGTCTTCTTGTACTTAAGTCCGCATTGTGCCTTTTGTATTTAATTCCGATTCAATTTTTGTGTTTAATCGTCACAGTGAGGGCCCAAGGAATACTGTAAACCGGAAGTGAAGCATCGATATCTAAAACTGGTCTCTCAGCAATGGCTGAAAGCATAGACATTAAGAAGACTCACTCTTCTTGTACTTAAGTCGGCATTGTGGCTGATGTATTTAATTCCGATGCAATTTTTGTGTTCCATTGTCAAAGTGATGATCCAAGGGATACAGTAAACCTGAAGTGAAGCATCGGAATCTAAAAGTGGTCTAACGCGAAAGGCTCAAATAATAGACAGTTAGAAGATTCAGTCTTCTTGTACTTAAGTCGGCATTGTGCCTTTTGTATTTAATTACGATGCAATTTTTGTATTTAATCGTCAGAGTGATGGACCAAGGGATACAGTTAACTGGAAGTGAAGCATCGATATCTAAAACTGGTCTCACAGGAAAGGCTGAAAGCATAGACGGTAAGAAGACTCACTCTTCTTGTACTTAAGTCGGCATTGTGCCTTTTGTATTTAATTCCGATGCAATTTTTGTGTTTAATCATCAAAGTGAAGGTCCAAGGGATACAGTAAACCTTAAGTGAAGCATCGGAATCTAACACTGGTCGAACACGAAAGGCTCAAATCATAGACTGTTAGAAGACTCAGCTTTCTTGTACTTAAGTCGGCATTGTGCCTTCTGTATTTAATTCCGATGCAATTTTTGTGTTTAATCGTCAAGGTGATGGTCAAAGGAATACTGTAAACCGGAAGTCAAGCATTGATATCTAAAACTGGTCTCTCAGCAAAGGCTGAAAGCATTGTTGGTAAGAAGAATCACTTTTCTTGTACTTAAGTCGGCATTGTGCCTGATGTATTTAATTCCGATGCAATTTTTGTGTTTCGTCGTCAAAGTGAAGGTCCAAGGAATACTGTAAACCGGAAGTGAAGCATCGATATCTAAAACTGGTCTCTCAGCAAAGGCTGAAAGCATAGACGGTAAGAAGACTCACTCTTCTTGTACTTAAGTCGTCATTGTGCCTTTTGTATTTAATTCCGATGAAATTTTTGTGTTTAATCGTCAAAGTGAGGGTCCAAGGAATACTGTAAACCAGAAGTGAAGCATCGATATCTAAAACTGGCCTCTCAGCAAAGGCTGAAAGCATAGACGGTAAGAAGACTCAGTCTTCTTGTACTTAAGTCGGCATTGTGCCTTTTGTATTTAATTCCGATGCAATTTTTGTGTTTCATCGTCAAAGTGAAGGTCCAAGGGATACAGTAAACCTGAAGTGAAGCATCGGAATTTAAAACTGGTCTAACACGAAAGGCTCAAATCATGGACTGTTAGAAGACTCAGTCTTCTTGTAATTAAGTAGGGCATTGTGCATTTTGTATTTAATTCCGATGCATTTTTTGTGTTTAATCGTCAAAGTGATGGTCCAAGGAATACTATAAACCGGAAGTGAAGCATCGATATCCAAAACTGGTCTCCCAGCAAAGGCTGAAAGCATAGACGGTAAGAAGACCCACTCTTCTTGTACTTAAATCGGCATTGTGCCTGATGTACTTAATTCCGATCAATTTTTGTGTTTCATCGTCAAAGTAAAGTTCCAAGGGATACAGTAAACCTGAAGTGAAGCATCGGAATCTAAAACTGGTCTAACGCGAAAGGCTCAAATCATAGACTGTTAGAAGACTCAGTCTTCTTGTACTTAAGTCCGCATTATGCCTTTTGTATTTAATTCCGATTCAATTTTTGTGTTTAATCGTCAGAGAGAGGGCCCAAGGAATACTGTAAACCGGAAGTGAAGCATCGATATCTAAAACTGGTCTCTCAGCAATGGCTGAAAGCATAGACGGTGAGAAGACTCACTCTTCTTGTACTTAAGTCGGCATTGTGCCTGATGTATTTAATTCCGATGCAATATTTGTGTTTCATCGTCAAAGTGAAGGTCCAAGGGATACAGTAAACCTGAAGTGAAGCATCGGAATCTAAAACTGGTCTAACACGAAAGGCTCAAATCATAGACTGTTAGAAGACTCAGTCTTCTTGTACTTAAGTCGGCATTGTGCCTTTTGTATTTAATTACGAAGCAATTTTTGTGTTTCATCGTCCAAGGGAGGGTCCAAGGAATACTGTAAACCGGAAGTGAAGCATCGATATCTAAAACTGGTCTCTCAAAAAAGGCTGAAAGCATAGACGGTGAGAAGACTCACTCCTCTTGTACTTAAGTCGGCATTGTGCCTGATGTATTTAATTTCGATGCAATTTTTGAGTTACATCGTATACGTGAAGGTCCAAGGGATACAGTAAACCTGAAGTGAAGCATCGGAATCTAAAACTGGTCTAACGTGAAAGGCTGAAATCATAGACTGTTAGAAGACTCGGTCTTCTTGTACTTAAGTCGGCATTGTGCCTTTGGTATTTAATTCCGATGCAATTTTTGTGTTTAATCGTCAGAGTGATTGACCAAGGGGTACAGTTAACTGGAAGTGAAGCATCGATATCTAAAACTGGTCTCACAGGAACGGCTGAAAGCATAGACGGTAAGAAGACTCACTCTTCTTGTACTTAAGTTGGCATTGTGCCTGATGTATTTAATTCCGATGCAGTTTTTGTGTTTCATCGTCAAAGTGAAGGTCCAAGGGATACAGTAAACCTGAAGTGAAGCATCGGAATCTAAAACTTGTCTAAAACGAAAGGCTCAAATCATAGCCTGTTAGAAGACTCAGTCTTCTTGTACTTAAGTAGGGCATTGTGCATATTGTATTTAATTCCGATGCAATTTTTGTGTTTAACCGTCAAAGTGGTGGTCCAAGGAATACTGTGAACCGGAAGTGATGCATCGATATCTAAAACTGGTCTCTCAGCAAAGGCTGAAAGCATACACGGTAAGAAGACTCACTCTTCTTGTACTTAAGTCGGCATGTGCCTGATGTATTCAATTCCGATGCAATTTTTGTGTTTCATCGACAAAGTGAAGGTCAAAGGGATACAGTAAACCTGAAGTGAAGCATCGGAATCTAAAACTGGTCTAACACGAAAGGCTCAAATCATAGACTGTCAGAAGACTCAGTCTTCTTGTACTTATGTCCACATTGTGCCTTTTGTATTTAATTCCGATCCAATTTTTCTGTTTAATCGTCAAAGTGAGGATCCAAGGAATAATGTAAACCGGAAGTGAAGCATCGATACCTAAAACTGGTCTCTCAGCAAAGTCTGAAAGCATAGACGGTAAGAAGACTCACTCCTCTTGTACTTAAGTCGGCATTGTGCATTTTGTATTTAATTCCGATGCAATTTTTGTGTTTAGTCATCAAAGTGAAGTTCCAAGGGATACAGTAAACCTGAAGTGAAGCATCGGAATCTAAAACTGGTCTAACACGATGGCTCAAATCATAGACTGTTAGAAGACTCACTCCTCTTGTACTTAAGACGGCATTGTGCCTTTTGTATTTAATTCCGATGCAATTTTTGTGTTTCATCGTCAGAGTGATGGTACAAGGAATACTGTAAACCGGAAGTGAAGCATCGACATCTAAAACTGGTCTGTCAGGAAAGGCTGAAAGCATAGATGGTAAGAAGACTCAGTCTTCTAGTACTTAAGTCGACATTGTGCCTGATATATTTAATTCCGATGCAATTTTTGTGTTTCATCGTCAAAGGCAAGATCCAAGGGATACAGTAAACCTGAAGTGAAGCATCGGAATCTAAGACTGGTCTAACACGAAAGGCTCAAATCATAGACTGTTACAAGACTCAGTCTTCTTGTACTTAAGTCCGCATTGTGCCTTTTGTATTTAATTCAGATGCAATTTTTGTGTTTAATCGTCAGAGTGAGGGCCCAAGGAATACTGTAAACCGGAAGTGAAGCATCGATATCTAAAACTGGTCTCTCAGCAATGGCTGAAAGCATAGACATTAAGAAGACTCACTCTTCTTGAACTTAAGTAGGCATTGTGCCTGATGTATATAATTCCGATGCAATTTTTGTGTTTCATCGTCAAAGTGATGATCCAAGGGATACAGTAAACCTGAAGTGATGCATCGGAATCTAAAACTGGTCTAACACGAAACGCTCAAATCATAGACTGTTAGAAGACTCAGTCTTCTTGTACTTAAGTCGGCATTGTGCCTTTTGTATATATTTCCGATGGAATTTTTGTGTTTAATCGTCAAACTGATGGTCCAAGGCATACTGTAAACCGGAAGTGAATCATCGATATCTAAAACTGGTCTCTCAGCAAAGGCTGAAAGCATAGATGGTAAGAAGACCCACTCTTCTTGTACTTAAGTCGGCATTGTGCCTGATGTATTAAATTCCGATGCAATTTTTGAGTTTCATCGTCAAAGTGAAGGTCCAAGGAATACTGTAAACCGGAAGTGAAGCATCGATATCTAAAACTGGTCTCTCAGCAAAGGCTGAAAGCATAGACGGCAAGAAGACCCACATTTCTTGTACTTAAGTCGGCATTGTGCCTGATGTATTTAATTCCGATAAAATTTTTGTGTTTCATCGTCAAAGTGAAGGTCCAAGGAATACTGTAAACCGGAAGTGAATCATCGATATCTAAAACTGGTCTCTCAGCAAAGGCTGAAAGCATAGATGGTAAGAAGACCCACTTTTCTTGTACTTAAGTCAGCATTGTGCCTGATGTATTTAATTCCGATAAAATTTTTGTGTTTCATCGTCGTAGTGAAGGTCCGAGGAATACTGTAAACCGGAAGTGAATCATCGATATCTAAAACTGGTCTCTCAGCAAAGGCTGAAAGCATAGACGGTAAGAAGACTCATTCTTCTTGTACTTAAGTCGGCATTGTGCCTTTTGTATATAATTCCGATGGAATTTTTGTGTTTAATCGTCAAACTGATGGTCCAAGGCATACTGTAAACCGGAAGTGAATCATCGATATCTAAAACTGGTCTCTCAGCAAAGGCTGAAAGCATAGATGGTAAGAAGACCCACTCTTCTTGTACTTAAGTCGGCATTGTGCCTGATGTATTTAATTCCGATGCAATTTTTGTGTTTCATCGTCAAAGTGAAGGTCCAAGGAATACTGTAAACCGGAAGTGAAGCATCGATATCTAAAACTGGTCTCTCAGCAAAGGCTGAAAGCATAGACGGTAAGAAGACCCACACTTCTCGTACTTAAGTCGGCATTGTGCCTGATGTATATAATTCAGATGCAACTTTTGTGTTTCATCGTCAAAGTGAAGGTCCAAGGGATACAGTAAACCTGAAGTGAAGCATCGGAATCTAAGTCTGGTCTAACATGAAAGGCTCAAATCATAGACTGTTAGAAGACTCAGTCTTCTTGTATTTAAGTCCGCATTGTGCCTTTTGTATTCAATTCCGATGCAAATTTGTGTTTAATCGTCAGAGTGAGGGCCCAAGGAATACTGTAAACCGGAAGTGAAGCATCGATATCTAAAACTGGTCTCTCAGCAATGGCTGAAAACATAGACATTAAGAAGACTCAATCTTCTTGAACTTAAGTCGGCATTGTGCCTGATGTATTTATTTCCGATGCAATTTTTGTGTTTCATCGTCAAAGTGATGATCCAAGGGATACAGTAAACCTGAAGTGAAGCATCGGAATCCAAAACTGATCTAACACGAAAGGCTCAAATCATAGACTGTTAGAAGACTCAGTCTTCTTGTACTTAAGTCGGCATTGTGCCTTTTGTATGTAATTACGATGCAATTTTTCTGTTTCATCGTCAAAGTGTGGGTCCAAGGAATACTGTAAACCGGAAGTGAAGCACCGATATCTAAAACTGGTCTCTCAAAAAAGGCTGAAAGCATAGACGGTGAGAAGACTCACTCTTCTTGTAGTGAAGTCGGCATTGTGCCTGATGTATTTAATTCCAATGCAATTTTTGTGTTTCATCGTATAAGTGAAGGTCCAAGGGATACAGTAAACCTGAAGTGAAGCATCGGAATCTAAAACTGGTCTAACGTGAAAGGCTCAAATCATAGACTGTTAGAAGACTCAGTCTTCTTGTACTTTAGTCGGCATTGTGCCTTTTGTATTTAATTCCGATGCAATTTTTGTGTTTAATCGTCAGAGTGATTGACCAAGGGGTACAGTTAACTGGAAGAGAAGCATCGATATCTAAAACTGGTCTCACAGGAACAGCTGAAAGCATAGACGGTAAGAAGACTCACTCTTCTTGTACTTATGTTGGCATTGTGCCTGATGTATTTAATTCCGATTCAATTTTTGTGTTTCATCGTCGAAGTGAAGGTCCAAGGGATACAGTAAACCTGAAGTGAAGCATCGGAATCTAAAACTGGTCTAACACGAAAGGGTCAAATCATAGACTGTCAGAAGACTCAGTCTTCTTGTACTTAAGTCCGCATTGTGCCTTTTGTAATTGATTCCGATGCAATTTTTGTGTTTAATCGTCAAAGTGAGGGTCCAAGGATAACTGTAAACCGGAAGTGAAGCATCGATATCTAAAACTGGTCTCTCAGCAAAGGCTGTAAGCATAGACGGTAAGAAGGCTCACTCTTCTTGTACTTTAGTCGGCATTGTGCCTTTTGTATTTAATTCCGATGCAATTTTTGTGTTTAATCATCAAAGTGAAGTTCCAAGGGATACAGTAAACCTGAAGTAAAGCATCGGAATCTAAAACTGTTCTAACACGATGGCTCAAATCATAGACTGTTAGAAGACTCACTCTTGTTGTACTTAAGTCGGCATTGTGCCTTTTGTAATTAATTCCGATGCAATTTTTGTGTTTATTCGGCAGAGTCATGGACCAAGGGATACAGTTACCGGCAGTGAAGGATCGATATCTAAAACTAGTCTCTCAGCAAGGGCTGAAAGCATAGACGGTAATAAGACTCACTCTTCTTATACTTAATTCGGCATTGTGCCTGATGTATTTAAGTCCGATGCTATTTTTGTGTTTCATCGTCAAAGTGAAGGGCCAAAGAATATTGTAAACCTGAAGTGAAGCATCGATATCTAAAACTGGTCTCTCAGCAGAGGTTGAAAGCATAGACGGTAAGAAGACTCACTCTTCTTGTACTTAAGTCGGCATTGTGCCTGATGTATTTAATTCCGATGCAATTTTTGTGTGTCATCGTCGAAGTGAAGGTCCAAGGGATACAGTAAACCTGAAGTGAAGCATCGGAATCTAAAACTGGTCTAACATGAAAGGCTCAAATCATAGACTGTTAGAAGACTCAGTCTCCTTGTACTTAAGTCCGCATTGTGCCTTTTGTATTTAATTCCGATGCAATTTTTGTGTTTAATCGTCAGAGTGAGGGTCCAAGGAATACTGTAAACCGGAAGTGAAGCATCGATATCTAAAACTGGTCTCTCAGCAAAGGCTGAAAGCATAGACATTAAGAAGACTCACTCTTCTTGTACTTAAGTTGGCATTGTGCCTGATGTATTTAATTCCGATGCAATTTTTGTGTTTCATCGTCAAAGTGAATGTCCAAGGGATACAGTAAACCTGAAGTGAAGCAGCGGAATCTGAAACTGGTCTAACATGGAAGGCTCAAATCATAGACTTTTAGAAGACTCAGTCTTCTTGTACTTAAGTCAGCATTGTGCCTTTTGTATTTAATTCCGATGCAATTTTTGTGTTTAATTGTCAGAGTGAGGGTCCAAGGAATACTGTAAACCGCAAGTGAAGCATCGATATCTAAAACTGGTCTCTCAGCAAAGGCTGAGAGCATAGACGGTAAGATGACCCACTCTTCTTGTACTTAAGTCGGCATTGTGCCTGATGTATTTAATTCCGATGCAATTTTTGTGTTTCATCGTCAAAGTGAAGGTCCAAGGGATACAGTAAACCTGAAGTGAGGCATCGGAATCTAAAACTGGTCTAACATGAAAGGCTCAAATCATAGACTGTTAGAAGACTCAGTCTTCTTGTACTTAAGTGCGCATTGTGACTTTTGTATTTAATTCCGATGCTGTTTTTATGTTTAATCATCAGAGTGAGGGTCCAAGGAATACTGTAACCCGGAAGTGAAGCATGGATATCTAAAACTGGTCTCTCAACAAAGGTTGAAAGCATAGACGGTAAGAAGACTCTCTCTTCTTGTACTTAAGTCGGCATTGTGCATGATGTATTTAATTCCGATGCAATTTTTGTGTTTCATCGTGAAAGTGAGGGTCCAAGGAATACTGTAAACCGGAAGTGAAGCATCGATATCTAAAACTGGTCTCTCGGAGAAGGCTGAAAGCATAGACGGAAATAAGACTCAGTCTTCTTAAACTTAAGTCGGCATTGTGCCTGATGTATTTACTTCCGATGCAATTTTTGTGTTTCATCGTCAAAGTGAAGGTCCAAGGGATACAGTCAATCTGAAGTGAAGCATCGGAATCTAAAACTGGTCTTTCAGCAAAGGCTGAAAGCATAGACGGTAAGAAGACTCCCTCCCCTTGTCCTTAAGTCGGCATTGTGCCTGATGTATTTAATTCCGATGCAATTTTTGTGTTTCATCGTCAAAGTGAAGGTCCAGGGATACAGTACACCTGAAGTGAAGCATCGGAATCTAAAACTGGTCAAACACGAAAGGCTCAAATCATAGACTGTTAGAAGACTCAGTCTTCTTGTCCTTAAGTCGGCATTGTGCCTTTTATATTTAATTCCGATGCAATTTTTGTGTTTAATCGTCTAAGTGAGGGTCCAAGGAATACTGTAAACCGGAAGTGAAGCATGGATATCTAAAACTTGTCTCTCAGCAAAGGCTGAAAGCATAGACGGTAAGAAGACTCAATCTTTTTGTACTTAAGTCGGCATTGTGCCTGATGTATTTAATTCCGATGCAATTTTTGTGATTCACCGTCAAAGTGAAGGTCCAAGGAATACTGTAAACCGGAAGTGAAGCATCGATATCTAAAACTGGTCTCTCAGCAAAGACTGAAAGCATAGACGATAAGAAGGCTCAATCTTTTTGTACTTAAGTCGGCATTGTGCCTGATGCATTTAATTCCGATGCAATTTTTGTGTTTCATCGTCAAAGTGAAGGTGCAAGGAATACTGCAAACCGGAAGTGAAGCATCGATATCTAAAACTGGTCTCTCAGCAAAAGCTGAAAACATAGACAGTAAAAAGACTCACTCTTCGTGTACTTAAGTCGGCATTGTGCATGATGTATTTAATTCCGATAAAATTTTTGTGTTTCATCGTCAAAGTGAAGGTCCAAGGAATACTGTAAACCGGAAGTGAGTCATCGATATCTAAAACTGGTCTCTCAGCAAAGGCTGAAAGCATAGACGGTAAGAAGACTCATTCTTCTTGTACTTAAGTCGGCATTGTGCCTGATGTATTTAATTCCGATAAAATTTTTGTGTTTCATCGTCAAAGTGAACGTCCAAGGAATACTGTAAACCGGAAGTGAATCATCGATATCTAAAACTGGTCTCTCAGCAAAGGCTGAAAGCATAGATGGTAAGAAGACCCACTCTTCTTGTACTTAAGTCGGCATTGTGCCTGATGCATTTAATTCCGATGCAATTTTTGTGTTTCATCGTCAAAGTGAAGGTCGAAGGAATACTGTAAACCGGAAGTGAAGCATCGATATCTAAAACTGGTCTCTCAGCAAAGGCTGAAAGCATTGACGGTAAGAAGACCCACTCTTCTTGTACTTAAGTCGGCATTGTGCCTTTTGTATATAATTCCGATGCAATTTTTGTGTTTAATCGTCAAAATGATGGTCCAAGGAATACTGTAAACCGGAAGTGAAGCATCGAAAACTAAAACTGGTCTCACACGAAAGGCTCAAATCATAGACTGTTAGAAAACTCAGTCTTCTAGTACTTAAGTCCGCATTGTGCCTTTTGTATTTAATTCCGATGCAATTTCTGTGTTTAATCGTCAAAGTGAAGGTCCAAGGAATACTGTAAACCGGAAGTGAAGCATCGATATCTACAACTGGTCTCTCAGCAAAGGCTGAAAACATAGACGGTAAGAAGACCCACTCTTCTTGTACTTAAGTCGGCATTGTGCCTGATGTATTTAATTCCGATGCAATTTTTGTGTTTCATCGTCAAAGTGAAGGTCCAAGGAATACTGTAAACCGGAAGTGAAGCATCGATATCTAAAACTGGTCTCTCAGCAAAGGCTGAAAGTATAGACGGTAAGAAGACCCACTCTTCTTGTACTTAAGTCGGCATTCTGCCTTTTGTATATAATTCCGATGCAATTTTTGTGTTTCATCGTCAAAGTGAAGGTCCAAGGAATACTGTAAAGCGGAAGTGAAGCATCGATATCTAAAACTGGTCACTCAGCAAAGGCTGAAAGCATAGACGGTAAGAAGACCCACTCTTCATGTACTTAACTCGGCATTGTGCCTGATGTATTTAATTCCGATGCAATTTTTGTGTTTAATCGTCAAAGTGAAGGTGCAAGGAATACTGCAAACCGGAAGTGAAGCATCGATATCTAAAACTGGTCTCTCAGAAAGGCTGAAAGCATAGACGGTAAGAAGACTCACTGTTCTTCTACTTAAGTCGGCATTGTGCCTGATGTATTTAATTCCGATGCAATTTTTGTGTTTCATCGTCAAAGTGAAGGTCCATGGAATACTGTAAACCGGAAGTGAATCATCGATATCTAAACCTGGTCTCTCAGCAAAGGCTGAAAGCATAGACGGTAAGAGGACCCACTCTACTTGTACTTAAGTCGGCATTGTGCCTGATGTATTTACTTCCGATGCAATTTTTGTGTTTCATCGTCAAAGTGAAGGTGCAAGGAATACTGTAAACCGGAAGTGAATCATCGATATCTAAATCTGGTCTCTCAGCAAAGGCTGAAAGCATAGATGTTAAGAAGACCCACTCTTCTTGTACTTAAGTCGGCATTGTGCCTGATGTATTTAACTCCGATGCAATTTTTGTGTTTCATCGTCAAAGTGGAGGTGCAAGGAATACTGTAGACCGGAAGTGAATCATCGATATCTAAAACTGGTCTCTCAGCAAAGGCTGAAAGCATAGACGGTAAGAAGACCCACTCTTCTTGTACTTAAGTCGGCATTGTGCCTGATGTATTTAATTCCGATGCAATTTTTATGTTTCATCGTCAAACTGAAGGTGCAAGGAATACTGTAAACCGGAAGTGAATCATCGATATCTAAAACTTGTCTCTCAGCAAAGGCTGAAAGCATAGATGGTAAGAAGACCCACTCTTCTTGTACTTGAGTCGGCATTGTGCCTGATGTATTTAATTCCGATAAAATTTTTGTGTTTCATCGTCGAAGTGAAGGTCCAAGGAATACTGTAAACCGGAAGTGAATCATCGATATCTAAAACTGGTCTCTCAGCAAAGGCTGAAAGCATAGACGGTAAGAAGACTCATTCTTCTTGTACTTAAGTCGGCATTGTGCCTTTTGTATATAATTCCGATGCAATTTTTGTGTTTAATCGTCAAAGTGATGGTCCAAGGCATACTATAAACCGGAAGTGAATCACCGATATCTAAAACTGGTCTCTCAGCAAAGGCTGAAAGCATAGATGGTAAGAAGACCCACTCTTCTTGTACTTAAGTCGGCATTGTGCCTGATGTACTTAATTGCGATGCAATTTTTGTGTTTCATCGTCAAAGTGAAGGTCCAAGGAATACTGTAAACCGGAAGTGAAGCATCGATATCTAAAACTGGTCTCTCAGCAAAGGCTGAAAGCATAGACGGTAAGAAGACCCACTCTTCTTGTACTTAAGTCGGCATTGTGCCTGATGTATTAAATTCCGATGCAATTTTTGTGTTTCATCGTCAAAGTGAAGGTCCAAGGAATACTGTAAACCCGAAGTGAATCATCGATATCTAAAACTGGTCTCTCAGCAAAGGCTGAAAGCATAGACGGTAAGAAGACCCACTCTTCTTGTACTTAAGTCGGCATTGTGCCTGATGTATTTAATTCCGATGCAATTTTTGTTTCATCGTCAACGTGAAGGTCCAAGGGATACAGTAAACCTGAAGTGAAGCATCGGAATCTAAAACTGGTCGAACACGAAAGGGTTAAATCATAGACTGTTAGAAGACTCAGTCTTCTTGTACTTAAGTCCGCATTGTGCCTTTTGTATTTAATTCCGATGCAATTTTTGCGTTTAATCGGCAAAGTGAGGGTCCAAGAAATACTGTAATCCGGAAGTGAAGCATCGATATCTAAAACTGGTCTCTCAGCAAAGGCTGAAAGCATAGACGGTGAGAAGACTCACTCTTCTTGTACTTAAGTCGGCATTGTGCCTGATGTATATAATTCAGATGCAATTTTTGTGTTTCATCGTCAAAGTGAAGGTCCAAGGGATACAGTAAACCTGAAGTGAAGCATCGGAATCTAAATCTGGTCTAACATGAAAGGCTCAAATCATAGACTGTTAGAAGACTCAGTCTTCTTGTATTTAAGTCCGCATTGTGCCTTTTGTATTTAATTCCGATGCAAATTTGTGTTTAATCGTCAGAGTGAGGGCCCAAGGAATACTGTAAACCGGAAGTGAAGCATCGATATCTAAAACTGGTCTCTCAAAAAAGGCTGAAAGCATAGACGGTGAGAAGACTCACTCTTCTTGTAGTGAAGTCGGCATTGTGCCTGATGTATTTAATTCCGATGCAATTTTTGAGTTTCATCGTATAAGTGAAGGTCCAAGGGATACAGTAAACCTGAAGTGAAGCATCGGAATCTAAAACTGGTCAAACGTGAAAGGCTCAAATCATAGACTGTTGGAAGACTCAGTCTTCTTGTACTTAAGTCGGCATTGTGCCTTTTGTATTTAATTCCGATGCAATTTTTGTGTTTAATCGTCAGAGTGATTGACCAAGGGGTACAGTTAACTGGAAGTGAAGCATCGATATCTAAAACTGGTCTCACAGGAACAGCTGAAAGCATAGACGGTAAGAAGACTCACTCTTCTTGTACTTATGTTGGCATTGTGCCTGATGTATTTAATTCCGATTCAATTTTTGTGTTTCATCGTCGAAGTGAAGGTCCAAGGTATACAGTAAACCTGAAGTGAAGCATCGGAATCTAAAACTGGTCTAACACGAAAGGCTCAAATCATAGACTGTCAGAAGACTCAGTCTTCTTGTACTTAAGTCCGCATTGTGCCTTTTGTAATTGATTCCGATGCAATTTTTGTGTTTAATCGTCAAAGTGAGGGTCCAAGGATAACTGTAAACCGGAAGTGAAGCATCGATATCTAAAACTGGTCTCTCAGCAAAGGCTGAAAGCATAGACGGTAAGAAGACTCACTCTTCTTGTACTTAAGTCGGCATTGTGCCTGATGTATTTAATTCCGATGCAATTTTTGTGTTTCATCGTCAAAGTGAAGGTCCAAGGGATACAGTAAACCTGAAGTGAAGCATCGGAATCTAAAACTGGTCTAACATGAAAGGCTCAAATCATAGACTGTTGGAAGACTCACTCTACTTGTACTTAAGTCGGCATTGTGCCTTTTGTACCTAATTCCGATGCAATTTTTGTGTTTATTCGGCAGAGTCATGGACCAAGGGATACAGTTACCGGAAGTGAAGCATCGATATCTAAAACTGGTCTCTCAGCAAGGGCTGAAAGCATAGACGGTAATAAGACTCACTCTTCTTATACTTAATTCGGCATTGTGACTGATGTATTTAAGTCCGATGCTATTTTTGTGCTTCATCGTCAAAGTGAAGGGCCAAAGAATACTGTAAACCTGAAGTGAAGCATCGATATCTAAAACTGGTCTCTCAGCAGAGGTTGAAAGCATAGACGGTAAGAAGACTCACTCTTCTTGTACTTAAGTCGGCATTATGCCTGATGTATTTAATACCGATGCAATTTTTGTGTTTCATCGTGAAAGTGAGTGTAAAAGGAATTCTGTAAACCGGAAGTGAAGCATCGATATCTAAAACTGATCTCTCAGCAAAGGCTGAAAGCATAGACGGTAAGAAGACTCACTCTTCTTGTACATAAGTCGGCATTGTGCCAGATGTAATTAATTCCGATGCAATTTTTGTGTTTCATCGTCAAAGTGAAGGTCCAAGGGATACAGTAACCCTGAAGTGAAGCATCGGAATCTAAAAATGGTCTAACACGGAAGGCTCAAATAATAGACTCTTAGAAGACTCAGTCTTCTTGCACTTAAGTCGGGATAGTGCCTTTTGTATTTAATTCCGATGCAATTTTTGTGTTTAGTCGGCAGAGTCATGGACCAAGGGATACTGTTACCGGAAGTGAAGCATCGATATCTAAAACTGGTCTCTCAGCAAAGGCTGAAAGCATAGACGGTAAGAAGTCTCACTCTTCCTGTACTTAAGTCGGCATTGTGCCTGATGTATTTAATTCCGATGCAATTTTTGTGTTTCATCGTCGAAGTGAAGGTCCAAGGGATACAGTAAACCTGAAGTGAAGCATCGGAATCTAAAACTGGTCTAACATGAAAGGCTCAAATCATAGACTGTTAGAAGACTCAGTCTCCTTGTACTTAAGTCCGCATTGTGCCTTTTGTATTTAATTCCGATGCAATTTTTGTGTTTAATTGTCAGAGTGAGGGTCCAAGGAATACTGTAAACCGCAAGTGAAGCATCGATATCTAAAACTGGTCTCTCAGCAAAGGCTGAAAGCATAGACGGTGAGAAGACTCACTCTTCTTGTACTTAAGTCGGCATTGTGCATGATGTATTTAATTCCGATGCAATTTTTGTGTTTCATCGTGAAAGTGAGGGTCCAAGGAATACTGTAAACCGGAAGTGAAGCATCGATATGTAAAACTGGTCTCTCAGAAAAGGCTGAAAGCATAGACGGAAATAAGACTCAGTCTTCTTAAACTTAAGTCGGCATTGTGCCTGATGTATTTACTTCCGATGCAATTTTTGTGTTTCATCGTCAAAGTGAAGGTCCAAGGGATACAGTAAATCTGAAGTGAAGCATCGGAATCTAAAACTGGTCTTTCAGCAACGGCTGAAAGCATAGACGGTAAGAAGACTCCCTCTCCTTGTACTTAAGTCGGCATTGTGCCTGATGTATTTAATTCCGATGCAATTTTTGTGTTTCATCGTCAAAGTGAAGGTCCAGGGATACAGTACACCTGAAGTGAAGCATCGGAATCTAAAACTGGTCTAACACGAAAGGCTCAAATCATAGACTGTTAGAAGACTCAGTCTTCTTGTCCTTAAGTCGGCATTGTGCCTTTTGTATTTAATTCCGATGCAATTTTTGTGTTTAATCGTCTACGTGAGGGTCCAAGGAATACTGTAAACCGGAAGTGAAGCATCGATATCTAAAACTTGTCTCTCAGCAAAGGCTGAAAGCATAGACGGTAAGAAGACTCAATCTTTTTGTACTTAAGTCGGCATTGTGCCTGATGTATTTAATTCCGATGCAATTTTTGTGATTCATCGTCAAAGTGAAGGTCCAAGGAATACCGTAAACCGGAAGTGAAGCATCGATATCTAAAACTGGTCTCTCAGCAAAGACTGAAAGCATAGACGATAAGAAGGCTTAATCTTTTTGTACTTAAGTCGGCATTGTGCCTGATGCATTTAATTCCGACGCAATTTTTGTGTTTCATCGTCAAAGTGAAGGTGCAAGGAATACTGCAAACCGGAAGTGAAGCATCGATATCTAAAACTGGTCTCTCAGCAAAAGCTGAAAACATAGACGGTAAAAAGACTCACTCTTCTTGTACTTAAGTCGGCATTGTGCATGATGTATTTAATTCCGATAAAATTTTTGTGTTTCATCGTCAAAGTGAAGGTCCAAGGAATACTGTAAACCGGAAGTGAATCATCGATATCTAAAACTGGTCTCTCAGCAAAGGCTGAAAGCATAGACGGTAAGAAGACTCATTCTTCTTGTACTTAAGTCGGCATTGTGCCTGACGTATTTAATTCCGATAAAATTTTTGTGTTTCATCGTCAAAGTGAACGTCCAAGGAATACTGTAAACCGGAAGTGAATCATCGATATCTAAAACTGGTCTCTCAGCAAAGGCTGAAAGCATAGATGGTAAGAAGACCCACTCTTCTTGTATTTAAGTCGGCATTGTGCCTGATGCATTTAATTCCGATGCAATTTTTGTGTTTCATCGTCAAAGTGAAGGTCGAAGGAATACTGTAAACCGGAAGTGAAGCATCGATATCTAAAACTGGTCTCTCAGCAAAGGCTGAAAGCATAGACGGTAAGAAGACCCACTCTTCTTGTACTTAAGTCGGCATTGTGCCTTTTGTATATAATTCCGATGCAATTTTTGTGTTTAATCGTCAAAGTGATGGTCCAAGGAATACTGTAAACCGGAAGTGAAGCATCGAAAACTAAAACTGGTCTCACACGAAAGGCTCAAATCATAGACTGTTAGAAAACTCAGTCTTCTAGTACTTAAGTCCGCATTGTGCCTTTTGTATTTAATTCCGATGCAATTTCTGTGTTTAATCGTCAAAGTGAAGGTCCAAGGAATACTGTAAACCGGAAGTGAAGCATCGATATCTACAACTGGTCTCTCAGCAAAGGCTGAAAGCATAGACGGTAAGAAGACCCACTCTTCTTGTACTTAAGTCGGCATTGTGCCTGATGTTTTTAATTCCGATGCAATTTTTGTGTTTCATCGTCAAAGTGAAGGTCCAAGGAATACTGTAAACCGGAAGTGAAGCATCGATATCTAAAACTGGTCTCTCAGCAAAGGCTGAAAGTATAGACGGTAAGAAGACCCACTCTTCTTGTACTTAAGTCGGCATTGTGCCTTTTGTATATAATTCCGATGCAATTTTTGTGTTTCATCGTCAAAGTGAAGGTCCAAGGAATACTGTAAAGCGGAAGTGAAGCATCGATATCTAAAACTGGTCACTCAGCAAAGGCTGATAGCATAGACGGTAAGAAGACCCACTCTTCTTGTACTTAACTCGGCATTGTGCCTGATGTATTTAATTCCGATGCAATTTTTGTGTTTAATCGTCAAAGTGAAGGTGCAAGGAATACTGCAAACCGGAAGTGAAGCATCGATATCTAAAACTGGTCTCTCAGCAAAGGCTGAAAGCATAGACGGTAAGAGGACTCACTGTTCTTCTACTTAAGTCGGCATTGTGCCTGATGTATTTAATTCCGATGCAATTTTTGTGTTTCATCGTCAAAGTGAAGGTCCATGGAATACTGTAAACCAGAAGTGAATCATCGATATCTAAAACTGGTCTCTCAGCAAAGGCTGAAAGCATAGACGGTAAGAAGACCCACTCTTCTTGTACTTAAGTCGGCATTGTGCCTGATGTATTTAATTCCGATGCAATTTTTGTGTTTCATCGTCAAAGTGAAGGTGCAAGGAATACTGTAAACCGGAAGTGAATCATCGATATCTAAAACTGGTCTCTCAGCAAAGGCTGAAAGCATAGATGTTAAGAAGACCCACTCTTCTTGTACTTAAGTCGGCATTGTGCCTGATGTATTTAACTCCGATGCAATTTTTGTGTTTCATCGTCAAAGTGAAGGTGCAAGGAATACTGTAAACCAGAAGTGAATCATCGATATCTAAAACTGGTCTCTCAGCAAAGGCTGAAAGCATAGACGGTAAGAAGACCCACTCTTCTTGTACTTAAGTCGGCATTGTGCCTGATGTATTTAATTCCGATGCAATTTTTATGTTTCATCGTCAAACTGAAGGTGCAAGGAATACTGTAAACCGGAAGTGAATCATCGATATCTAAAACTGGTCTCTCAGCAAAGGCTGAAAGCATAGATGGTAAGAAGACCCACTCTTCTTGTACTTAAGTCGGCATTGTGCCTGATGTATTTAATTCCGATAACATTTTTGTGTTTCATCGTCGAAGTGAAGGTCCAAGGAATACTGTAAACCGGAAGTGAATCATCGATATCTAAAACTGGTCTCTCAGCAAAGGCTGAAAGCATAGACGGTAAGAAAACTCATTCTTCTTGTACTTAAGTCGACATTGTGCCTTTTGTATATTATTCCGATGCAATTTTTGTGTTTAATCGTCAAAGTGATGGTCCAAGGCATACTGTAAACCGGAAGTGAATCATCGATATCTAAAACTAGTCTCTCAGCAAAGGCTGAAAGCATAGATGGTAAGAAGACCCACTCTTCTTGTACTTAAGTCGGCATTGTGCCTGATGTACTTAATTGCGATGCAATTTTTGTGTTTCATCGTCAAAGTGAAGGTCCAAGGAATACTGTAAACCGGAAGTGAAGCATCGATATCTAAAACTGGTCTCTCAGCAAAGGCTGAAAGCATAGACGGTAAGAAGACCCACTCTTCTTGTACTTAAGTCGGCATTGTGCCTGATGTATTTAATTCCGATGCAATTTTTGTGTTTCATCGTCAAAGTGAAGGTCCAAGGAATACTGTAAACCGGAAGTGAATCATCGATATCTAAAACTGGTCTCTCAGCAAAGGCTGAAAGCATAGACGGTAAGAAGACCCACTCTTCTTGTACTTAAGTCGGCATTGTGCCTGATGTATTTAATTCCGATAAAATTTTTGTGTTTCATCGTCAAAGTGAAGATCCAAGGAATACTGTAAACCGGAAGTGAATCATCGATATCTAAAACTGGTCTCTCAGCAAAGGCTGAAAGCATAGACAGTAAGAAGAATCATTCTTCTTGTACTTTAGTCGGCATTGTGCCTTTTGTATTTAATTCCGATGCAATTTTTGTGTTTAATCATCAAAGTGAAGTTCCAAGGGATACAGTAAACCTGAAGTGAAGCATCGGAATCTAAAACTGGTCTAACACGATGGCTCAAATCATAGACTGTTAGAAGACTCACTCTTCTTGTACTTAAGTCAGCATTGTGCCTTTTGTAATTAATTCCGATGCAATTTTTGTGTTTATTCGGCAGAGTCATGGACCAAGGGATACAGTTACCGGAAGTGAAGCATCGATATCTAAAACTGGTCTCTCAGCAAGGGCTGAAAGCATAGACGGTAATAAGACTCACTCTTCTTATACTTAATTCGGCATTGTGCCTGATGTATTTAATTCCGATGCTATTATTGTGTTTCATCGTCAAAGTGAAGGGCCAAAGAATACTGTAAACCTGAAGTGAAGCATCGATATCTAAAACTGGTCTCTCAGCAGAGGTTGAAAGCATAGACGGTAAGAAGACTCACTCTTCATGTACTTAAGTCGGCATTATGCCTGATGTATTTAATACCGATGCAATTTTTGTGTTTCATTGTGAAAGTGAGTGTCCAAGGAATTCTGTAAACCGGAAGTGAAGCATCGATATCTAATACTGATCTCTCAGCAAAGGCTGAAAGCATAGACGGTAAGAAGACTCACTCTTCTTGTACATAAGTCGGCATTGTGCCTGATGTAATTAATTCCGATGCAATTTTTGTGTTTCATCGTCAAAGTGAAGGTCCAAGGGATACAGTAACCCTGAAGTGAAGCATCGGAATCTAAAAATGGTCTAACACGGAAGGCTCAAATAATAGACTCTTAGAAGACTCAGTCTTCTTGCACTTAAGTCGGGATAGTGCCTTTTGTATTTAATTCCGATGCAATTTTTGTGTTTAGTCGGTAGAGTCATGGACCAAGGGATACAGTTACCGGAAGTGAAGCATCGATATCTAAAACTGGTCTCTCAGCAAAGGCTGAAAGCATACACGGTAAGAAGTCTCACTCTTCTTGTACTTAAGTCGTCATTGTGCCTGATGTATTTAATTCCGATGCAATTTTTGTATTTCATCGTCGAAGTGAAGGTCCAAGGGATACAGTAAACCTGAAGTGAAGCATCGGAATCTAAAACTGGTCTACCATGAAAGGCTCAAATCATAGACTGTTAGAAGACTCAGTCTCCTTGTACTTAAGTCCGCATTGTGCCTTTTGTATTTAATTCCGATGCAATTTTTGTGTTTAATCGTCAGAGTGAGGGTCCAAGGAATACTGTAAACCGGAAGTGAAGCATCGATATCTAAAACTGGTCTCTCAGCAAAGGCTGAAAGCATAGACATTAAGAAGACTCACTCTTCTTGTACTTAAGTTGGCATTGTGCCTGATGTATTTAATTCCGATGCAATTTTTGTGTTTCATCGTCAAAGTGAACGTCCAAGGGATACAGTAAACCTGAAGTGAAGAAGCGGAATCTGAAACTGGTCTAACATGAAAGGCTCAAATCATAGACTTTTAGAAGACTCAGTCTTCTTGTACTTAAGTCAGCATTGTGCCTTTTGTATTTAATTCCGATGCAATTTTTGTGTTTAATTGTCAGAGTGAGGGTCCAAGGAATACTGTAAACCGCAAGTGAAGCATCGATATCTAAAACTGGTCTCTCAGCAAAGGCTGAAAGCATAGACGGCAAGAAGACCCACTCTTCTTCTACTTAAGTCGGCATTGTGCCTGATGTATTTAATTCCGATGCAAATTTTGTGTTTCATCGTCAAAGGGAAGGTCCAAGGGATACAGTAAACCTGAAGTGAAGCATCGGAATCTAAAAGTGGTCTAACATGAAAGGCTCAAATCATAGACTGTT
Source organism: Schistocerca cancellata (assembly GCF_023864275.1). NCBI lineage: Eukaryota > Metazoa > Arthropoda > Insecta > Orthoptera > Acrididae > Schistocerca > Schistocerca cancellata. The sequence continues at coordinate 61,658,652 of NC_064631.1, read as the reverse complement.
AGAAGACTCAGTCTTCTTGTACTTAAGGACGCATTGTGACTTTTGTATTTAATTCCGATGCAGTTTTTGTGTTTAATCATAAGAGTGAGGGTCCAAGGAATACTGTAACCCGGAAGTGAAGCATCGATATCTAAAACTTGTCTCTCAGCAAAGGCTGAAAGCATAGACGGAAATAAGACTCAGTCTTCTTGTACTTAAGTCGGCATTGTGCCTGATGTATTTACTTCCGATGCAATTTTTGTGTTTCTTCGTCAAAGTGAAGGTCCAAGGGATACAGTAAATCTGAAGTGAAGCATCGGAATCTAAAACTGGTCTTTCAGCAACGGCTGAAAGCATAGACGGTAAGAAGACTCCCTCTCCTTGTACTTAAGTCGGCTTTGTGCCTGATGTATTTAATTCCGATGCAATTTTTGTGTTTCATCGTCAATGTGAAGGTCCAGGGATACAGTACACCTGAAGTGAAGCATCGGAATCTAAAAATGGTCTAACACGAAAGGCTCAAATCATAGACTGTTAGAAGACTCAGTCTTCTTGTCCTTAAGTCGGCATTGTGCCTTTTGTATTTAATTCCGATGCAATTTTTGTGTTTAATCGTCTAAGTGAGGGTCCAAGGAATACTGTACACCGGAAGTGAAGCATCGATATCTAAAACTTGTCTCTCAGCAAAGGCTGAAAGCATAGACGGTAAGAAGACTCAATCTTTTTGTACTTAAGTCGGCATTGTGCCTGATGTATTTAATACCGATGCAATTTTTGTGTTTCATCGTCAAAGTGAAGGTCCGAGGAATACTGTAAACCGCAAGTGAATCATCGATAGCTAAAACTGGTCTCTCAGCAAAGGCTGAAAGCATAGACGGTAAGAAGACTCACTGTTCTTCTACTTAAGTCGGCATTGTGCCTGTTGTATTTAATTCCGATGCAATTTTTGTGTTTCATCGTCAAAGTGAAGGTGCAAGGAATACTGCAAACCGGAAGTGAAGCATCGATATCTAAAACTGGTCTCTCAGCAAAAGCTGAAAACATAGACGGTAAAAAGACTCACTCTTCTTGTACTTAAGTCGGCATTTTGCATGATGTATTTAATTCCGATAAAATTTTTGTGTTTCATCGTCAAAGTGAAGGTCCAAGGAATACTGTAAATCGGAAGTGAATCATCGATATCTAAAACTGGTCTCTCAGCAAAGGCTGAAAGCATAGACGGTAAGAAGACTCATTCTTCTTGTACTTAAGTCGGCATTGTGCCTGATGTATTTAATTCCGATAAAATTTTTGTGTTTCATCGTCAAAGTGAACGTCCAAGGAATACTGTAAACCGGAAGTGAATCATCGATTTCTAAAACTGGTCTCTCAGCAAAGGCTGAAAGCATAGATGGTAAGAAGACCCACTCTTCTTGTACTTAAGTCGGCATTGTGCCTGATGTATTTAATTCCGATGCAATTTTTGTGTTTCATCGTCAAAGTGAAGGTCGAAGGAATACTGTAAACCGGAAGTGAAGCATCGATATCTAAAACTGGTCTCTCAGCAAAGGCTGAAAGCATAGACGGTAAGAAGACCCACTCTTCTTGTACTTAAGTCGGCATTGTGCCTTTTGTACATAATTCCGATGCAATTTTTGTGTTTAATCGTCAAAGTGATGGTCCAAGGAATACTGTAAACCGGAAGTGAAGCATCGAAAACTAAAACTGGTCTCACACGAAAGGCTCAAATCATAGATTGTTAGAAAACTCAGTCTTCTAGTACTTAAGTCCGCATTGTGCCTTTTGTATTTAATTCCGATGCAATTTCTGTGTTTAATCGTCAAAGTGAAGGTCCAAGGAATACTGTAAACCGGAAGTGAAGCATCGATATCTAAAACTGGCCTCTCAGCAAAGGCTGAAAGCATAGACGGTAAGAAGACCCACTCTTCTTGTACTTAAGTCGGCATTGTGCCTGATGTATTTAATTCCGATGCAATTTTTGTGTTTCATCATCAAAGTGAAGGTCCAAGGAATACTGTAAACCGGAAGTGAAGCATCGATATCTAAAACTGGTCTCTCAGCAAAGGCTGAAAGCATGGACGGTAAGAAGACCCACTCTTCTTGTACTTAAGTCGGCATTGTGCCTTTGTATATAATTCCGATGCAATTTTTGTGTTTCATCGTCAAAGTGAAGGTCCAAGGAATACTGTAAAGCGGAAGTGAAGCATCGATATCTAAAACTGGTCACTCAGCAAAGGCTGAAATCATAGACGGTAAGAAGACCTACTCTACTTGTACTTAACTCGGCATTGTGCCTGATGTATTTAATTCCGATGCAATTTTTGTGTTTAATCGTCAAAGTGAAGGTGCAAGGAATACTGCAAACCGGAAGTGAAGCATCGATATCTAAAACTGGTCTCTCAGCAAAGGCTGAAAGCATAGACGGTAAGAAGACGCACTGTTCTTCTACTTAAGTCGGCATTGTGCCTGATGTATTTAATTCCGATGCAATTTTTGTGTTTCATCGTCAAAGTGAAGGTCCATGGAATACTGTAAACCGGAAGTGAATCATCGATATCTAAAACTGGTCTCTCAGCAAAGGCTGAAAGCGTAGACGGTAAGAAGACCCACTCTTCTTGTACTTAAGTCGGCATTGTGCCTGATGTATTTAATTCCGAAGCAATTTTTGTGTTTCATCGTCAAAGTGAAGGTGCAAGGAATACTGTAAACCGGAAGTGAATCATCGATATCTAAAACTGGTCTCTCAGCAAAGGCTGAAAGCATAGATGTTAAGAAGAACCACTCTTCTTGTACTTAAGTCGGCATTGTGCCTGATGTATTTAACTCCGATGCAATTTTTGTGTTTCATCGTCAAAGTGAAGGTGCAAGGAATACTGTAAACCGGAAGTGAATCAACGATATCTAAAACTGGTCTCTCAGCAAAGGCTGAAAGCATAGACGGTAAGAAGACCCACTCTTCTTGTACTTAAGTCGGCATTGTGCCTGAAGTATTTAATTCCGATGCAATTTTTATGTTTCATCGTCAAACTGAAGGTGCAAGGAATACTTTAAACCGGAAGTGAAGCATCGATATCTAAAACTGGTCTCTCAGCAATGGCTGAATGCATAGACATTAAGAAGACTCACTCTTCTTGTACTTAAGTCGGCATTGTGCCTGATGTATTTAATTCCGATGCAATTTTTGTGTTTCATCGTCAAAGTGAGGGTCCAAGGGATACAGTAAACCTGAAGTGAAGCATCGGAATCTAAAACTGGTCTAACAGGAAAGGCTCAAATCATAGACTGTTAGAAGCCTCAGTCTTCTTGTACTTAAGTCGGCATTGTGCATTTTGTATTTAATTCCGTGCAATTTTTGTGTTTAATCGTCAAAGTGATGGTCCAAGGAATACTGTAAACTGGAAGTGAATCATCGATATCTAAAACTGGTCTCTCAGCAAAGGCTGAAAGCATACACGGTAAGAAGACTCACTCTTCTTGTACTTAAGTCGGCATTGTGCCTGATGTATTTAAGTCCGATGCAATTTTTGTGTTTCATCGTCAAAGTGAAGGTCCAAGGAATACTGTAAACCGGAAGTGAAGCATCGATATCTAAAACTGGTCTCTCAGCAAAGGCTGAAAGCATGGACGGTAAGAAGACTCACTCTTCTTGTACTTAAGTCGTCATTGTGCCTTTTGTATTTAATTCCGATGAAATTTTTGTGTTTAATCGTCAAAGTGAGGGTCCAAGGAATACTGTAAACCAGAAGTGAAGCATCGATAAATAAAACTGGCCTCTCAGCAAAGGCTGAAAACATAGACGGTAAGAAGACTCAGTCTTCTTGTACTGAAGTCGGCATTGTGCCTTTTGTATTTAATTCCGATGCAATTTTTGTGTTTCATCGTCAAAGTGAAGGTCCAAGGGATACAGTAAACCTGAAGTGAAGCATCGGAATTTAAAACTGGTCTAACACGAAAGGCTCAAATCATAGACTGTTAGAAGACACAGTCTTCTTGTAATTAAGTAGGGCATTGTGCATTTTGTATTTAATTCCGATGCAATTTTTGTGTTTAATCGTCAAAGTGATGGTCCAAGGAATACTATAAACCGGAAGTGAAGCATCGATATCCAAAACTGGTCTCTCAGCAAAGGCTGAAATCATAGACGGTTAGAAGACCCACTCTTCTTGTACTTAAGTCGGCATTGTGCCTGATGTACTTAATTCCGATCAATTTTTGTGTTTCATCGTCAAAGTAAAGTTCCAAGGGATACAGTAAACCTGAAGTGAAGCATCGGAATCTAAAACTGGTCTAACGCGAAAGGCTCAAATCATAGACTGTTAGAAGACTCAGTCTTCTTGTACTTAAGTCCGCATTTTGCCTTTTGTATTTAATTCCGATTCAATTTTTGTGTTTAATCGTCAGAGTGAGGGCCCAAGGAATACTGTAAACCGGAAGTGAAGCATCGATATCTAAAGCTGGTCTCTCAGCAAAGGCTGAAAGCATAGACGGTAAGAAGACCCACTCTTCTTGTACTTAAGTCGGCATTGTGCCTTTTGTATATAATTCCGATGCAATTTTTGTGTTTAATCGTCAAAGTGATGGTCCAAGGAATACTGTAAACCGGAAGTGAAGCATCGAAAACTAAAACTGGTCTCACACGAAAGGCTCAAATCATAGACTGTTAGAAAACACAGTCTTCTAGTACTTGAGTCCGCATTGTGCCTTTTGTATTTAATTCCGATGCAATTTCTGTGTTTAATCGTCAAAGTGAAGGTCCAAGGAATACTGTAAACCGGAAGTGAAGCATCGATATCTAAAACTGGTCTCTCAGCAAAGGCTGAAAGCATAGACGGTAAGAAGACCCACTCTTCTTGTACTTAAGTCGGCATTGTGCCTGATGTATTTAATTCCGATGCAATTTTTGTGTTTCATCATCAAAGTGAAGGTCCAAGGAATACTGTAAACCGGAAGTGAAGCATCGATATCTAAAACTGGTCTCTCAGCAAAGGCTGAAAGCATGGACGGTAAGAAGACCCACTCTTCTTGTACTTAAGTCGGCATTGTGCCTTTTGTATATAATTCCGATGCAATTTTTGTGTTTCTCGTCAAAGTGAAGGTCCAAGGAATACTATAAAGCGGAAGTGAAGCATCGATATCTAAAACTGGTCACTCAGCAAAGGCTGAAAGCATAGACGGTAAGAAGACCCACTCTTCTTGTACTTAACTCGGCATTGTGCCTGATGTATTTAATTCCGATGCAATTTTTGTGTTTAATCGTCAAAGTGAAGGTGCAAGGAATACTGCAAGCCGGAAGTGAAGCACCGATATCTAAAACAGTTCTCTCAGCAAAGGCTGAAAGCATAGACGGTAAGAAGACTCACTGTTCTTCTACTTAAGTCGGCATTGTGCCTGATGTATTTAATTCCGATGCAATTTTTGTGTTTCATCGTCAAAGTGAAGGTCCATGGAATACTGTAAACCGGAAGTGAATCAACGATATCTAAAACTGGTCTCTCAGCAAAGGCTGAAAGCATAGATGTTAAGAAGACCCACTCTTCTTGTACTTAAGTCGGCATTGTGCCTGATGTATTTAACTCCGATGCAATTTTTGTGTCTCATCGTCAAAGTGAAGGTGCAAGGAATACTGTAAACCGGAAGTGAATCATCGATATCTATAACTGGTCTCTCAGCAAAGGCTGAGAGCATAGACGGTAAGAAGACCCACTCTTCTTGTACTTAAGTCGGCATTGTGCCTGATGTATTTAATTCCGATGCAATTTTTGAGTTCCATCGTATAAGTGAAGGGCAAAAGGATACATTAAACCTGAAGTGAAGCATCGGAATCTAAAACTGGTCTAACGTGAAAGGCTCAAATCATAGACTGTTAGAAGCCTCAGACTTCTTGTACTTAAGTCGGCATTGTGCATTTTGTATTTAATTCCGTGCAATTTTTGTGTTTAATCGTCAAAGTGATGGTCCAAGGAATACTGTAAACCGGAAGTGAAGCATCGATATCTAAAACTGGTCTCTCAGCAAAGGCTGAAAGCATACACGGTAAGAAGACTCACTCTTCTTGTACTTAAGTCGGCATTGTGCCTGATGTATTTAATTCCGATGCAATTTTTGTGTTTCATCGACAAAGTGAAGGTCAAAGGGATACAGTAAACCCGAAGTGAAGCATCGGAATCAAAAACTGGTCTAACACGAAAGGCTCAAATCACAGACTGTCAGAAGACTCAGTCTTCTTGTACTTAAGTCCGCATTGTGCCGTTTGTATTTCATTCCGATCCAATTTTTGTGTTTAATCGTCAAAGTGAGGATCCAAGGAATACTATAAACTGGAAGTGAAGCATCGATATCTAAAACCGGTCTCTCAGCAAAGGCTGAAAGCATACACGGTAAGAAGACTCACTCTTCTTGTACTTAAGTCGGCATTGTGCCTGATGTATTTAATTCCGATGCAATTTTTGTGTTTCATCGTCAAAGTGAAGGTCCAAGGAATATTGTAAACCGGAAGTGAAGCATCGATATCTAAAACTGGTCTCTCAGCAAAGGCTGAAAGCATGGACGGTAAGGAGACTCACTCTTCTTGTACTTAAGTCGTCATTGTGCCTTTTGTATTTAATTCCGATGAAATTTTTGTGTTTAATCGTCAAAGTGAGGGTCCAAGGAATACTGTAAACCAGAAGTGAAGCATCGATAAATAAAACTGGCCTCTCAGCAAAGGCTGAAAGCATAGACGGTAATAAGACTCAGTCTTCTTGTACTGAAGTCGGCATTGTGCCTTTTGTATTTAATTCCGATGCAATTTTTGTGTTTCATCGTCAAAGTGAAGGTCCAACGGATACAGTAAACCTGAAGTGAAGCATCGGAATTTAAAACTGGTCTAACACGAAAGGCTCAAATCATAGACTGTTAGAAGACTCAGTCTTCTTGTAATTAAGTAGGGCATTGTGCATTTTGTATTTAATTCCGATGCAATTTTTGTGTTTAATCGTCAAAGTGATGGTCCAGGGAATACTATAAACCGGAAGTGAAGCATCGATATCCAAAATTGGTCTCTCAGCAAAGGCTGAAAGCATAGACGGTAAGAAGACCCACTCTTCTTGTACTTAAGTCGGCATTGTGCCTGATGTACTTAATTCCGATCAATTTTTGTCTTTCATCGTCAAAGTAAAGTTCCAAGGGATACAGTAAACCTGAAGTGAAGCATCGGAATCTAAAACTGGTCTAACGCGAAAGGCTCAAATCATAGACTGTTAGAAGACTCAGTCTTCTTGTACTAAAGTCCGCATTTTGCCTTTTGTATTTAATTCCGATTCAATTTTTGTGTTTAATCGTCAGAGTGAGGGCCCAAGGAATACTGTAAACCGGAAGTGAAGCATCGATATCTAAAACTGGTCTCTCAGCAATGGCTGAAAGCATAGACGGTGAGAAGACTCACTCTTCTTGTACTTAAGTCGGCATTGTGCCTGATGTATTTAATTCCGATGCAATTTTTGTGTTTCATCGTCAAAGTGAAGGTCCAAGGGATACAGTAAACCTAAAGTGAAGCATCGGAATCTAAAACTGGTCTAACGCGAAAGGCTCAAATCATAGACTGTTAGAAGACTCAGTCTTCTTGTACTTAAGTAGGGCATTGTGCATTTTGTATTTAATTCCGATGCAATTTTTGTGTTTAATCGTAAAGGTGATGGTCCAAGGAATACTATAAACCGGAAGTGAAGCATCGATATCCAAAACTGGTCTCTCAGCAAAGGCTGAAAGCATAGACGGTAAGAAGACCCACTCTTCTAGTACTTAAGTCGGCATTGTGCCTGATGTACTTAATTCCGATGCAATTTTTGTGTTTCATCGTCAAAGTGAAGGTCCAAGGGTTACAGTAAACCTGAAGTGAAGCATCGGAATCTAAAACTGGTCTAACACGAAAGGCTCAAATCATAGACTGTTAGAAGACTCAGTCTTCTTGTACTTAAGTCGGCATTGTGCCTTTTGTATTTAATTCAGATGCAATTTTTGTGTTTAATCGACAGAGTGAGGGCCCAAGAAATACTGTAAACCGCAAGTGAAGCATCGATATCTAAAACTGGTCTCTCAAAAAAGGCTGAAAGCATAGACGGTGAGAAGACTCACTCTTCTTGTACTTACGTCGGCATTGTGCCTGATGTATTTAATTTCGATGCAATATTTGAGTTTCATTGTATACGTGAAGGTCCTAGGGATACAGTAAACCTGAAGTGAAGCATCGGAATCTAAAACTGGTCTAACGTGAAAGGCTCAAATCATAGACTGTTAGAAGACTCAGTCTTATTGTACTTAAGTCGGCATTGTGCCTTTGGTATTTAATTCCGTTGCAATTTTTGTGTTTAATCGTCAGAGTGATTGACCAAGGGGTACAGTTAACTGGAAGTGAAGCATCGATATCTAAAACTGGTCTCACAGGAACGGCTGAAAGCATAGACGGTAAGAAGACTCACTCTTCTTGTACTTAAGTTGGCATTGTGCCTGATGTATTTAATTCCGATGCAGTTTCTGTGTTTCATCGTCAAAGTGAAGGTCCAAGGGATGCAGTAAACCTGAAGTGAAGCATCGGAATCTAAAATTGTCTAAGACGAAAGGCTCAAATCATAGCCTGTTAGAAGACTCAGTCTTCTTGTACTTAAGTAGGGCATTGTGCATTTTGTATTTAATTCCGATGCAATTTTTGTGTTTAACCGTCAAAGTGATGGTCCAAGGAATACTGTAAACCGGAAGTGAAGCATCGATATCTAAAACTGGTCTCTCAGCAAAGGCTGAAAGCATACACGGTAAGAAGACTCACTCTTCTTGCACTTATGTCGGCATGTGCCTGATGTATTCAATTCCGATGCAAATTTTGTGTTTCATCGACAAAGTGAAGGTCAAAGGGATACAGTAAACCTGAAGTGAAGCATCGGAATCTAAAACTGGTCTAACACGAAAGGCTCAAATCATAGACTGTCAGAGGACTCAGTCTTCTTGTACTTATGTCCGCATTGTGCCTTTTGTATTTAATTCCGATCCAATTTTTGTGTTAAATCGACAAAGTGAGGATCCAAGGAATACTGTAAACCGGAAGTGAAGCATCGATACCTAAAACTGGTCTCTCAGCAAAGTCTGAAAGCATAGACGGTAAGAAGACTCACTCAACTTGTACTTAAGTCGGCATTGTGCATTTTGTATTTAATTCCGATGCAATTTTTGTGTTTAGTCATCAAAGTGAAGTTCCTAGGGATACAGTAAACCTGAAGTGAAGCATCGGAATCTAAAACTGGTCTAACACGATGGCTCAAATCATAGACTGTTAGAAGACTCACTCCTCTTGTACTTAAGACGGCATTGTGCCTTTTGTATTTAATTCCGATGCAATTTTTGTGTTTCATCGTCAAAGTGATGGTACAAGGAATACTGTAAACCGGAAGTGAAGCATCGATATCTAAAACTGGTCTGTCAGGAAAGGCTGAAAGCATAGATGGTAAGAAGACTCAGTCTTCTAGTACTTAAGTCGACATTGTGCCTGATATATTTAATTCCGATGCAATTTTTGTGTTTCATTGTCAAAGGCAAGATCCAAGGGATACAGTAAACCTGAAGTGAAGTATCGGAATCTAAAACTGGTCTAACACGAAAGGCTCAAATCATAGACTGTTAGAAGACTCAGTCTTCTTGTACTTAAGTCGGCATTGTGCCTTTTTTATTTAATTACGATGCAATTTTTGTGTTTCATCGTCAAAGTAAAGGTGCCAGGAATACTGCAAACCGGAAGTGAAGCATCGATATCTAAAACTGGTCTCTCAGCAAAGGCTGAAAGCATAGACGGTAAGAAGACTCACTCTTCTTGTACTTAAGTCGGCATTGTGCCTGATGTATTTAATTCCGATGCAATTTTTGTGTTTCATCGTCAAAGTGAAGGTCCAAGGAATACTGTAAACCGGAAGTGAAGCATCGATATCTAAAACTGGTCTCTCAGCAAAGGCTGAAAGCATAGACGGCAAGAAGACCCATATTTCTCGTACTTAAGTCGGCATTGTGCCTGATGTATTTAATTCCGATTTCATCGTCAAAGTGAAGGTCCAAGGAATACTGTAAACCGGAAGTGAATCATCGATATCTAAAACTGGTCTCTCAGCAAAGGCTGAAAGCATAGATGGTAAGAAGACCCACTCTTCTTGTACTTAAGTCAGCATTGTGCCTGATGTATTTAATTCCGATAAAATTTTTGTGTTTCATCGTCGTAGTGAAGGTCCGAGGAATACTGTAAACCGGAAGTGAATCATCGATATCTAAAACTGGTCTCTCAGCAAAGTCTGAAAGCATAGACGGTAAGAAGACTCATTCTTCTTGTACTTAAGTCGGCATTGTGCCTTTTGTATATAATTCCGATGGAATTTTTGTGTTTAATCGTCAAACTGATGGTCCAAGGCATACTGTAAACCGGAAGTGAATCATCGATATCTAAAACTGGTCTCTCAGCAAAGGCTGAAAGCATAGATGGTAAGAAGACCCACTCTTCTAGTACTTAAGTCGGCATTGTGCATGATGTATTTAATTCCGATGCAAATTTTGTGTTTCATCGTCAAAGTGAAGGTCCAAGGAATACTGTAAACCGGAAGTGAAGCATCAATATCTAAAACTGGTCTCTCAGCAAAGGCTGAAAGCATAGACGGTAAGAAGACCCACTCTTCTTGTACTTAAGTCGGCATTGTGCCTGATGTATTAAATTCCGATGCTATTTTTGTGTTTCATCGTCAAAGTGAAGGTCCAAGGAATACTGTAAACCGGAAGTGAATCATCGATATCTAAAACTGGTCTCTCAGCAAAGGCTGAAAGCATAGACGGTAAGAAGACCCACTCTTCTTGTACTTAAGTCGGCATTGTGCCTGATGTATTTAATTCCGATGCAAATTTTGTGTTTCATCGTCAACGTGAAGGTCCAAGGGATACAGTAAACCTGAAGTGAAGCATCGGAATCTAAAACTGGTCGAACACGAAAGGGTTAAATCATAGACTGTTAGAAGACTCAGTCTTCTTGTACTTAAGTCCGCATTGTGCCTTTTGTATTTAATTCCGATGCAATTTTTGTGTTTAATCGGCAAAGTGAGGGTCCAAGAAATACTGTAATCCGGAAGTGAAGCATCGATATCTAAAACTGGTCTCTCAGCAAAGGCTGAAAGCATAGACGGTGAGAAGACTCACTCTTCTTGTACTTAAGTCGGCATTGTGCCTGATGTATATAATTCAGATGCAATTTTTGTGTTTCATCGTCAAAGTGAAGGTCCAAGGGATACAGTAAACCTGAAGTGAAGCATCGGAATCTAAATCTGGTCTAACATGAAAGGCTCAAATCTTAGACTGTTAGAAGACTCAGTCTTCTTGTATTTAAGTCCGCATTGTGCCTTTTGTATTTAATTCCGATGCAAATTTGTGTTTAATCGTCAGAGTGAGGGCCCAAGGAATACTGTAAACCGGAAGTGAAGCATCGATATCTAAAACCGGTCTCTCAGCAATGGCTGAAAGCATAGACATTAAGAAGACTCAATCTTCTTGAACTTAAGTCGGCATTGTGCCTGATGTATTTAATTCCGATGCAATTTTTGTGTTTCATCGTCAAAGTGATGATCCAAGGGATACAGTAAACCTGAAGTGAAGCGTCGGAATCTAAAACTGATCTAACACGAAAGGCTCAAATCATAGACTGTTAGAAGACTCAGTCTTCTTGTACTTAAGTCGGCATTGTGCCTTTTGTATGTAATTACGATGCAATTTTTGTGTTTCATCGTCAAAGTGAGGGTCCAAGGAATACTGTAAACCGGAAGTGAAGCATCGATATCTAAAACTGGTCTCTCAAAAAAGGCTGAAAGCATAGACGGTGAGAAGACTCACTCTTCTTGTAGTGAAGTCGGCATTGTGCCTGATGTATTTATTTCCGATGCAATTTTTGTGTTTCATCGTCGAAGTGAAGGTCCAAGGGATACAGTAAACCTGAAGTGAAGCATCGGAATCTAAAACTGGTCTAACATGAAAGGCTCAAATCATAGATTGTTAGAAGACTCAGTCTCCTTGTACTTAAGTCCGCATTGTGCCTTTTGTATTTAATTCCGATGCAATTTTTGTGTTTAATCGTCAGAGTGAGGGTCCAAGGAATACTGTAAACCGGAAGTGAAGCATCGATATCTAAAACTGGTCTCTCAGCAATGGCTGAAAGCATAGACATTAAGAAGACTCAATCTTCTTGAACTTAAGTCGGCATTGTGCCTGATGTATTTAATTCCGATGCAATTTTTGTGTTTCATCGTCAAAGTGATGATCCAAGGGATACAGTAAACCTGAAGTGAAGCATCGGAATCTAAATCTGGTCTAACATGAAAGGCTCAAATCATAGACTGTTAGAAGACTCAGTCTTCTTGTACTTAAGTCGGCATTGTGCCTTTTGTATTTAATTCCGATGCAATTTTTGTGTTTAATCGTCAGAGTGATTGACCAAGGGGTACAGTTAACTGGAAGTGAAGCATCGATATCTAAAACTGGTCTCACAGGAACAGCTGAAAGCATAGACGGTAAGAAGACTCACTCTTCTTGTACTTATGTTGGCATTGTGCCTGATGTATTTAATTCCGATTCAATTTTTGTGTTTCATCGTCGAAGTGAAGGTCCAAGGGATACAGTAAACCTGAAGTGAAGCATCGCAATCTAAAACTGGTCTAACACGAAAGGCTCAAATCATAGACTGTCAGAAGACTCAGTCTTCTTGTACTTAAGTCCGCATTGTGCCTTTTGTAATTGATTCCGATGCAATTTTTGTGTTTAATCGTCAAAGTGAGGGTCCAAGGATAACTGTAAACCGGAAGTGAATCATCGATATCTAAAACTGGTCTCTCAGCAAAGGCTGAAAGCATAGACGGTAAGAAGACTCACTCTCCTTGTACTTTAGTCGGCATTGTGCCTTTTGTATTTAATTCCGATGCAATTTTTGTGTTTAATCATCAAAGTGAAGTTCCAAGGGATACAGTAAACCTGAAGTGAAGCATCGGAATCTAAAACTGGTCTAACACGATGGCTCAAATCATAGACAGTTAGAAGACCCACTCTTCTTGTACTTAAGTCGGCATTGTGCCTTTTGTAATTAATTCCGATGCAATTTTTGTGTTTATTCGGCAGAGTCATGGACCAAGGGATACAGTTACCGGAAGTGAAGCATCGATATCTAAAACTGGTCTCTCAGCAAGGGCTGAAAGCATAGACGGTAATAAGACTCACTCTTCTTATACTTAATTCGGCATTGTGCCTGATGTATTTAAGTCCGATGCTATTTTTGTGTTTCATCGTCAAAGTGAAGGGCCAAAGAATACTGTAAACCTGAAGTGAAGCATCGATATCTAAAACTGGTCTCTCAGCAGAGGTTGAAAGCATAGACGGTAAGAAGACTCACTCTTCTTGTACTTAAGTCGGCATTATGCCTGATGTATTTAATACCGATGCAATTTTTGTGTTTCATCGTGAAAGTGAGTGTCCAAGGAATTCTGTAAACCGGAAGTGAAGCATCGATATCTAAAACTGATCTCTCAGCAAAGGCTGAAAGCATAGACGGTAAGAAGACTCACTCTTCTTGTACTTTAGTCGGCATTGTGCCTGATGTAATTAATTCCGATGCAATTTTTGTGTTTCATCGTCAAAGTGAAGGTCCAAGGGATACAGTAACCCTGAAGTGAAGCATCGGAATCTAAAAATGGACTAACACGGAAGGCTCAAATAATAGACTGTTAGAAGACTCAGTCTTCTTGCACTTAAGTCGGGATAGTGCCTTTTGTATTTAATTCCGATGCAATTTTTGTGTTTAGTCGGCAGAGTCATGGACCAAGGGATACAGTTACCGAAAGTGAAGCATCGATATCTAAAACTGGTCTCTCAGCAAAGGCTGAAAGCATAGACGGTAAGAAGTCTCACTCTTCTTGTACTTAAGTCGGCATTGTGCCTGATGTATTTAATTCCGATGCAATTTTTGTGTTTCATCGTGGAAGTGAAGGTCCAAGGGATACAGTAAACCTGAAGTGAAGCATCGGAATCTAAAACTGGTCTTACATGAAAGGCTCAAATCATAGACTGTTAGAAGACTCAGTCTCCTTGTACTTAAGTCCGCATTGTGCCTTTTGTATTTAATTACGATGCAATTTTTGTGTTTAATCGTCAGAGTGAGGGTCCAAGGAATACTGTAAACCGGAAGTGAAGCATCGATATCTAAAACTGGTCTCTCAGCAAAGGCTGAAAGCATAGACATTAAGAAGACTAACTCTTCTTGTACTTAAGTTGGCATTGTGCCTGATGTATTTAATTCCGATGCAATTTTTGTGTTTCATCGTCAAAGTGAACGTCCAAGGGATACAGTAAACCTGAAGTGAAGCAGCGGAATCTGAAACTGGTCTAACATGAAAGGCTCAAATCATAGACTTTTAGAAAACTCAGTCTTCTTGTACTTAAGTCAGCATTGTGCCTTTTGTATTTAATTCCGATGCAATTTTTGTGTTTAATTGTCAGAGTGAGGGTCCAAGGAATACTGTAAACCGCAAGTGAAGCATCGATATCTAAAACTGGTCTCTCAGCAAAGGCTGAAAGCATAGACGGTAAGAAGACCCACTCTTCTTGTACTTAAGTCGGCATTGTGCCTGATGTATTTAATTCCGATGCAATTTTTGTGTTTCATCGTCAAAGTGAAGGTCCATGGGATACAGTAAACCTGAAGTGAAGCATCGGAATCTAAAACTGGTCTAACATGAAAGGCTCAAATCATAGACTGTTAGAAGGCTCAGTCCTCTTGTACTTAAGTACGCATTGTGACTTTTGTATTTAATTCCGATGCAGTTTTTATGTTTAATCATCAGAGTGAGGGTCCAAGGAATACTGTAACCCGGAAGTGAAGCATCGATATCTAAAACTGGTCTCTCAACAAAGGTTGAAAGCATAGACGGTAAGAAGACTCTCTCTTCTTGTACTTAAGTCGGCATTGTGCATGATGTATTGAATTCCGATGCAATTTTTGTGTTTCATCGTGAAAGTGAGGGTCCAAGGAATACTGTAAACCGGAAGTGAAGCATCGATATCTAAAACTGGTCTCTCAGAAAAGGCTGAAATCATAGACGGAAATAAGACTCAGTCTTCTTAAACTTAAGTCGGCATTGTGCGTGATGTATTTACTTCCGATGCAATTTTTGTGTTTCATCGTCAAAGTGAAGGTCCAAGGGATACAGTAAATCTGAAGTGAAGCATCGGAATCTAAAACTGGTCTTTCAGCAACGGCTGAAAGCATAGACGGTAAGAAGACCCCCTCGCCTTGTACTTAGGTCGGCATTGTGCCTGATGTATTTAATTCCGATGCAATTTTTGTGTTTCATCGTGAAAGTGAAGGTCCAGGGATACAGTACACCTGAAGTGAAGCATCGGAATCTAAAACTGGTCTAACACGAAAGGCTCAAATCATAGACTGTTAGAAGACTCAGTCTTCTTGTCCTTAAGTCGGCATTGTGCCTTTTGTATTTAATTCCGATGCAATTTTTGTGTTTAATCGTCTAAGTGAGGGTCCAAGGAATACTGTAAACCGGAAGTGAAGCATCGATATCTAAAACTTGTCTCTCAGCAAAGGCTGAAAGCATAGACTGTAAGAAGACTCAATCTTTTTGTACTTAAGTCGGCATTGTGCCTGATGTATTTAATTCCGATGCAATTTTTGTGATTCATCGTCAAAGTGAAGGTCCAAGGAATACTGTAAACCGGAAGTGAAGCATCGATATCTAAAACTGGTCTCTCAGCAAAGACTGAAAGTATAGACGATAAGAAGGCTCAATCTTTTTGTACTTAAGTCGGCATTGTGCCTGATGCATTTAATTCCGATGCAATTTTTGTGTTTCATCGTCAAAGTGAAGGTGCAAGGAATACTGCAAACCGGAAGTGAAGCATCGATATCTAAAACTGGTCTCTCAGCAAAAGCTGAAAACATAGACGGTAAAAAGACTCACTCTTCTTGTACTTAAGTCGGCATTGTGCATGATGTATTTAATTCCGATAAAATTTTTGTGTTTCATCGTCAAAGTGAAGGTCCAAGGAATACTGTAAACCGGAAGTGAATCATCGATATCTAAAACTGGTCTCTCAGCAAAGGCTGAAAGCATAGACGGTAAGAAGACTCATTCTTCTTGTACTTAAGTCGGCATTGTGCCTGATGTATTTAATTCCGATAAAATTTTTGTGTTTCATCGTCAAAGTGAACGTCCAAGGAATACTGTAAACCGGAAGTGAATCATCGATATCTAAAACTGGTCTCTCAGCAAAGGCTGAAAGCATAGATGGTAAGAAGACCCACTCTTCTTGTACTTAAGTCGGCATTGTGCCTGATGCATTTAATTCCGATGCAATTTTTGTGTTTCATCGTCAAAGTGAAGGTCGAAGGAATACTGTAAACCGGAAGTGAAGCATCGATATCTAAAACTGGTCTCTCAGCAAAGGCTGAAAGCATTGACGGTAAGAAGACCCACTCTTCTTGTACTTAAGTCGGCATTGTGCCTTTTGTATATAATTCCGATGCAATTTTTGTGTTTAATCGTCAAAGTGATGGTCCAAGGAATACTGTAAACCGGAAGTGAAGCATCGAAAACTAAAACTGGTCTCACACGAAGGGCTCAAATCATAGACTGTTAGAAAACTCAGTCTTCTAGTACTTAAGTCCGCATTGTGCCTTTTGTATTTAATTCCGATGCAATTTCTGTGTTTAATCGTCAAAGTGAAGGTCCAAGGAATACTGTAAACCGGAAGTGAAGCATCGATATCTACAACTGGTCTCTCAGCAAAGGCTGAAAGCATAGACGGTAATAAGACCCACACTTCTTGTACTTAAGTCGGCATTGTGCCTGATGTATTTAATTCCGATGCAATTTTTGTGTTTAATCGTCAATGTGAAGGTGCAAGGAATACTGCAAACCGCAAGTGAAGCAACGATATCTAAAACTGGTCTCTCAGCAAAGGCAGAAAGCATGGACGGTAAGAAGACTCACTGGTCTTCTACTTAAGTCGGAATTGTGCCTGATGTATTTAATTCCGATGCAATTTTTGTGTTTCATCGTCAAAGTGAAGGTCCATGGAATACTGTAAACCGGAAGTGAATCATCGATATCTAAAACTGGTCTCTCAGCAAAGGCTGAAAGCATAGACGGTAAGAAGACCCACTCTTCTTGTACTTAAGTCGGCATTGTGCCTGATGTATTTAATTCCGATGCAATTTTTGTGTTTCATCGTCAAAGTGAAGGTGCAAGGAATACTGTAAACCGGAAGTGAATCATCGATATCTAAAACTGGTCTCTCAGCAATGGCTGAAAGCATAGATGTTAAGAAGACCCACTCTTCTTGTACTTAAGTCGGCATTGTGCCTGATGTATTTAATTCCGATGCAATTTTTGTGTTTCATCGTCAAAGTGAAGGTGCAAGGAATACTGTAAACCGGAAGTGAATCATCGATATCTAAAACTGGTCTCTCAGCAAAGGCTGAAAGCATAGACGGTAAGAAGACCCACTCTTCTTGTACTTAAGTCGGCATTGTGCCTGATGTATTTAATTCCGATGCAATTTTTATGTTTCATCGTCAAACTGAAGGTGCAAGGAATACTGTAAACCGGAAGTGAATCATCGATATCTAAAACCGGTCTCTCAGCAAAGGCTGAATGCATAGATGGTAAGAAGACCCACTCTTCTTGTACTTAAGTCGGCATTGTGCCTGACGTATTTAATTCCGATAAAATTTTTGTGTTTCATCGTCGAAGTGAAGGTCCAAGGAATACTGTAAACCGGAAGTGAATCATCGATATCTGAAACTGGTCTCTCAGCAAAGGCTGAAATCATAGACGGTAAGAAGACTCATTCTTCTTGTACTTAAGTCGGCATTGTGCCTTTTGTATATAATTCCGATGCAATTTTTGTGTTTAATCGTCAAAGTGATGGTCCAAGGCATACTGTAAACCGGAAGTGAATCATCGATATCTAAAACTGGTCTCTCAGCAAAGACTGAAAGCATAGATGGTAAGAAGACCCACTCTTCTTGTACTTAAATCGGCATTGTGCCTGATGTACTTAATTGCGATGCAATTTTTGTGTTTCATCGTCAAAGTGAAGGTCCAAGGAATACTGTAAACCGGAAGTGAAGCATCGATATCTAAAATTGGTCTCTCAGCAAAGGCTGAAAGCATAGACGGTAAGAAGACCCACTCTTCTTGTACTTAAGTCGGCATTGTGCCTGATGTATTAAATTCCGATGCAATTTTTGTGTTTCATCGTCAACGTGAAGGTCCAAGGGATACAGTAAACCTGAAGTGAAGCATCGGAATCTAAAACTGGTCGAACACGAAAGGGTTAAATCATAGACTGTTAGAAGACTCAGTCTTCTTGTACTTAAGTCCGCATTGTGCCTTTTGTATTTAATTCCGATGCAATTTTTGTGTTTAATCGGCAAAGTGAGGGTCCAAGAAATACTGTAATCCGGAAGTGAAGCATCGATATCTAAAACTGGTCTCTCAGCAAAGGCTGAAAGCATAGACGGTGAGAAGACTCACTCTTCTTGTACTTAAGTCGGCATTGTGCCTGATGTATATAATTCAGATGCAATTTTTGTGTTTCATCGTCAAAGTGAAGGTCCAAGGGATACAGTAAACCTGAATTGAAGCATCGGAATCTAATTCTGGTCTAACATGAAAGGCTCAAATCATAGACTGTTAGAAGATTCAGTCTTCTTGTATTTAAGTCCGCATTGTGCCTTTTGTATTTAATTCCGATGCAAATTTGTGTTTAATCGTCAGAGTGAGGGCCCAAGGAATACTGTAAACCGGAAGTGAAGCATCGATATCTAAAACTGGTCTCTCAGCAATGGCTGAAAGCATAGACATTAAGAAGACTCAATCTTCTTGAACTTAAGTCGGCATTGTGCCTGATGTATTTAATTCCGATACAATTTTTGTGTTTCATCGTCAAAGTGATGATCCAAGGGATACAGTAAACCTGAAAAAAAGCATCGGAATCTAATACTGATGGCTCAAATCATAGACTGCTAGAAGACTCAGTCTTCTTGTACTTAAGTCGGCATTGTGCCTGTTGTATGTAATTACGATGCAATTTTTGTGTTTCATCGTCAAAGTGAGGGTCCAAGGAATACTGTAAACCGGAAGTGAAGCATCGATATCTAAAACTGGTCTCTCAAAAAAGGCTGAAAGCATAGACGGTGAGAAGACTCACTCTTCTTGTAGTGAAGTCGGCATTGTGCCTGATGTATTTAATTCCGATGCAATTTTTGAGTTCCATCGTATAAGTGAAGGTCCAAGGGATACAGTAAACCTGAAGTGAAGCATCGGAATCTAAAACTGGTCTAACGTGAAAGGCTCAAATCATAGACTGTTAGAAGACTCAGTCTTCTTGTACTTAAGTCGGCATTGTGCCTTTTGTATTTAATTCCGATGCAATTTTTGTGTTTAATCGTCAGAGTGATTGACCAAGGGGTACAGTTAACTGGAAGTGAAGCATCGATATCTAAAACTGGTCTCACAGGAACAGCTGAAAGCATAGACGGTAAGAAGACTCACTCTTCTTGTACTTATGTTGGCATTGTGCCTGATGTATTTAATTCCGATTCAATTTTTGTGTTTCATCGTCGAAGTGAAGGTCCAAGGGATACAGTAAACCTGAAGTGAAGCATCGGAATCTAAAACTGGTCTAACACGAAAGGCTCAAATCATAGACTGTCAGAAGACTCAGTCTTCTTGTACTTAAGTCCGCATTGTGCCTTTTGTAATTGATTCCGATGCAATTTTTGTGTTTAATCGTCAAAGTGAGGGTGCAAGGATAACTGTAAACCGGAAGTGAAGCATCGATATCTAAAACTGGTCTCTCAGCAAAGGCTGAAAGCATAGACCGTAAGAAGACTCACTCTTCTTGTACTTTAGTCGGCATTGTGCCTTTTGTATTTAATTCCGATGCAATTTTTGTGTTTAATCATCAAAGTGATGCTCCAAGGGATACAGTAAACCTGAAGTGAAGCATCGGAATCTAAAACTGGTCTAACACGATGGCTCAAATCATAGACTGTTAGAAGACTCACTCTTCTTGTACTTAAGTCGGCATTGTGCCTTTTGTAATTAATTCCGATGCAATTTTTGTGTTTATTCGGCAGAGACATGGACCAAGGGATACAGTTACCGGAAGTGAAGCATCCATATCTAAAACTGGTCTCTCAGCAAGGGCTGAAAGCATAGACGGTAATAAGACTCACTCTTCTTATACTTAATTCGGCATTGACCCTGATGTACTTAAGTCCGATGCTATTTTTGTGTTTCATCGTCAAAGTGAAGGGCCAAAGAATACTGTAAACCTGAAGTGAAGCATCTATATCTAAAACTGGTCTCTCAGCAGAGGTTGAAAGCATAGACGGTAAGAAGACTCACTCATCTTGTACTTAAGTCGGCATTATGCCTGATGTATTTAATACCGATGCAATTTTTGTGTTTCATCGTGAAAGTGAGTGTCCAAGGAATTTTGTAAACCGGAAGTGAAGCATCGATATCTAAAACTGATCTCTCAGCAAAGGCTGAAAGCATAGACGGTAAGAAGACACACTCTTCTTGTACATAAGTCGGCATTGTGCCTGATGTAATTAATTCCAATGCAATTTTTGGGTTTCATCGTCAAAGTGAAGGTCCAAGGGATACAGTAACCCTGAAGTGAAGCATCGGAATCTAAAAATGGTCTAACACGGAAGGCTCAAATAATAGACTCTTAGAAGACTCAGTCTTCTTGCACTTAAGTCGGGATAGTGCCTTTTGTATTTAATTCCGATGCAATTTTTGTGTTTAGTCGGCAGAGTCATGGACCAAGGGATACAGTTACCGGAAGTGAAGCATCGATATCTAAAACTGGTCTCTCAGCAAAGGCTGAAAGCATAGACGGTAAGAAGTCTCACTCTTCTTGTACTTAAGTCGGCATTGTGCCTGATGTATTTAGTCCCGATGCAATTCTTGTGTTTCATCGTCGAAGTGAAGGTCCAAGGGATACAGTAAACCTGAAGTGAAGCATCGGAATCTAAAACTGGTCTAACATGAAAGGCTCAAATCATAGACTGTTAGAAGACTCAGTCTCCTTGTACTTAAGTCCGCATTGTGCCTTTTGTATTTAATTCCGATGCAATTTTTGTGTTTAATCGTCAGAGTGTGGGTCCAAGGAATACTGTAAACCGGAAGTGAAGCATCGATATCTAAAACTGGTCTCTCAGCAAAGGCTGAAAGCATAGACATTAAGAAGACACACTCTTCTTGTACTTAAGTTGGCATTGTGCCTGATGTATTTAATTCCGATGCAATTTTTGTGTTTCATCGTCAAAGTGAACGTCCAAGGGATACAGTAAACCTGAAGTGAAGCAGCGGAATCTGAAACTGGTCTAACATGAAAGGCTCAAATCATAGACTTTTAGAAGACCCAGTCTTCTTGTACTTAAGTCAGCATTGTGCCTTTTGTATTTAATTCCGATGCAATTTTTGTGTTTCATTGTCAGAGTCATGGACCAAGGGATACAGTCACCGGAAGTGAAGCATCGATATCTAAAACTGGTCTCTCAGCAAAGGCTGAAAGCATAGACGGTAAGAAGTCTCACTCTTCTTGTACTTAAGTCAGCATTGTGCCTTTTGTATTTAATTCCGATGCAATTTTTGTGTTTAATTGTCAGAGTGAGGGTCCAAGGAATACAGTAAACCGCAAGTGAAGCATCGATATCTAAAACTGGTCTCTCAGCAAAGGCTGAAAGCATAGACGGTAAGAAGACCCACTCTTCTTGTACTTAAGTCGGCATTGTGCCTGATGTATTTAATTCCGATGCAATTTTTGTGTTTCATCGTCAAAGTGAAGGTCCAAGGGATACAGTAAACCTGAAGTGAAGCATCGGAATCTAATACTGGTCTAACATGAAAGGCTCAAATCATAGACTGTTAGAAGACTCAGTCTTCTTGTACTTAAGATCGCATTGTGACTTTTGTATTTAATTACGATGCAGTTTTTATGTTTAATCATTAGAGTGAGGTCCAAGGAATACTGTAACCCGGAAGTGAAGCATCGATATCTAAAACTGGTCTCTCAACTAAGGTTGAAAGCATAGACGGTAAGAAGACTCTCTCTTCTTGTACTTAAGTCGGCATTGTGCATGATGTATTTAATTCCGATGCAATTTTTGTGTTTCATCGTGAAAGTGAGGGTCCAAGGAATACTGTAAACCGGAAGTGAAGCATCGATATCTAAAACTGGTCTCTCAGAAAAGGCTGAAATCATAGACGGAAATAAGACTCAGTCTTCTTAAACTTAAGTCGGCATTGTGCCTGATGTATTTACTTCCGATGCAATTTTTGTGTTTCATCGTCAAAGTGAAGGGCCAAGGGATACAGTAAATCTGAAGTGAAGCATCGGATCTAAAACTGGTCTTTCAGCAACGGCTGAAAGCATAGACGGTAAGAAGACTCCCTCTCCTTGTACTTAAGTCGGCATTGTGCCTGATGTATTTAATTCCGATGCAATTTTTGTGTTTCATCGTCTAAGTGAAGGTCCAGGGATACAGTACACCTGAAGTGAAGCATCGGAATCTAAAACTGGTCTAACACGAAAGGCTCAAATCATAGACTGTTAGAAGACTCAGTCTTCTTGTCCTTAAGTCGGCATTGTGCCTTTTGTATTTAATTCCGATGCAATTTTTGTGTTTAATCATCTAAGTGAGGGTCCAAGGAATACTGTAAACCGGAAGTGAAGCATCGATATCTAAAACTTGTCCCTCAGCAAAGGCTCAAAGCATAGACGGTAAGAAGACTCAATCTTTTTGTACTTAAGTCGGCATTGTGCCTGATGTATTTAATTCCGATGCAATTTTTGTGATCCATCGTCAAAGTGAAGGTCCAAGGAATACTGTAAACCGGAAGTGAAGCATCGATATCTAAAACTGGTCTCTCAGCAAAGACTGAAAGCATAGACGATAAGAAGGCTCAATCGTTTTGTACTTAAGTCGGCATTGTGCCTGATGCATTTAATTCCGATGCAATTTTTGTGTTTCATCGTCAAAGTGAAGGTGCAAGGAATACTGTAAACCGGAAGTGAATCATCGATAAATAAAACTGGTCTCTCAGCAAAGGCTGAAAGCATATATGGTAAGAAGACCCACTCTTCTTGTACTTAAGTCGGCATTGTGCCTGATGCATTTAATTCCGATGCAATTTTTGTGTTTCATCGTCAACGTGAAGGTCGAAGGAATACTGTAAACCGGAAGTGAAGCATTGATATCTAAAACTGGTCTCTCAGCAAAGGCTGAAAGCATAGACGGTAAGAAGACTCACTGTTCTTCTACTTAAGTCGGCATTGTGCCTTTTGTATATAATTCCGATGCAATTTTTGTGTTTAATCGTCAAAGTGATGGTCCAAGGAATACTGTAAACCGGAAGTGAAGCATCGAAAACTAAAACTGGTCTCACACGAAAGGCTCAAATCATAGACTGTTAGAAAACTCAGTCTTCTAGTACTTAAGTCCGCATTGTGCCTTTTGTATTTAATTCCGATGCAATTTCTGTGTTTAATCGTCAAAGTGAAGGTCCAAGGAATACTGTAAACCGGAAGTGAAGCATTGATATCTTCAACTGGTCTCTCAGCAAAGGCTGAAAGCATAGACGGTAAGAAGACCCTCTCTTCTTGTACTTAAGTCGGCATTGTGCCTGATGTATTTAATTCCGATGCAATATTTGTGTTTCATCGTCAAAGTGAAGGTCCAAGGATTACTGTAAACCGGAAGTGAAGCATCGATATCTAAAACTGGTCTCTCAGCAAAGGCTGAAAGTATAGACGGTAAGAAGACCCACTCTTCTTGTACTTAAGTCGGCATTGTGCCTTTTGTATATAATTCCGATGCAATTTTTGTGTTTCATCGTCAAAGTGAAGGTCCAAGGAATACTGTAAAGCGGAAGTGAAGCATCGATATCTAAAACTGGTCACTCAGCAAAGGCTGAAAGCATAGACGGTAAGAAGACCCACTCTTCTTGTACTTAACTCGGCATTGTGCCTGATGTATTTAATTCCGATGCAATTTTTGTGTTTAATCGTCAAAGTGAAGGTGCAAGGAATACTGCAAACCGGAAGTGAAGCATCGATATCTAAAACTGGTGTCTCAGCAAAGGCTGAAAGCATAGACGGTAAGAAGACTCACTGTTCTTCTACTTAAGTCGGCATTGTGCCTGATGTATTTAATTCCGATGCAATTTTTGTGTTTCATCGTCCAAGTGAAGGTCCATGGAATACTGTAAACCGGAAGTGAATCATCGATATCTAAAACTGGTCTCTCAGCAAAGGCTGAAAGCATAGACGGTAAGAAGACGCACTCTTCTTGTACTTAAGTCGGCATTGTGCCTGATGTATTTAATTCCGATGCAATTTTTGTGTTTCATCGTCAAAGTGAAGGTGCAAGGAATTCTGTAAACCGGAAGTGAATCATCGATATCTAAAACTGGTCTCTCAGCAAAGGCTGAAAGCATAGATGTTAAGAAGACCCACTCTTCTTGTACTTAAGTCGGTATTGTGCCTGATGTATTTAACTCCGATGCAATTTTTGTGTTTCATCGTCAAAGTGAAGGTGCAAGGAATACTGTAAACCGGAAGTGAAGCATCGATATCTAAAACTGGTCTCTCAGCAAAGGCTGAAAGCATAGACGGTAAGAAGACCCACTCTTCTTGTACTTAAGTCGGCATTGTGCCTGATGTATTTAATTCCGATGCAATTTTTATGTTTCATCGTCAAACTGAAGGTGCAAGGAATACTGTAAACCGGAAGTGAATCATCGATATCTAAAACTGGTCTCTCAGCAAAGGCTGAAAGCATAGATGGTAAGAAGACCCACTCTTCTTGTACTTAAGTCGGCATTGTGCCTGATGTATTTAATTCCGATAAAATTTTTGTGTTTCATCGTCGAAGTGAAGGTCCAAGGAATACTGTAAACCGGAAGTGAATCATCGATATCTAAAACTGGTCTCTCAGCACAGGCTGAAAGCATAGACGGTAAGAAGACTCATTCTTCTTCTACTTAAGTCGGCATTGTGCCTTTTGTATATAATTCCGATGAAATTTTTGTGTTTAATCGTCAAAGTGATGGTCCAAGGCATACTGTAAACCGGAAGTGAATCATCGATATCTAAAACTGGTCTCTCAGCAAAGGCTGAAAGCAAAGATGGTAAGAAGACCCACTCTTCTTGTACTTAAGTCGGCATTGTGCCTGATGTACTTAATTGCGATGCAATTTTTGTGTTTCATCGTCAAAGTGAAGGTCCAAGGAATACTGTAAACCGGAAGTGAAGCATCGATATCTAAAACTGGTCTCTCTGCAAGGGCTGAAAGCATAGACGGTAATAAGACTCACTCTTCTTATACTTAATTCGGCATTGTGCCTGATGTATTTAATTCCGATGCTATTATTGTGTTTCATCGTCAAAGTGAAGGGCCAAAGAATACTGTAAACCTGAAGTGAAGCATCGATATCTAAACCTGGTCTCTCAGCAGAGGTTGAAAGCATAGACGGTAAGAAGACTCACTCTTCTTCTACTTTAGTCGGCATTATGCCTGATGTATCTAATACCGATGCAATTTTTGTGTTTCATCGTGAAAGTGAGTGTCCAAGGAATTCTGTAAACCGGAAGTGAAGCATCGATATCTAAAACTGATCTCTCAGCAAAGGCTGAAAGCATAGACGGTAAGAAGACTCACTCTTCTTGTACATAAGTCGGCATTGTGCCTGATGTAATTAATTCCGATGCAATTTTTGTGTTTCATCGTCAAAGTGAAGGTCCAAGGGATACAGTAACCCTGAAGTGAAGCATCGGAATCTAAAAATGGTCTAACACGGAAGGCTCAAATAATAGACTCTTAGAAGACTCAGTCTTCTTGCACTTAAGTCGGGATAGTGCCTTTTGTATTTAATTCCGATGCAATTTTTGTGTTTAGTCGGCAGAGTCATGGACCAAGGGATACAGTTACCGGAAGTGAAGCATCGATATCTAAAACTGGTCTCTCAGCAAAGGCTGAAAGCATACACGGTAAGAAGTGTCACTCTTCTTGTACTTAAGTCGGCATTGTGCCTGATTTATTTAATTCCGATGCAATTTTTGTATTTCATCGTCGAAGTGAAGGTCCAAGGGATACAGTAAACCTGAAGTGAAGCATCGGAATCTAAAACTGGTCTAACATGAAAGGCTCAAATCATAGACTGTTAGAAGACTCAGTCTCCTTGTACTTAAGTCCGCATTGTGCCTTTTGTATTTAACTCCGATGCAATTTTTGTGTTTAATCGTCAGAATGAGGGTCCAAGGAATACTGTAAACCGGAAGTGAAGCATCGATATCTAAAACTGGTCTCTCAGCAAAGGCTGAAAGCATTGACATTAAGAAGACTCACTCTTCTTGTACTTAAGTTGGCATTGTGCCTGATGTATTTAATTCCGATGAAATTTTTGTGTTTCATCGTCAAAGTGCCGTGCAAGGGATACAATAAACCTGAAGTGAAGAAGCGGAATCTGAAACTGGTCTAACATGAAAGGCTCAAATCATAGACTGTCAGAGGACTCAGTCTTCTTGTACTTATGTCCGCATTGTGCCTTTTGTATTTAATTCCGATGCAATTTTTGTGTTTAATTGTCAGAGTGAGGGTCCAAGGAATACTGTAAACCGCAAGTGAAGCATCGATATCTAAAACTGGTCTCTCAGCAAAGGCTGAAAGCATAGACGGTAAGAAGACCCACTCTTCTTGTACTTAAGTCGGCATTGTGCCTGATGTATTTAATTCCGATGCAATTTTTGTGTTTCATCGTCAAAGGGAAGGTCCAAGGGATACAGTAAACCTGAAGTGAAGCATCGGAATCTAAAACTGGTCTAACATGAAAGGCTCAAATCATAGACTGTTAGAAGACTCAGTCTTCTTGTACTTAAGTACGCATTGTGACTTTTGTATTTAATTCCGATGCAGTTTTTGTGTTTAATCATAAGAGTGAGGGTCCAAGGAATACTGTAACCCGGAAGTGAAGCATCGATATCTAAAACTGGTCTCTCAACAAAGGTTGAAAGCATAGACGGTAAGAAGACTCTCTCTTCTTGTACTTAAGTCGGCATTGTGCATGATGTATTTAATTCCGATGCAATTTTTGTGTTTCATCGTGAAAGTAAGGGTCCAAGGAATACTGTAAACCGGAAGTGAAGCATCGATATCTAAAACTGGTCTCTCAGAAAAGGCTGAAAACATAGACGGAAATAAGACTCAGTCTTCTTGTACTTAAGTCGGCATTGTGCCTGATGTATTTACTTCCGATGCAATTTTTGTGTTTCTTCGTCAAAGTGAAGGTCCAAGGGATACAGTAAATCTGAAGTGAAGCATCGATATCTAAAACTTGTCTCTCAGCAAAGGCAGAAAGCATAGACGGTAAGAAGACTCAATCTTTTTGTACTTAAGTCGGCATTGTGCCTGATGTATTTAATTCCGATGCAATTTTTGTGATTCATCGTCAAAGGGAAGGTCCAAGGAATACTGTAAACAGGAAGTGAAGCATCGATATCTAAAACTGGTCTCTCAGCAAAGACTGAAACCATAGACGATAAGAAGGCTCAATCTTTTTGTACTTAAGTCGGCATTGTGCCTGATGTATTTAATTCCGATGCAATTTTTGTGTTTCATCGTCAAAGTGAAGGTCCGAGGAATACTGTAAACCGGAAGTGAATCATCGATATCTAAAACTG